>NC_135807.1:99745439-100073119 GCF_964213995.1 Mustelus asterias | reverse complement strand
GGGGGGGTCCGTGGGGGAGGGGGGGTCCGTGGGGGAGGACGGGGGGGGGGGAAGGGAGGTGGGGGGAAAGCAGGGGGGGAGGACGGGGGGGAAGGGAGGTAGGGGGGGGAAGGGAGGTAGGGGGGGAAGAGGGGGGGGAAAGGGGAGGGGAAAGGGGAGGGGAAAGGGGACGGAAGGGGAAGGGGGGAGGAAAGGGGAGGGGAAGGGGGGAGGAAAGGGGAGGGGAAGGGGGGAGGAAAGGGGAGGGGAAGGGGGGAGGAAAGGGGAGGGGAAGGGGGGAGGAAAGGGGAGGGGAAGGGGGGAGGAAAGGGGAGGGGAAGGGGGCAGGAAAGGGGAGGGGAAGGGGGGAGGAAAGGGGAGGGGAAGGGGGGAGGAAAGGGGAGGGGAAGGGGGGAGGAAAGGGGAGGGGAAGGGGGGAGGAAAGGGGAGGGGAAGGGGGGAGGGGAAGGGGGGAGGAAAGGGGAGGGGAAGGGGGGAGGAAAGGGGAGGGGAAGGTGGGGGAGGAAAGGGGAGGGGAAGGTGGGGGAGGAAAGGGGAGGGGAAGGGGGGAGGAAAGGGGAGGGGAAGGGGGGAGGAAAGGGGAGGGGAAGGGGGAAGGAAAGGGGAGGGGAAGGGGGGAGGAAAGGGGGTGGGGGAGGGGAAGGGGGAGGAAAGGGGAGGGGGAGGGGAAGGGGAAGAGAAGGAGGGGGGAAGGGAAGGAGGGGGGAAGGGAAGGAGGGGGGAAGGGAAAGGGGGGAGGCTGGGGTGGGCGGGCCGGGGGGGAAAGTAGGGGGGGTGGCCAGGGGGGAAAATGGTGGCAGGTCTGGAGGGGTGGAAAGCGGGGGGTCGGGGGGGGGGGGCCGGGGGGGAAAGCGGGGGGGGGGGCGGGGGGATAAGCAGGGGGGGGGGTCGGGGGGAGCCAGGGGGGAAAGCAGGGGGGGGGGGCGGGGGGATAAGCGGGGGGGGGGGGGGCGGGGAGGGGCGGGGGGATAAGCGGGGGGGGGCGGGGAGGGGCGGGGGGGCGGGGTGGGGCGGGGGGGCAGGCGGGGGGGGCGGGGGGGCGGGGGGGCGGGGTGTCGGGGGGGAAAGCAGGGGGGGGGGTCCGTGGGGGAGGACGGGGGTGGAAAGGGAGGTGGGTGGAAAGCGGAGGGGGGGGGGGTCCGTGGGGGAGGGGGGGTCCGTGGGGGAGGACGGGGGGGGGAAGGGAGGTGGGGGGAAAGCAGGGGGGGAGGACGGGGGGGAAGGGAGGTAGGGGGGGGAAGGGAGGTAGGGGGGGAAGAGGGGGGGAAAGGGGAGGGGAAAGGGGAGGGGAAAGGGGACGGAAGGGGAAGGGGGGAGGAAAGGGGAGGGGAAGGGGGGAGGAAAGGGAGGGGAAGGGGGGAGGAAAGGGGAGGGGAAGGGGGGAGGAAAGGGGAGGGGAAGGGGGGAGGAAAGGGGAGGGGAAGGGGGGAGGAAAGGGGAGGGGAAGGGGGCAGGAAAGGGGAGGGGAAGGGGGGAGGAAAGGGGAGGGGAAGGGGGGAGGAAAGGGGAGGGGAAGGGGGGAGGAAAGGGGAGGGGAAGGGGGGAGGAAAGGGGAGGGGAAGGGGGGAGGAAAGGGGAGGGGAAGGGGGGAGGAAAGGGGAGGGGAAGGGGGGAGGAAAGGGGAGGGGAAGGGGGGAGGAAAGGGGAGGGGAAGGGGGGAGGAAAGGGGAGGGGAAGGGGGGAGGAAAGGGGAGGGGAAGGTGGGAGGAAAGGGGAGGGGAAGGTGGGAGGAAAGGGGAGGGGAAGGTGGGGGAGGAAAGGGGAGGGGAAGGTGGGGGAGGAAAGGGGAGGGGAAGGTGGGGGAGGAAAGGGGAGGGGAAGGTGGGGGAGGAAAGGGGAGGGGAAGGTGGGGGAGGAAAGGGGAGGGGAAGGGGGGAGGAAAGGGGTGGGGAAGGGGGGAGGAAAGGGGAGGGGAAGGGGGAAGGAAAGGGGTGGGGAAGGGGGGAGGAAAGGGGGGAGGAAAGGGGAAGGGAAGGAGGGGGGAAGGGAAGGAGGGGGGAAGGGGAAGGAGGGGGGAAGGGGAAGGAGGGGGGAAGGGGAAGGAGGGGGGAAGGGGAAGGAGGGGGGAAGGGGAAGGGGGGGAGGAAAGGGGAGGGGAAGGGGGGGAGGAAAGGGGAGGGGAAGGGGGGGAGGAAAGGGGAGGGGAAGGGGGGAGGAAAGGGGAGGGGAAGGGGGGAGGAAAGGGGAGCGGAAGGGGGGAGGAAAGGGGAGGGGAAAGGGGGAGGAAAGGGGAGGGGAAGGGGGGGAGGCAAGGGGAGGGGAAGGGGGGGAGGAAAGGGGAGGGGAAGGGGGGGAGGAAAGGGGAGGGGAAGGGGGGGAGGAAAGGGGAGGGGAAGGGGGGGAGGGGAAGGGGGGAGGAAAGGGGAGGGGGAGGAAAGGGGAGGGGGAGGAAAGGGGAGGGGGAGGGGAAGGGGAAGGGGGGGAGGAAAGGGGAAGGGAAGGAGGGGGGGGAGGAAAGAGGAGGGGAAGGGGGGGAGGAAAGGGGAAGGGAAGGAGGGGGAGGAAAGGGGAGGGGAAGGAGGGGGGAGGAAGGGGGTGGGGGAGGGGGAAGGGGGTGGGGGAGGGGGAGGGGGGGAGGAAAGGGGAGGGGGAGGGGAAGGGGAAGAGAAGGAGGGGGGGAAGGGAAGGAGGGGGGAAGGGAAGGAGGGGGGGAAGGGAAGGAGGGGGGGAAGGGAAAGGGGGGAGGCTGGGGTGGGCGGGCCGGGGGGGAAGCAGGGGGGGTGGCCAGGGGGGAAAATGGTGGCAGGTCTGGAGGGGTGGAAAGCGGGGGTTCGGGGGGGGGGCCGGGGGGAAAGCGGGCGGGGGGGGGGGGGCGGGGGGATAAGCAGGGGGGGGGTTGGGGGAGCCAGGGGGGAAAGCAGGGGGGGGGGGCGGGGGGATAAACGGGGGGGGGGGGGGCGGGGAGGGGCGGGGGGGCGGGGAGGGGCGGGGGGCGGGGTGGGGCGGGGGGGCGGGGTGGGGCGGGGGGGCAGGCGGGGGGGGCGGGGCGGGGGGGGCGGGGCAGGGGGGGCGGGGCAGGGGGCGGGGGCGGGGAAAGCGGGGGGGGAAAGCAGGGGGGGAGTCCGTGGGGGAGGACGGGGGGGGAAAGGGAGGTGGGTGGAAAGCGGAGGGGGGGGTCCGTGGGGGAGGGGGGGAGGGGGGGTCCGTGGGGGAGGACGGGGGGGGGGAAAGGGAGGTGGGGGGAAAGCAGGGGGGGAGGACGGGGGGGGGGGGGGAAGGGAGGTAGGGGGGGAAGCGGGGGGAAAGGGGAGGGGAAAGGGGGGAGGAAAGGGGAGGGAAGGGGAAGGGGGGAGGAAAGGGGAGGGGAAGGGGGGAGGAAAGGGGAGGGGAAGGGGGGAGGAAAGGGGAGTGGAAGGGGGGAGGAAAGGGGAGTGGAAGGGGGGAGGAAAGGGGAGGGGAAGGGGGGAGGAAAGGGGAGGGGAAGGGGGGAGGAAAGGGGAGGGGAAGGGGGGAGGAAAGGGGAGGGGAAGGGGGGAGGAAAGGGGAGGGGAAGGGGGGAGGAAAGGGGAGGGGAAGGGGGGAGGAAAGGGGAGGGGAAGGGGGGAGGAACGGGGAGGGGAAGGGGGGAGGAAAGGGGAGGGGAAGGGGGGAGGAAAGGGGAGGGGAAGGGGGGAGGAAAGGGGAGGGGAAGGGGGGAGGAAAGGGGAGGGGAAGGGGGGAGGAAAGGGGAGGGGAAGGGGGGAGGAAAGGGGAGGGGAAGGTGGGGGAGGAAAGGGGAGGGGAAGGTGGGGGAGGAAAGGGGAGGGGAAGGTGGGGGAGGAAAGGGGAGGGGAAGGGGGGAGGAAAGGGGAGGGGAAGGGGGAAGGAAAGGGGAGGGGAAGGGGGAAGGAAAGGGGAGGGGAAGGGGGGAGGAAAGGGGGTGGGGGAGGGGAAGGGGGGAGGAAAGGGGAGGGGGAGGGGAAGGGGAAGAGAAGGAGGGGGGAAGGGAAGGAGGGGGGAAGGGAAGGAGGGGGGAAGGGAAAGGGGGGAGGCTGGGGTGGGCGGGCCGGGGGGGAAAGTAGGGGGGGTGGCCAGGGGGGAAAATGGTGGCAGGTCTGGAGGGGTGGAAAGCGGGGGGTCGGGGGGGGGGGGGGCCGGGGGGGAAAGCGGGGGGGGGGGGGGGGCGGGGGGATAAGCAGGGGGGGGGTCGGGGGGAGCCACGGGGGAAAGCAGGGGGGGGGCGGGGGGATAAGCGGGGGGGGGGGGGCGGGGAGGGGCGGGGGGATAAGCGGGGGGGGCGGGGAGGGGCGGGGGGGCGGGGAGGGGCGGGGGGGCGGGGTGGGGCGGGGGGGCAGGCGGGGGGGGCGGGGGGGCGGGGCAGGGGGGCGGGGGGGCGGGGGGGCGGGGTGTCAGGGGGGAAAGCAGGGGGGGGGTCCGTGGGGGAGGACGGGGGGGGAAAGGGAGGTGGGTGGAAAGCGGAGGGGGGGGGGTCCGTGGGGGAGGGGGGGTCCGTGGGGGAGGACGGGGGGGGGGGGGAAGGGAGGTGGGGGGAAAGCAGGGGGGGAGGACGGGGGGGAAGGGAGGTAGGGGGGGGAAGGGAGGTAGGGGGGGAAGAGGGGGGGAAAGGGGAGGGGAAAGGGGAGGGGAAAGGGGAGGGGAAAGGGGACGGAAGGGGAAGAGGGGAGGAAAGGGGAGGGGAAGGGGGGAGGAAAGGGGAGGGGAAGGGGGGAGGAAAGGGGAGGGGAAGGGGGGAGGAAAGGGGAGGGGAAGGGGGGAGGAAAGGGGAGGGGAAGGGGGGAGGAAAGGGGATGGGAAGGGGGCAGGAAAGGGGAGGGGAAGGGGGGAGGAAAGGGGAGGGGAAGGGGGGAGGAAAGGGGAGGGGAAGGGGGGAGGAAAGGGGAGGGGAAGGGGGGAGGAAAGGGGAGGGGAAGGGGGCAGGAAAGGGGAGGGGAAGGGGGGAGGAAAGGGGAGGGGAAGGGGGGAGGAAAGGGGAGGGGAAGGGGGGAGGAAAGGGGAGGGGAAGGGGGGAGGAAAGGGGAGGGGAAGGGGGGAGGAAAGGGGAGGGGAAGGGGGGAGGAAAGGGGAGGGGAAGGGAAGGTGGGAGGAAAGGGGAGGGGAAGGTGGGGAGGAAAGGGGAGGGGAAGGTGGGGGAGGAAAGGGGAGGGGAAGGTGGGGGAGGAAAGGGGAGGGGAAGGTGGGGGAGGAAAGGGGAGGGGAAGGTGGGGGAGGAAAGGGGAGGGGAAGGGGGATCTAGGTGTATGTGTGCATAGATCCCTGAAAGTTGGGAATCAAGTAGATAAGGTTGTTAAGAAGGCATATGGTGTCTTGGCGTTTATTGGTAGGGGGATTGAATTTAGGAGTCGTAGCGTTATGTTGCAACTGTACACAACTCTGGTGCGGCCGCACTTGGAGTACTGTGTGCAGTTCTGGTCCCCACATTACAGGAAGGATGTGGAGGCTTTGGAGAGGGTGCAGAGGAGGTTTACCAGGATGTTGCCTGGTATGGAGGGGAGATCCTATGAGGAGAGGCTGAGGGATTTGGGATTGTTTTCGCTGGAAAGGCGGCGGCTAAGAGGGGATCTTATTGAAACATATAAGATGATTAGAGGTTTAGATAGGGTGGATAGTGATAGCCTTTTTCCTCTGATGGAGAAATCCAGCACGAGGGGGCATGGCTTTAAATTGAGGGGGGTAGTTATAGAACCGATGTCAGGGGTAGGTTCTTTACCCAGAGGGTGGTGAGGGATTGGAATGCCCTGCCAGCATCAGTAGTAAATGCGCCTAGTTTGGGGGCGTTTAAGAGATCCGTAGATAGGTTCATGGACGAAAAGAAATTGGTTTAGGTTGGAGGGCCACAGTTTTTTTTTTTAACTGGTCGGTGCAACATCGTGGGCCGAAGGGCCTGTTCTGCGCTGTAATGTTCTATGTTCTATGTTCTATGAAAGGGGAGGGGAAGGGGGGAGGAAAGGGGAGGGGAAGGGGGAAGGAAAGGGGAGGGGAAGGGGGGAGGAAAGGGGGGAGGAAAGGGGAAGGGAAGGAGGGGGGAAGGGAAGGAGGGGGGAAGGGGAAGGAGGGGGGAAGGGGAAGGAGGGGGGAAGGGGAAGGAGGGGGGAAGGGGAAGGAGGGGGAAAGGGAAAGGGGGGAGGCTGGGGGGGGGGGAAAGGGAGGTGGGGGGAAAGGGGGCAGGGAGGCTGGAATGGGACAAAGGGGATGTAAATAAGAATATAGATGTCTGATCAAGATGCCAAAAATTCCATTGTGATCAGAATGTGTGAATTGTGGAACAGAGGTACAGAGGTACAGATGGTTGAGGGGACTGCCTGGGCATTATGGCAGTTACCCTGAAGGGGAGGTGGGAAGTGGCTGGGTTGGAGAAGTGGAAAAATGGAAGTGAGGAAGAAACATAGAAAACTACAGCACAAAACAGGCCCTTCGGCCCCACAAGTTGTGCCGAACATATTCCTACCTTTTAGGCCTACCTATAACCCTACATCCTATTAAGTCCCATGTATTCATCCAGGAGTCTCTTAAAAGACCCTATTGAGTTCGCCTCCACCACCACTGACGGCAGCCGATTCCACTCGCCCACCACCCTCTGTGTGAAAAACTTACCCCTAACGTTTCCCCTGTACATACAGGGGATCTATGCCTCTCAACACCTTATATACCTCTATTAGGTCTCCTCTCATCCTACATCTCTCCAAGGAGAAAAGACCGCGCTCCCTCAGCCTATCCTCATAAGGCATGCCACTCAATCCAGGCAACGTCCTTGTAAATCGCCTCTGCACCCTTTCAATCTTTTCCACATCCTTCCTGTAATGAGGCGACCAGAACTGAGCACAATATTCCAAGTGGGATCTGACGAGGCTCTTATATTGCTAAAATCCATATAAACCACATCTACCGCTTTCCCTTCGTCAATGTGTTTCGTCACATTTTCGAAGAACTCCACCAGGCTCCTAAGGCATGATCTGCCTTTGACAAAGCCATGCTGAGTATTCTTGAGCATACTAAACCTCTCTAAATGCTCATAAATCAAATTGCAAATTGCAAAACTTCTCAATCAACTTACAATGCACACAAAATACACATCCCTTGGTATGGGTAGTGGATGTGTTCTTCTAGGATGTCCGTATGTGTTGGGCCACAGAACTTTACCTTGACTTCTCCGTGTAGGTAACATATATTTAATGCAGAGCAGAAGACTGCAACAGTATTGGTTTATGGATACTTTTCATAGAATCCCTTGTTGATATAAAATTAAACTTCTTCATACAGGATCAGAAGCTGTAGGGCTAAATCTTAGAGCTCCCAGAAGACAGGCTTTGAGGCAGGAAGGCTCAGAAAATGGTGGCGGGAAGCTCCAGGAGGAAAGCTTGACGTTTTCCGGCCACCAAGGGATATTCCCAGAAGCAGGAACGGCAGTGGCTTGGCTGCTGTCCAACCTGAGGCAGGTGGTCAATTAATGCAACTACGTGGCCAATTAACAGCCTGTTGGCACAATCTCGCGATCTTATAAGCATCAACACAGACAGCACCCACCCACACACACATAGTGATACATCAAGACTGTCTCCAAGGGCTTCCCAGCAAAGGGGCCTACCAATCTGGCTGCTCCATGGCTCACTCTGGCAGCAATGTCACACCCGCACTCCCACCACAGCTCTGATGTACTCTATAGTACAAAAACATCTTCCCATATAAAAATTAATCTTCTTTATCTTGGTAACAATTTTAAATTGACACTCTTGTGACAAGGTGATCTCACTCTATAACTCTTCATTATTTTAAAATCTATCGCATTTCCTTAGCTTTCTTTGTTTGTGTGGACACAGTTCCAATATCTCTAACCTCTCCACTTAATATTTATTAACCGCCGATATTATGCTGCGGTGTGCACTTCATGGCTTTAATGTCCATTTTAGAATGGATCCACCAATTCTGCACAAAGTGGTGGGCTGATCATTGCTGTCTACAGAATCATCCGTTGCCCTTTATGGCTGCACCTATGGCCTGATTGCCTTTCTTTACAACAAGACCTGTTGTACTGGTTGGAACGCAGCAATTTTATATCGCTCATTTGGTACTGGTGCACCACCAAGATTTTTCGTCAGATGGTTTCAGAAGTAGAACATAGAACATAGGACAGTACAGCACAGAACAGGCCCTTCGGCCCACGATGTTGTGCCGAGCTTAATCTGAAACCAAGATCAAGCTATCCCACTCCCTATCATCCTGGTGTGCTCCATGTGCCTATCCAATAACCGCTTAAATGTTCCTAAAGTGTCTGACTCCACTATCACTGCAGGCAGTCCATTCCACACCCCAACCACTCTCTGCGTAAAGAACCTACCTCTGATATCCGTCCTGTATCTCCCACCACGAACCCTATAGTTATGCCCCCTTGTAACAGCTCCATCCACCCGAGGAAATAGTCTTTGAACGTTCACTATCTATCCCCTTCATCATTTTATACACCTCTATTAAGTCTCCCCTCAGCCTCCTCCGCTCCAGAGAGAACAGCCCTAGCTCCCTCAACCTTTCCTCATATGACCTACCCTCCAAACCAGGCAGCATCCTGGTAAATCTCCTCTGCACTCTTTCCAGCGCTTCCACATCCTTCTTATAGTGAGGTGACCAGAACTGCACACAATATTCCAAATGTGGTCTCACCAAGGTCCTGTACAGTTGCAGCATAACCCCACGGCTCTTAAACTCCAACCCCCTGTTAATAAAAGCTAACACACTATAGGCCTTCTTCACAGCTCTATCCACTTGAGTGGCAACCTTTAGAGATCTGTGGATATGGACCCCAAGATCTCTCTGTTCCTCCACAGTCTTCAGAACCCTACCTTTGACCCTGTAATCCACATTTAAATTTGTCCTACCAAAATGAATCACCTCACATTTAACAGGGTTAAACTCCATTTGCCATTTTTCAGCCCAGCTTTGCATCCTATCTATGTCTCTTTGCAGCCTACAACAGCCCTCCACCTCATCCACTACTCCACCAATCTTGGTGTCATCAGCAAATTTACTGATCCACCCTTCAGCCCCCTCCTCTAAGTCATTAATAAAAATCACAAAGAGCAGAGGACCAAGCACTGATCCCTGCGGCACACCGCTAGCAACCTGCCTCCAATCCGAAAATTTTCCATCGACCACCACCCTCTGTCTTCGGTCAGACAGCCAGTTACCTATCCAATCGGCCAACTTTCCCTCTATCCCACACCTCCTCACTTTCATCATAAGCCGACCATGGGGGACCTTATCAAACGCCTTACTAAAATCCATGTATATGACATCAACTGCCCTACCTTCATCAACACACTTAGTTACCTCCTCAAAAAATTCTATCAAATTTGTGAGGCACGACTTGCCCTTCACGAATCCGTGCTGACTATCTCGGATTAATCCGCATCTTTCTAAATGGTCGTAAATCCCATCCCTAAGGACCCTTTCCATCAATTTACCAACCACCGAAGTAAGACTAACCGGTCTATAATTACCAGGGTCATTTCTATTCCCTTTCTTAAACAGAGGAACAACATTCGCCATTCTCCAGTCCTCTGGCACCATCCCCGTGGACAGCGAGGACCCAAAGATCAACGCCAAAGGCTCTGCAATCTCATCCCTTGCCTCCCACAGAATCCTAGGATACATTTCATCAGGCCCAGGGGACTTATCGACCTTCAGTTTATTCAAAACTGCCAAGACATCCTCCCTCCGAACATCTATTTCCTCCAGCCTATTAGCCTGTAACACCTTCTCTTCCTCAAAAACATGGCCCCTCTCCTTGGTGAACACTGAAGAAAAGTATTCATTCATCACCTCGCCTATCTCTACTGCCTCCATACACAAGTTCCCACTACTGTCCTTGACCGGCCCTAACCTCACCCTGGTCATTCTTTTATTCCTCACATAAGAGTAAAAAGCCTTGGGGTTTTCCTTGATCCGACCCGCCAAGGACTTCTCATGTCCCCTCCTAGCTCTCCTAAGCCCCTTTTTCAGCTCATTCCTTGCTAACTTGTAACCCTCAATCGAGCCATCTGAACCTTGTTTCCTCATCCCTACATAAGCTTCCCTCTTCCTTTTCACAAGACATTCCACCTCTTTTGTGAACCATGGTTCCCTCACTCGGCCATTTCCTCCCTGCCTGACAGGAACATACCTATCAAGGACATCCAGTATTTGTTCCTTGAAAAAGTTCCACTTTTCATTAGTTCCTTTCTCTGACAGTTTCTGTTCCCAACTTATGCCCCCTAATTCTTGCCTAATCGCATCATAATTACCCCTCCCCCAATTGTAAACCTTGCCCTGCCGTACGGCCCTATCCCTCTCCATTGCAATAACAAAAGACACCGAATTGTGGTCACTATCTCCAAATTGCTCTCCCACAACCAAATCTAACACTTGGCCCGGTTCATTTCCCAGTACCAAATCCAATGTGGCCTCACCTCTAGTCGGCCCATCCACATATTGTGTCAGGAAACCCTCCCGCACACACTGCACAAAAACTGCCCCATCCAAACTATTTGACCTACAAAGGTTCCAATCAATATTTGGAAAGTTAAAGTCCCCCATGACAACTACCCTGTGACCCCCACACATATCCATAATCTGCTTAGCAATTTCTTCCTCCACATCTCTATTACTATTTGGGGGCCTATAGTAAACTCCTAGCAACGTGACCGCTCCTTTCCTATTTCTAACTTCAGCCCATATTACCTCAGTGTGCAGATCCCCCACGAAGTGCCTTTCCGCAGCCGTTAAACTATCCTTGATTAACAATGCCACTCCTCCACCTCTTTTACCAGCTTCCCTACACTTAGTGAAACATCTATACCCCGGAACGTCCACCAACCATTCCTGTCCTTGTTCTACCCACGTCTCCGTAATGGCCACAACATCGTAGTCCCAAGTACCAATCCACGCCCCAAGTTCATCTACCTTGTTCCGGATGCTCCTTGCATTGAAATAGACACACTTCAACCCACCTTCCTGTCTACCAGTACCCACCCTTGACCCTGATACCTTCCCCAATACCTCACCACCCTCACTGACTTCTGGACTACAACTCCCTTTCCCACTCCCCTGACAAATTAGTTTAAACCCCCCTGAAGAGCTGTAACAAATTTCCCTCCGAGGATATTGGTGCCCCTCTGGTTCAGGTGCACCCCGTCCTGTTTGTACAGGTCCCACCTTCCCCAGAACGTGTTCCAATTATCCACGTATCTGAAACCCTCCCTCCTACACCATCCCTGCAACCACATATTTAACTGCACTCTCTCCCTGTTCCTCAACTCGCTATCACGTGGTACCGGCAACGTACCAGAGATGACCACATGTTTCGTCTTGGCTCTCAGCTTCCAGCCCAGCTCCAGAAATTCCTGCTTTAAATCCCCGTCCCTTCTCTTACCTATGTCGTTGGTACCAAAGTAGAAATATAAGGCTGCAATGTGGCAATAACACAATAATTTTCATCTTCAGTGTGATATTGTTATAGAAAGTAAGATGAGAAAAATCCTGAAGAATCACACTAAGAGTTTATATTGCAGTGGACGAACTGGTTGTTTTAGTGCTTCAGGAAATGAGATGATCCAAAAGTTCCGAATGCAGCAACACATATGTAAAATTCCACCTAGGTTATACAAAAAGAAGGATGACAAGATGGATGAATGAGATGAAAAGAAATAAAATAAATGGAAATGGGGTGAAAGTAGAGGTAAATGGGCAGGTGTTACATCTTCTATGATCACATGGGAAGGTGGCATGGGTAGGGGGTGAGGTGTTGGGTGTGATGGAGGAGTGGACCAGGGTGGCCTGGAGAGAACAGTCCCTGCAGAATGCTGATGGCGGGGGGAGGTGTTGAACATAGAACATAGAACAGTACAGCACAGTTGAGTAGTGGCATTATGCTGGAGTTGGTGGAAATGGCATAGGATGTTCCTTTGAATGGTGGGATGAAGAGTGAGGATTAGGGGGAACCTCTCCTGGTTGAGAGCCCTGTCAACCACAGTAGATGGAAAACCACAATTGAGGAAGAAGGAAACATAGCAGCAGTGCTATTTTGGAAAGTGGCATCAACAGAACAGATGGGGTGGAAGTGAAGGAACAGAGTGGAATGGAGTCCTTACAGGACGTGGTGTGTGATCTACCACCACTCTCCTCCATCTGGCTGAAGAATTTCCCCTTTAACTTGTCTCACTTCCTTCAAATAAAAGGTGTGGCTACGGGCACTTGCATGGGTCCCAGTTATGCCTGTCTCTTTATGGGTTAGGTGGAGCATTTCCTGTTCCAGTCTTACTCCAGCCCCCTCCCACAACTCCTTTATCGGTACATTGATGACTATTTTGGTGCTGCTTCATGCTCTTGTCTGTACCTGGAAAAATTTATCAATTTTGCTTTCAATTTCCACCCCTCTATCACCTTCACGTGGTCCCTCTCTGACACTGCTCTTCCCTTCCTTGACCTCTCGGTCTCCATTTCTGGTGATCAATTGTCCACTTGTATCCATTAAAAGCCCATCGACTCCCACAACTACCTTGACTACAGTTCTTCACACCCCACATCCTGTCAGGACTCCATTCCATTCTTCCCTCCCTCTCAGAACCAGGATAGGATCCCCCTTGTCCTCACTTTTCACCTCACCAGTCTCCACATTCAAAGGATCATCCTCCGCCATTTCCGCCACCTCCAGCATGATGCCACTAAACATATCCATTCCCCCAGCCCCGTCATCATTCCGCAGGGACCGTTCTCTCCAGCACACCCTGGTCCACTCCTCCATCACACCCAACGCCTTACCCACGGCACCTTCCCAATCGTAGAAGGTGCAACACCTGCTCATTTACCTCCTCCCTGCTCACCATCATCTAGGCTTGAAACGTTGGCTCTCCACTGATGTTGTGAGACCTCAGATTTTCCAGCATTTTCTGTTTTTGTTTCAGATTCTCGCATCTGCAGTATTTTGCTTTATTATAATATGCAGGTTAGGTGAATTGGCCATGTTAAATTGTCTTTTAGTGTCCCAAGATGCATAGGTTAGGGGGATTAGCAACGTAAATGCATGGGGTTTATGGGGATGGGGCGTGGGGTGGGCCTTGGTAAGATGCTCTGTCGGAGAGTCGGTGCAGCCTTGATGGGCTGAATGGCCTTCTTCTGCACAGTAGGGACTCTCAGTAGGCTTTGGAGAGGATACAGAAAAGATTTACCAAGATGTTGCCTGGTATGGAGAGCATTCGCTATGAGGAGAGGTTGGAGAAACTTGGTTTGTTCTCACTGGAACGATGGAGGTTGAGGGGCGACCTGATAGAAGTCTACAAGATTATGAGAGGCATGGACAGAGTGGATAGTCGGAAGCTTTTTCCCAGGGTGGAAGAGTCAATTAACAGGGGGCACAGGTTTAAGGTGCGAGGGACAAGGTTGGAGGTGTTGTGGATAGCGTAGAGGGATGTCAGCAGTTGCAATGGGACATAGATAAGATGCAAGACTGGGCAGAGAAGTGGCAGATGGACTTCAACCCAGGTAAGTGTGTGGTGGTTCATTTTGGCAGGTCGAATAGGATGGAAGAATATAATATTAAGGGTAAGACGCTTGACAGTGTGGAAGAACAGAGGGATCTTGGGGTCCGGGTTCATAGGACGCTTAAAGCAGCGTCGCAGGTAGAAGCTGTGGTTAAGAAGGCATATGGGATACTGGCCTTCATCAATAGAGGAACTGAGTTTAGAAATCGGGAGATAATGCTGCAGCTGTACAGGACCTTGGTCAGACCCCACCTGGAGTACTGTGCCCAGTTCTGGTAGCCTCATTACAAAAAGGATGTGGAAGCCATAGAACGGGTGCAAAGGAGATTTACGAGGATGTTGCCGGGATTAAGTGGTACGCCTTATGAGGATAGGTTGAGAGAGCTAGGTCTATTCTCCTTGGAGAGGCGAAGGATGAGAGGTGACCTGATAGAGATGTATAAGATGTTGAGAGGTATTGATAGAGTGGATTCTCAGAGGCTTTTACCCAAGGCTGAAATGGTTGTCACAAGAAGCCACAGGTTTAGGGTGCTGGGAAGTAGGTATAGAGGAGATGTTAGGGGTAAGTTTTTCACTCAGAGGGTGGAGGGTGCGTGGAATCGGCTGCTGGTAGTGGTGGTGGAAGCGGATTCGACTGAGTCTTTTAAGAGACTTTTGGATAGGTTCATGGAGGTTAGTAAGATAGAGGGTTATAGATGAGCCTAGAAGGTAAGGAAATTGTTCAGCGCAACTTGTGGGCCGAAGGGCCTGTTTGTGCTGTAGCTTTTCTATGTTCTATGTTCTAAAGGAGATGTACGAGGCAGATTTTTTTTACACAGAGGATGGGGGTGCCTGGAACTCGTTGCCGGGGGAGGTAGTGGAAGCGGATATGGTAGCGACTTTTAAGGAGCATCTTGACAAATACATGAATAGGATGGGAATAGAGGGACATGGTCCCCGGAAGGGTAGAGGGTTTTAGTTAAGTCGGGCAGCATGGTCGATGCAGGCTTGGAGGGCCAAAGGGCCTATAATGTTCTTTGTTCTATGAATAACTGATGCTAATTTTCAAATCTCTGGCCACAGGACTAAAGACAGCAAATGTACCATAGGGAAGTAGGGATAAGCCGGGTAATTACAGGTCAGAGAGTCTATCATCAGTGGTAGGAAAATTATTGGAAAAAATTCAGAGGGACAGAATTAATCTCCACTTGGAGAGGCAAGGATTAATCAAGGATAGTCAGCATGGTTTTCATAGAATCCCAACTGTACAGGAGGCCATTTGGCCCATCAAGTCTGCACTGACCCTCCGATAGAGCAGCTTACCTAGGCCCTATCCCTGTGACCCCACCTTTTTACCCTGTTAATCCTGGGATACGAAAGGGTAATTTAGTAAGGCCAATCTATCTAACCTGAACATCTTTGGACTGTGGGAGGAAACCAGAGTACCCAGAGGAAACCCATGCAGACATGGGGAGAATATGCAAACTCCATTCAGTCACCCAATGCCGGAATTGAACCCGGGTCCCTGGCACTGTGACACCATCAGGGGAGATCATGTCCAACAATATTTCAAGGAGGTAACTAGATGTGTAGATGATGTAGTCTACATGAACTTCAATAAAGTTTTTGACAAGATCCCATATGAGAAACCGGTCAAGAAGCAAAAATCCCAAGGGATCCAGGGCAATTTGGAAAATTGGATCCAAAATTGGCTTAGTGACAAGAGGCAGTGTGTGATGGGCGAAGGTTGTTTTTGTGACTGGAAGCCTGTGTCCAGTGGTGTACCACAGGGATCAGTTGCTGGATCCCTTGACATTTGTAGTGTATATTAATCATCTAGAAGGGAATGTGGGGGGGGGGGGGGGTTATGATCAATAAGTTTACAGATGATTG
The DNA here is from genome assembly GCF_964213995.1 of Mustelus asterias. Lineage (NCBI taxonomy): Eukaryota > Metazoa > Chordata > Chondrichthyes > Carcharhiniformes > Triakidae > Mustelus > Mustelus asterias. Next base: position 100,057,802 of record NC_135807.1, on the reverse strand, counting down.
GAAAATTGGAGGGGTGATAAAAAGCTAGCAGGAAAGCCTTAGATTACATGACGATATAGACAGGCTGGTCAGGTGGGCAGAATACTGGTAAATGCAATTTAACCCTGAAAAGTGTTTGGTGATGCAGTTTGGGATAGCAAAAAAGGCAAGAGAATACACAATGAAAGGCGGGATGCTAGGAAATACAGAAGACCAGGTCAATAAGATGATTCAGAGGACATATTGCATATGTCCCTTTATTAGCCAAGGTATAGAATACAAGAGCTAAGAGGTTATGATGGAGCTGTATAAAACACTCATTAGGCCACAGCTAGAGTATGCAGAACATAGTCACCACACTACAGGAAGGATGTGATTGCACGAGGGTGCAGAAGAGAATCACCAGGATAGTGCATGCCATTGGAGCATTTAAGCTACAAAGAGAGACTGGTTGTTGTCCTTGGAGCAGAGAAGGCTGAGGGGGGAGCTGATTGAGGTGTACAAAATTATGAGGGACATGGGGTAATAGGAATAAACGTTTCTCCTTCGTAGAGGGGTTAATATTCAGGGAGCATAGATTTTAGGTAAGGGACAGGAGAATTGGAAGGGATTTGAGGAAAATCTTTTCATCCAGAGGGTGGTGGAAATCTGCTGCCCGAAAGGGTGGTGGAGGCAGGAACGCTCACAACATTGAAGAAACATTTAGATGAGCAGTTTGAAATAGAATGTAGGTTTCATTTTGGATGGGGGAAGAAAACAATTTGACAGGACTATATGCAAACTATATACCTGAACCTCCCATTATGTACCAGGTTCAGTTAATATACATTGAATGCACATAGGTATCTGATATTTAAATATTCAGTGGATGGCAAGAGGGTAACCTTAATCAGGACTCTAACAGATTGTTACCTTATGGAGTTGGTTGTGCTCTTGCAGCCTCTTCTATGCTGAGGAGTTCACTGGGCACAACAATGCTGAATGTGTCTGTGGGAAGGTTAACTGGAAGGATGCTGAAGCTGCTCATTCAATTTTTATGGGCTTTCAATTTTGATGCTAAGCATACAAATAATTTGTGGGAACATCACCTTCTCCTCTCCAGATTTCCTTCACTTAAGATGCATGTGGAAGGTGAATATGTTATGGAGATGGAATAATTTAGTACATATAGCTGAACAGTGTAAATGTTTTCAAATGTGGATGTAAATGACACTCTTGTGTGCCTTGGTTTTGAGCAACAGCCATACACAAAACTGGTCTGGAACATCCACTGTTCACAAGAGCTGTTGTCTACAAGATGCAGACAAGTTGATGTTAGAATACTTCCTTACAATACTTTACTGACATTTTCTCCTTTACGCCTACTTATGTTCTGTTGAGTATTTTTAATATGCATACATACCTTATATACTCCCTTCAGTTAATTTCCAATCTATTTTTTCCATGGCATCATGCAACTTGAACTTGTTCTAAAAATGTAAATATCCTGTAATCATCACCTTCCAAAAAAGACTTTTGCTGTGCTGTACCCTTTTCTCATATCTCAGCTAGTTCACTCATCTTTAGTGTGAATTTTTCCCTTTTCTACCTTAAACCTGATAATTATTATGGCCACTACTCAATTTTTGCTTATTTACATTCAGACCAACTGCTTGATCTATTTAACTTCTAATAAGATCTGGTCTCTCCTGTTGTAGCATTCAAATATACTGTACAGGAAAAGTACCAATGTGATATACCAAGGTGATATTTTAGAAATTCCATTCTTAAAAGGTGCCTGTTTTTGACTTCATATGGATACATTATCCTGAGAAATTTATTCTACAAAATAAATTGCTACGCAAATTACTGTATCGGGACACGAGGCAAACTCCCCTTTTCACCTGATGTGTGTTGTGGAATCTTCCAATGCCTCAGTTGGCATTAAAAGGGTCTTTGGTTTATCATATCTGGAAAAGAAAACATATCCTCAATACCAAGTCCTGGAAGTGGAACTTGAACCCAAAATCTAATTCTGAAGCAAGTACACATTGAGGAAAGCTGCCATAAAACCCTCAGCACAAACTTATTGAAATTTAAAATACAAAAGGTTAAAAAAAGTACTAGGAATACATATCACTTTGAATGCATAGTGCTGAATATAAATTGTGCATGCATTAATAACGGCTAAATACTTTTAATTCATAAATAGAAATCCCAGAAATTATCTCGTGATAGTAGTGAACCAACGATGAACTGCGTGATTGAATTGTTATATAAGAATATTTACACAAGGACTGTTACTTGGCATATGTTTTGCACCTTGGCATTGCTGGATGAAAGGAAGAACTGCATTCAGGACACAAGCTTGGTAAATGACAGCACCTTGCTGAAAACATTCTGGAATAGCTAACCAAGTTTGAGAGAGTGATAATTTTGTAAAGTTCATGACTTGTAATAAATATGCAAGTTCAAATTCATAGAACATAGAACAGTACAGCACAGTACAGGCCCTTCGGCCCTCGATGTTGTGCCGTGCTTTGTCCGAAACCAAGATCAAGCTATCCCACTCCCTATCATTCTGGTGTGCTCCATGTGTCTATCCAATAACCGCTTGAAATTTCCTGAAGTGTCTGACTCCACTATCACAGCAGGCAGTCCAATTCACACCCCAACCACTCTCTGAGTAAAGAACCTACCTCGGACATCCCTCCTATATCTCCCACCATGAACCTTATAGTTATGCCCCCTAGTAACAGCTACATTCACCAGAGGAAATAGTCTCTGAACGTCCACTCTATCTATCCCCCTTATCATCTTATAAACATCTATTAAGTCGCCTCTCATCCTCCTCCGCTCTAAAGAGAAAAGCCCTAGCTCCCTCAATCTTTCCTCACAAGACCTACCCTCCAAACCAGGCAGCATCCTGGTAAATCTCCTCTGCACTCTCTCCACTGCTTCCACATCCTTCTTATAGTGAGGTGACCAGAACTGCACACAATATTCCAAATGTGGTCTCACCAAGGTCCTGTACAGTTGCAGCATAACCCCACGGCTCTTAAACTCCAACCCCCTGTTAATAAATGCTAACACACTATAGGCCTTCTTCACGACTCTATCCACTTGAGTGGCAACCTTCAGAGATCTGTGGATATGAACCCCAAGATCTCCCTGTTCCTCCACATTCCTCAGAACCCTGCCGATGACCCTGTAATCCACATTCAAATTTGTCCTACCAAAATGAATCACCTCGCACTTATCAGGGTTAAACTCCATCTGCCATTTTTTGGCCCAGCTCTGCATCCTATCAATGTCTCTTTGCAGCCTACAACAGCCCTCCACCTCATCCACTACTCCACCAATCTTGGTGTCATCAGCAAATGTACTGACTCACCCTTCAGCCCCCTCCTCCAAGTCATTGATAAAAATCACAAATAGCAGAGGACCCAGCACTGATCCCTGTGGTACACCGCTGGTAACTGGTCTCCAGTCTGAAAATTTTCCATCCACCACCACCCTCTGTCTTCTATGAGATAGCCAGTAACTTATCCAATTGGCCAAATTTCCCTCTATCCCATACCTCCTTACTTTCTTCATGAGCCTATCATGGGGAACCTTATCAAACGCCTTACTAAAATCCATGTATACGACATCAACTGCTCCACCTTCATCTACACAGTTACCTCCTCAAAGAATTCAATCAAATTTGTGAGGCAAGACTTACCCTTCACAAATCCGTCGGATTAAGCTGCATCTTTCCAAATGGTCATAAATCCTATCCCTCAGGACCTTTTCCATTAACTTACTGACCACCGAAGTAAGACTAACCGGACTATAATTACCAGGGTCATTCCTATTTCCTTTCTTGAACAGAGGAACAACATTCGCCACTCTCCAGTCCTCTGGCACTATCCCCATGGACAGTGAGGACCCAAAGATCAAAGCCAAAGGCTCTGCAATCTCATCCCTTGCCTCCCAAAGAATCCTAGGATATATCCCATCTGGCCCAGGGGACTTATCGACCCTCAGGTTTTTCAAAATTGCTAATACACCTTCCCTCAGAATATCTACCTCCTCCAGCCTATCAGCCTGTATCCCATTCTCATCCTCAAAAACATGGTCCCTCTCCTTGGTGAACACTGAAGAAAAGTATTCATTCATCGCCTCTCCTATCTCTTCTGACTCCATGCACAAGTTCCCACTACTGTCCTTGACCGGACCTAACCTCACCCTGGTCATTCTTTTATTTCTCACATAAGAGTAAAAAGCCTTGGGGTTTTCCTTGATCCGACCCGCCAAGGACTTCTCATGCCCCCTCCTAGCTCTCCTAAGCCCTTTTTTTTAGCTCATTCCTTGCTACCTTGTAACTCTCAAGCGACCCAACTGAACCTTGTTTTCTCATCCTTACATACGCTTCCTTTTTCCTCTTGACAAGACATTCAACCTCTTTTGTGAATGGTTGGTTCCCTCACTCGGCCATTTCCTCCCTGCCTGACAGGGACATACCTATCAAGGACACTCAGTATTTGTTCCTTGAACAAGCTCCACTTTTCATTTGTGCCTTTCCCTGACAGTTTCTGTTCCCATCTTATGCCCCCTAATTCTTGCCTAATCGCATCATAATTACCCCTCCCACAATTATAAACCTTGCCCTGCCGTAAGGCCCTACCCGTCTCCATTGCAATAATGAAAGACACCGAATTATGGCCACTATCTCCAAAGTGCTCTCCCACAACCAAATCTAACTCTTGGCCCGGTTGATTACCCAGTACCAAGTCCAATGTGGCCCCAGTAGATTCAGTAGAATGCAGTTCTTTACCCTGTTTGCATAGTACACAAGAATTCACTATCCTTAGGGTAATACTATGCAAGAATTCAATTCCTGAAATTGGTAGTTCATTCTGGATAAAGAGCTCTCCATGTCTGCTCTATTACAACCTTTCATACTTCTCTATTAGGTAGCCCTCAACTTCCTGTTTTCCAAGGAAATGAGGCCCAGCCTCTTCATCCTCTCCTGAATGGAATCGTCCGTATACATTTTTGTATGCTCTCCAATGCCTTTATATTTATATGTTATATTGTACTTAGTACACCAGATGTGTCCTAATTAAGGTTCAATTCTATTGTCAATTCTAGTTCACTAGAAATAAATCCTAGTACTTGTTTTTTTAAAAAAGTTATGGCCCTGTTACTCTGTCACTTTTCAAGATTTGCGCATTTTGGTTCTGAGTGCCCTTTGTATATTTCACTGTGCAAACTATCTTGGTGTCTCACTAATTGTCTTTTTATTGGAGTGACAGGTTGTTCTAAGTAGTAGATAAAATGGCTTCTGCTCTCAAGCCTTTATACACCAAAGATGATTTCAGAGGGTACATGACTGTACAATGTGCCTTGTTATAAAGGTACTGCTCCAAACATCCCCCTTTTCGTAAAAAGAAAACAACACAGGTACATACGTGGTCTACAACGAAAATCAATGTGTACAGAAAACTGGTCATTCTAGTATGAGCAATTTTCATTTGTCCCTACATATGCATTGCACACAATCATTTGATACATGTGTGGATTGTTATTGGCTATTCATCTAGTGTCTGCTCATTCCTACGATGATTTTGCCTCTCTGGAAATTATCTACGCTGTGGTAATTGTTGCTGATGGTCCACTGCCTTTGTTGGGGAACAGCTGACCTCAGGGACCGATGGTTGTTCATATCCTGTGGTGAATGTTCATCTTCCTCATCAGCTATCTCCTCTGAAGGAGCAGTTTCTCCAGTTCCATCTGTATATGTTTATGGTCAAGACAATATGTCTGGTCATTCACTGTTATTGAGTACGATGAAGGTGACAACTTCTCCACAAGGGTCATGTGTTGCCAAGTCAGTTGACTTTGTTGAGAGCGTTGAACATTTGCAGTCTGAAAGGTACCAAATCATTGCCAGAACTGAGAATTGGAGAACCAAAGTCAAATTTGACTTCCTGTTGTTTCACTCCTGTTACTACACTTCCAAAAGCTAAAATACCACTTAAGCCAGAAGCTTGGGTGCAGGCCTGACATTATTCACTGAACTCGACTACTTTCCATGCCTTCAGTAGATGTGTTTCTCTGCTCTAGCAGTACCTTGTACACATCTGTGCTGGATCTACTCCACTTGCTTTCAGTACATGACCTATGTACTTCAGTCATCTTTAGCTGTAGTTTCTTTTTATTCAGCTTCAGCTTCAGCTTCAGGTTCATCTGGCAAACTCTCCAGTTCTGATCATGATCTGCATTGGCTTCTTCCTTCATATCACCGAATAGACTAGCAGATCATCCACAATCACTTCCACTCAGAATTTTACAGCACAGTAGGCCATTCAGCCCATGCTGTCTGCACCAGCTCCTGCAACAGCTACTCATCTAGTCCCATTCTCCAGCCCTATTTCCATAGCCCTCTAAATTCATCACTTTCAAATATGTATCCAGCTCTCTTTTGAAAACGCCTATGGAATCGCCTTCACCACTCTCCCAGGCAGTGCATTCCAAATCCCGAAGTTTCTCATCTCATTCCCAGCTCTCTTGCTGATCATTTTGAAATTGTGACACCTGGTCACTGACATACCAGCTAGTGGAAGCAGAATATCCTTCTTTATCCTGTCAAAATTGTTCATAATTTTGAATACCTCAATAAGATCACCTCTTAATCTTCTCTGATCCAAGGAAAATAAGCCCAATATCGCTAATATCTTTCCTTGTATCTAAAATTCCTCATTCTTGGTATAATTCTAGTTAATCTCCTTTGCACTCTCTCTAGGGCTTTCATATCCTTCCTTAAATACGGTGTCCAGAACTTAACACAATACTCCAAATATGGCCTGACCACATTTGCTTTTATACTCTGCCTCTATTTTCTTCTACCAAAATACATTACCTCACATTTCACTGCCTATTTGACTAACTTGTCAATGCCCCTCTGAAGTTGCTCAGTGTCATCCTCACAATTCACTATTCTTTGTAACTTAGTATCATTTGCAAATTTAGAGATTTTGCCTTCAACACCCATCTTCATAAATCAGAAAAAGCAAGGGTCCCTGGGGTACACCACTTTCAACTCGTTTCCATTCTGAGAAATGCCTCTGTTTCCTATCTCTTAGCCAACTTCTAATCCATACTGCAAAGACCCATTGATCCCAAACATTTCTAATTTGCTAACCAACTTTCCGTGTGGCACCATATCAAAGGCTTTCTGAAAGTCCAGATATACAATACCCATGACATTACCCTCAACCGCTGCCTGTGTCACCTTGTCTGCAAGCTTACTTGTGACACTAATAAACTTTAAAACTTTATCAAAGACCTCAATTAAATTTGTCAGACATGACCTGCCCTTCACAAAGCCATATTGACTGTCTAGTATTAACTTATTTATCTTTTCCCATATTATGGCCTCCATCAGTTTTCCCACTATTGATGTCAAGCTGACAGTCTGTAGTTTCCTGGGTTATCCTTTGCCCCTTTCTTAAACAATGGCATCACGTTTGCAATCCTCCAGTCCCCCAGGACTAATCCTGCGTTCAAAGGGGCCTGGAAAGTTTCTGCCAATGGCTCTGCAATTTGCTCCCCTACCTCTCTCAGCAATTTAGGATGCATCCAATCTGGGCCTGGTGACTTCTCTACCTGGTGTACTGCCAGCTTTTTTAGCACCTCTTCATCAATATACTGCTCAGTTGTTCAACACCCACATTTTCAACTGGCCCATTGTCACCATCTTCTAATTTGGTAAAGACAGAAGCAAAGTACTCATTTAGTATCTCTGCCATATCCTCCTCTTCAGTGAGCAGTTTACCCTGCTTGTCCCTTATGGGCCTCACTCTATCCTTCACTAATCTTTTACCATTAATATGTTTAAATAACATTTTCATATTTGTTTTAGCACAGCCTGCCATCCTTTCCTCATGCTTCCTTTTAGCCTTCCTTATTCCAGCCTTAGTCTCTGTCCTATATTTGAGATACTCTTCCTGATTTCTATTGCTATTATGCATCATATGCCTCTCTTTTCCCTTCCTTATTTTCTCATCATTATCTTTAGTCATCCAGGATACTCCAGCTTTGGATATTTCTCTATTTCTCAGGGGTATGTTCCTAGCTTGCACCCTATTCATCTCTCCTTTGAAAGTCTCCCATTTTTCATCCACTGTTTTACCCACCAAAATACATTTCCAATCAACCTGCTCCAGTTCAACTTTTACACCCCTAAAATTTACCCTTTTCCAGTCTGTGATCTTAATCCATTATTTATTTTTATCCTTTTCTAAGTTAATATTGAATCTTATTACAACACGATCGCTATTTCCCCACTCTGATGATCTTCACCTGGCCTGTCTCATTTCCTAGGACCAGCACAGCTTCCTCCCTGGCAGGACTGGACATGTACAGTTCCAGAAAGTGCTCCTTTCACTTCAGGAATTTCTCCCCTTTTGTGCCCCTTTTCCCAATCTGCCTTAGGTTAATTGAAATCCCCAACTATCACTTACCTACTTGTCCCGCAGGTTTCCATAATCTGCCTACAAATGCTCTCTTCTACTTACACTATTTGCAAGACTATAATAAACGCCAAACAAAGTCACCTCTCCCACCATATAGATTCTAATTCAGGAACTGCATCTTTTCAGGACTATGATACTATCTTTGACCAAGACTGCTACACCTCCTCCCTTCCTACCCACCATTTCTACTAAAAACCTTATAACCCGGGGCATTAAGTATCCAGTCCTGCTCTGGCTTGAGGCATGTTTCTGTCAATGCTACTGTGTCATATCCCCCCTAGAGCAATTTCTGCTTCCAGTTCACTATACTCCCTGCCCTTTTGCAAGATTATTAACCATCTCATATTGTCAGCATTAAGACTCTTCCAGAGCAGAAGAAATGCCATCTGTACCACCCAAATGGCATCCGGAATAGAGCCAGGAATCTGCTGCTTTTAATCCAAATTCACTTGCCCGCATCCATCCTTCGCATCTCGGATAGTAAAGATCAAGTTGTGCCAAAAGTTCTTGAATGGTTGGCATCAGATAGTGAAATCCCTTCAAAGCTTTCCAGGTTGTTTCCCTGCTACTATGCTGTGAATTCATTCTGTAGGAGTTGTCACTTTCTTGATTATTCCCCTTTTTACAAGCTTGTCTTTCTTTCAGGCAAAACTCAAGCAGCTGGAACACTCCTTTGAAAAATTTGAATTGGTCACACACTGATATTCACTGGAAAGATGTCCAATATCTATGAAAACAACTTTGTAATTTTTGAAATGATTTGTTCAGCAATTAATTGCGTTGTGCGCAAGATACTGCAAGCCTCATCTGGTTCATGGAAGGTTACTATTCCAAGCTTTTGACATGTTTCAGCTGAGGTGAGTAGATTTTGCTTAGTATCTACTATTTGGAACTGCAGGTCTTCTTTCTTCCCATTGTATTGGGCTCTCAGTTTACTTTGCCCTATTGGGTTGAGCATTATTCCATCATATAGCCTCAACTTTACCTTGGGGTCACCATCTTGAACAACTTCGCACGGGTCTGAGAGGCTCATGATGCACATAGCAGATGCACGTAGCATCAGTGCTCATCTGATGCTTCATAGTAACTTGATGCTTTCCTTCTGTTATTATTCTAATAGTCACATGCATTTTTTCATTGACACTAAGATGCTAACCAGTTCTAGGATGTAGAACAGTGGTAGGCAACCTAGGCTAATGTGTGGGCCGAATGAATGGTTCTCCTTCATTTCTGTGGGCCGCAAGATTTAAATCATGACCCTCTTTTATACTTGGATAGGTGTTGGGTTACTATGCTGCCACTTTAGGAGTCTAGTCACATGTTTAGTTTATGACATCATCAGCTGTTTCATGGTCTTTTTGTCAATTTAGCCCGCACCTTTGTCCAGTGAATAACTTAATAAATCTGCCTGCTGACTGCAACCATCCCATGTGCTGCAAGTTCACTTTCTTTTATCCTCTGAAGTGCAACATGTACAACAGATAAGAAGAAAACTGGGGACAAGGAGCGGATTAAAAATTTCTCTTTCAGCAAGAGAAAAGGAAAAATTAAGAGCTGCACTTACTCGTTGAAATGTCGATCTCCTTTCAATACTTCTGAGGATCGGAGCAGAATCCGCAGCAGATCAGTGATCGCACTTGACATTGGACCAGCAAGGTAGTGGGGAAAAAGAAAGGTCCCTATCAAAAAGTAAAATTGGAGGCATTTAGGATGCAGAGTTCACCTCGTGCGTTGTTTAAGTAAGGCACGGAGATAAGAGTAAAAAACAGATCTTCCTTGCATTGCATTGAAATGAAGAGAAGCTTCTGGAAAAAGTTACTGCATAGATCCTGGTAACCTAGTAAAAGTGGCAAAAAAACTTGGCTCATTTGAAGAAGAATCCGAGAACTGGAAGTCTTATATAGAACAATATTATACACAGGGAAATAAGGTTGCAGAGGATATTGTAGTACCATTAGCAATAAAATTTCCAATTTACTCCGAAGTCTGGTTCAGCCTGAGAAACCTGTTTGCAAAACATACCAAGAATTAACTTAGATACTGGAGGACCTTTATTCACCCAAACCCTTAATTACAGCAGTGTTTTAGGTTCCAAAAATAGTCAGTAGAAGGACAGAAGATTGCTCAATTTATGGCGCCTCGTGGAACATAATGAATTTGGTGACTCTGGATGAGACAATTAGCGATGGTTTGATTTGTGGGCTAAGGAATGAGGGTCCACAGCGGAGATTGCTAACTGAGCGAAATTTAAGTCTTTAGCCGTTTCAATGGAGCTTGTTGCTAAGACGGCTTCCCAGCTGGACGCAGGAATGAGGATCCATAACACGGGCGCTACCTAGAGCAAGTCTACCCAGCAACAGGCATGTCATCGCTGTGCACAAATGGGCCATTCACACGTCGATTGCTGGTGCAGAGACAGCTGCTGCAAAATTGGTCACATAGCATAAGCTTGCTGGAGGAAATCAGCTTCTCCAGGAAAGAATGCTCAAGTTAAAAAAAAATCAGAATGCACCTAAAAGGAAAAACAAAATGAATTCCATCTAAAGAATTTATAAAGTGGAAGAGAAAAATGAAGACATAGCACATGAACTCTGATGAGGAATTGAAGTTAAATATACTTCCAATTCAAGGAGAATCATATCAGTTCTGGGCAGTTCCAAAATTAAATGGACAGGCTATAAAAATGGAGGTTGACACTGGAGCTGTTGTCTCTCCAATTCCCGAGACACCTAAAGGGGAAAATTGAATCACCTGACCATTAAAGCCGGCAGATGTAATCTTGAGGACCTACACTGAAGAAAATGTGCCTCTAAGAGGATACACCACAATCAAAGCAGAGATAAGTGGGCAAACTGCGGAGCTGCCACTCCATGTTATCCAAGGAAGTTTTCCAGCTCTTTTTGGCTGTTCTTGACTAGAGAAGATAAAGTTGAATTGGAATGCTATGAACAGGTTAGTTGATTCTCAAACAGATTCACAGAGCATCTTCAAAAAATACAGTAGTGTACATGAGGACACACTTGGTTCCATGAACAGAGTTCAGGTGACATTCAAGATCAATCAAAACAGCCAGCTGAAGAGTCTTTCAGGCTATAACAGTACCCTATGCCATACATCTGAATCGGATTTAATGAGACTTGTGGATGCAGGAGTCTTAGAACCCGTCACGACCCCTATTATGCCCGTAATGAAACAGGATGGGACTAGACGTATTTGCAGAGATTTCAAAACAATCAATTCCGTTTTGTGTCGATCAATGATTGAGGATTTGTTTTCCAATCTAGCAGGAGGACAGATGTTCAGCAAAATCGACCTATTGCAGACCTACCGACAAATGAATGTCACAGCTGAATCTGAATACCTGCTCACCATCATAACAGATAACAACCTATTCTGTTATAAGAGATTACCTTTTGGGATAACTTCAGCACCTGCTTTATTTCAATGGACCATGGACCGGACCTTAAGTGGTCTACAGTGGGTACAATGTTACCGTGACAACATATTGATCACTCGTACCAATGAACAGGAACACTTATGTAACCTGGAAGCCACATTGAAATGTCTTCAGGTGCATGGTGTGTGTGTCAGAAAAGATAGGTGTGACTTCTTTCAAATGTCAAAACAATATTTAGGCCATGTGATCAATAGCAAGGGTTTACACAAGGCACTCAAGAAAAGGCTATCATGGAGGATCCACAACCAATGAACGTTACACAACTACAATCATTCCTAGGGCTAAATTAACGATGGAAAATATATTTCAAATTAGCAACCCTGCACCAAACAAGCATGGCAATGAACACCAGACTGCGAAAATGCATACAAATCAGGCAAAGAAGCATTGAAGTCAAAAGTGTTGGTACATTTTAGACACGGTTACCATTACAACTTGCCTATGATGCATCACTGTACGGAGTTGAAGTGGTGGTATCACACCTTCGAGGCAAGAAAGATGAATAGCTTTTAAGTCACTCACCTTAACAAGTGCTGAATCAAATTACGCTCAGCTGGAGGAGGCATTGAATATCATCTTTGGAGTGCAGAAATTTCATCACTACCTTTATGGTCGTCACTTCATTTTACGGATAGACCACCATCCTTCGACAGCTATTTTTGGACTGCATAAGAGTATTTCCTCGCTTGCAGCGAGCAGACTGCAATGATGGTCTTTAATACTATCAGCACTTTTCTACGAGATCAAGTATTGCCAGTCAGAGAGCTATGCCATTGCTGACATATGGTCACATTTGCCTTTGCCTGCTGGTCAAATACCCCTAGTAATGTTTCCAATAGATAATGTCCCACTGACTGCAACCCAAGTCCAATGGCAGACTGGAAATGATCCTGTGATGGGAAAGGTACTGGAAATGGTGTTAAAAGGGAGGATAATGGGAAAGCATCCCAAATGAAAGCAATATATTTCCAGAAAGTTGACAGTACAGAGCAAATGCCTGTTGTGGGGGATGAGGGTAATAATTCCTCCAAACTTTCGACAAAGAGTATTGGAATAATTACTTGACATCCATTTATAGTTTGAATGAAATAACTTGCGAGGAGCTACTTCTGGTGGCCTGGACTTGATGCTCAAATCAAGGAAAAAACAGGACTGTGCCAGTCATGTGCGTGGGTAAGGAACACACTGCCATTGTCCCCATTACATCAATGGGAGTGGCCTAAACCGCTTTGCAACATCTACACACAGACTTTGTGGGTACAAATGAAGGGCACATGTTCATGTACGGAAAGTCTCCAAGGACTAAGGTTCATTAAATCAGCATCTAAACAGTTTCTGGCGACAGATCGCAAAATCACATATGCAACTACTCAGAGTTCCCCAGCTTTATTACTACTGAAGAGGAAGCCGAGAACTATCTTTGATCTACTTCTACCGCAGAAGTCCAAGGTAGTAGAACGCAATCAGCGGTCGCGAATCTTGAGAAAAGGTCATTCCAAAGATGCTTGTTTCGACAAGGAGCATGTTTTGGTGCACAGCTACTCCACCGATGAGAAGTGGATTCCTGCAAATGTATTGACACAAATTGGTCCCATCTCCTATACAGTACAAACTGAAGATGAGATAGCGTGGAAATGACACATAGATCAGTTGTTTGCTACACGCATCAACACGCCAGCCTCGTGTACACCAGAACTATCTCTGGATTGAACCACCATCCATACGACCAGACTGCAACTTTGGGTCCATCAACAGAGAACAAGATTGCTGAAGGATCTTTCGCTGCTACTAGTCTTTTCTTCTGCAACAGAGACTGTTACACTGAGATATCCTCTCAGGCCGGGAATCCTTGTAGTGCATGGGAAGCTAGTGCGGAATAGAAGCTCTGACCCACAGATCATTTTTCCCATTAACTATTATTACTGTGCAATGATTCATTGCCTGCCCTTGTATATATGTTTTTTATGACTATGTAAAATTACATTAGTTATTTGTTGTTATGGGACCTTAGAAGTAATGAAGGAGGGATGTTACATATTTGGGTCAATGTGTTGTCGTACTGTCACATTTGAGTGTAGTCAAAATGTTTAGTTTGTGATGTCATCGGCTGCTTCAGTGGCTTTTAGTTAGTCTAACCCAAGCTTTTGTACAGTGAACAACTTCTCAATAAACTTGCCTTGTTGACTACAACCAATCCATGTGCTGCAACTCCACTTTCTTTTATCCTCAAGTGCAACATAAACAACAGACCCATGAAGATTAAATACATTTAATACAATACATACCAAATATTTCATGAGTTACAGAAAATGCTTAATCATTTTTAACTAATAGAACTATCAACTTCAATGGCAAAAACAAAAAATATTTACACTTTGGAAGCTGAGGGAGTGTATGGCTCTCACTGTCAATGTTGTGTACATTCAGTAGGCACCTCACTCGACTTGCCCATGCTTTATGTGCATAATTCTTCAGCCATGCCAGTAGGGGAAAAAAAAACTATGCAGATGGAAATCAGTGGAATGTGGCAACCCTGTGCCACGGGGGTGGGGGAAAATAGGCGGTCATCCATTTAAGACGGAGATAAGAATTTTTGGTATGTCAGTCATTGGAACATACGGCCCACACAACTGGCATTGAAGTTAGTATATCACATTGCTCATGCAAGGTATGCAGAATATCTTTTTGGCTTGATGACAGTATCCTTTTAGTGAACAATGTCACTTGTGTTGTTACTGCATAGTAGCAGCATGAAAAAGCTAGTTTTGCCTTTTAGTCAAATTTTTGAGACACCTTCCCCTTGCAAGCTAATTGGAGGCAGACCGAGTACTTTTCAGGGTCAAAAGTGGCAGCCTTATGCATATGAGTTTGCACACTATGCAAACAATGATCTGATCGGGGTAGCTACTCTCCTGCAGCAAGCTAGCACAATGAGCAAATGGCTTGAGCCCTATTCAAAAGATTGCTGAGAAGGCCAATGGGGTTGTCCCCATGGGATCCGCTCCAGATCCAGCTGTTGCAAACATCTTTTGTTGGTTTCCATGAGAAACACATCTTTGATGGAATGACCCCTCGCATAATACCAATACGCAGATGATACATTTGCTAAATTTGAATCTGCAAGCTGTAAGAAAGAATTTCCTTCCTTACCTTAATAGGCTCTGTCCTGTGCTTAATTTCATCTTTGAAATGGAAATTAAAATCCCCAACGTGCTAGTTGAAAAATCTGCCAGTGTGTTCTCTACTACTGTTTACTGCAAGCCTACCTCACTGGTAAATATATAAAGTGGGACACCTACAGTTCCACACACTGTAAGCTTGGTTTTATCAGCAACCTTGTCAATAGGATAGGAGCCATTTGCTCACTGCAAACTTGCTGAAGTAGGGCACATCAAAGTCATCCTGTGGGATAGGGGCTACTCTGATCAGATCATTATTCACTGCAGATGACGCAAACCCATGAATGGCCTGAAGGCCACCACCTTTGGCCCTGAAAAGTATCCCGTTTACCTCAGATTATACTGGAAGGGTAAGGTGTCTCAAAGATTTGAGCAAGAGGCAAAGCCAGCGTTTCATGCTGCAATTTTCAGGAGCAACGAGTGTTATTCTCCACTAACAGGATGCTGCTGTCAAGCCAGTAAGACTTTATGTCTATCACACAAATGAGAAATGTGTTATATGAACTTCAGTGCCGGTGTGCTATCAGGTATGCCTCACATCCCAACAATTGGCAGATCATATCGAATAGCATGTTCCTTTGGCTGTTCACAACAGGCAAAGTACTGACTGTACCCAACCAGCCCATGCTTGCAAAATTCAAAACATAATGTCCAACATTAGATGTGATTCCATGATTGGACAGCACTTAGTAAACAATCTTGACTATGCAAAGAATTACACTGCTAACCAATTTAAGATTGTTAGGCTCGCAGTGTAGGTCACTTGTATGCTAGAAGCTACAGATATTAAAACATAGAGCCCTGTCCTTTGCAGACTGAAGGGACATGTCAATGCCTTGGTGACTTTTTCAACTAAACGAAAGCTTGGGGGACAACCATTTCCAGTTTCATTCTTCAGGGCAATGCCTTGACCAGAACTAACTGCCTAGTTTGAATTTAGGCAGTTAACTGTTCCGTGGTGCATTTTTCATGGCAATGCCTCTACCAAAGTCCACTTGTCAGTCAGCAGTCTCTTCCCATACAGTATAAATTGTTGTTAACTTTACTATTGTCAATCTGTCTTGAAGAGTGCAAGATGAAAAGCTTTGATAGCACTTCTCTTTTTTTAATAATAAGATTAGCAGAGGGTTCAAAGTGGGTTTTCTATAATTTCCCAAGACTGGCTTTTCTGTTCCACAGTGAGGTCTAAGTTGCAATACAGCTTGTAGCACTTCTTCCCCAGCAATGATAAGCTGCTACGCTTGTTTGTTGAGGTTTTTTGTTTAACTCCGACAATTTCACAATGCTGCCATTGAGACTGGAAGAATTTCCAATTTATTTTCAAATCTGCTCTCATCTTCATCGGAGCCAATACTGGAATATTCAAAACCATACTGATGTTCCCAGTAATCAATGCCCTGTACAAAGTTACAATTTGGTTTTAATTGTTCTCTGCTGTTTCTTACAAATGCTGGCTCTCTTACAGCAATCAAAATCCACACAATTGTAACTGCATTCTCCTGACACCATGTTCCAAGTAGCAGATGAAACAGCTTCTGTTCACAAGCCTTTATACATAAAGGATGAAATCAGATGTTATATGGCTATGGCAAGCCTACAGCTTTAGAAAAGGTAATATCATGGACCTAAATGATCATCCAATAGATAATGTAACAATTTATGGTAAATTACCACAGTGGAGCTGGGTTCCTTTCTGTGTGTATTTATTTCTAAGTGAAATTGTATTAATTCTCAAAGAAGCTACAAAATCAAATTTAAAGTGTGACAACAGTGGATATATTGTCCATTATCCCTTTCCTCCCATCATTCACTGCAGAGAGCCTTATACATAGTCTTTGCTCTTTGCAAACTCAGTGGCATAGACTTGATTTTGTGCAATTGTAAGTGAGAGCAAATGACCTGATCTGTTTTTTTATCTTGTCCTTCCTCTACTTCCACCTTTAAAGCTCTTAATCTCAGGGGCGGCTCAGTTCTGGTCACCCCTCCTAATCTGTTGCATTGTTAAAGTCCCCATTTTGTTCATACTTCTGTGAAATACCTTTGGATTTTTTGCTCCTTTAAAATAAGCTATATTCTCTATCACTGGCAACAAGACTTACCATTTCATTGTTGAAAACATCCTAACATTTTACAAAGGCACTTCTCCAAACACAGGTTTCACTGTTCCTTGAAGCTGTTGCTTTCAATGGGGTTCGATTGTAGATGTCTTGCACCTTACTGTCTCTCTTGGCAGGCCATTTTGTTTTTATAAAATATATAGGAGCCCTAGTTTATTTCATTTGGAGTTACTGGATAACATTACAGAAATGTCAATGGAGGGTAAAGATACTGGCTGGAATTTCTCACATTAAAATTAACAGGCAAAAAGCTCCAGGCTGGTGGAAAATCCTGTGTCCTTCTGGAAGTTCAAATTGCAAACATTTTCAGCAAAGGGCGTGTTTACCTTCCATGCTGTGTACATGGCTCGGTTGTAGCTCCCCTCTACCATTACAAAACCTTTAACCAATTGCTTCATGGAATTGGCAGAGGTAGAGCTTTAAATTGAAACCCCCAAAGTACATTAATTCTATTTAACCATCACAAATATAAGAATGTCAAAATATCACAGAAAACAAAGGTGACTCTCTGGTTTACATTGAGAAGACATGCATTAAAATGGTCAAGAAGAGAGGTGACATGATACTGACTTGCATTGACTGTGGGCTGACCATATGATCTGCTTAAGGTGTCAGAATAAAATGTGAACAATGTTGAATATTCTGCAAGTTTGGATTGGTCAGATAATGTGTTCTGCCAGTAGGACTGAGAAGCATTTAATATGCTTACTATATAAGTTGGTTGGAGTACTCATGTTTTAAGGTTTTAAAATGTTAGGATGTTTTTAACAATGAAATGGTAAGTCTAGTTGCCAGCGATACAGAATATAGCTTATTTTAAAGGAGCAAAAAATCCAAAGGTATTTCACAGAAGTATGAACAAAATGGGGACTTTAACAATGCAACAGATTAGGAGGGGTGACCAGAACTGAGTCGCCCCTGAGATTAAAAGCTTTAAAGGTGGAAGTAGAGGAAGGACAAGATAAAAAACAGATCAGGTCATTTGCTCTCATTTGTTTTATACAATTGCACAAAATCAAGTCTATGCCACTGAGTTTGCAAAGAGCAAAGACTATGTATAAGGCTCTCTGCAGTGAATGATGGGAGGAAAGGGATAATGGACAATATATCCACTGTTGTCACACTTTAAATTTGATTTTGTAGCTTCTTTGAGAATTAATACAATTTCACTTAGAAATAAATACACACAGAAAGGAACCCAGCTCCACTGTGGTAATTTACCATAAATTGTTACATTATCCATTGGATGATCATTTAGGTTCATGATATTACCTTTTCTAAAGCCAGACTACATACGCTGCATCCCAAGAAAAACAAAGTGACAGAAAATGGTGTAGGCAATGTTTTGGACATAAGAACGTTTATCAGGAGTTATTCAGCCTGTAATATTTAGCTATTTCCAACATTTGCTCTTATTTCAGTTTTACATTACTTTATCTTCATCCTCAGTTTTTCAAGCTAAGACTGGTTTGCGTTGCTTTTTAGAACAATGGTTTTTGGATTAGAAATGTACAATTTCAAAAGGGGATTAATATTCAAAACATCCTCTAATCACAACCCCAGTCAGTGTAATGAAAAGTTACAGTTTTGTAACGAAAAGTTAGTTTAAATACAATCTTATACTAAAAATGGTGCAGGAAACGTGAGCATTTAAAAAGAAAATTCATTACTTGAATCATGAATTGCAGTGTGGTACTTATTTATAGGCGAAATAAAATTATGATTGCGGTCAGATGAGAGGCAGATTTTTGTAAATTTTACTCAAATCATTTACTAGTGTGCGGTAACCAAGGAAGAAAAGTACTCGATCAAAAAACACACATACACTGCTTTTCATCTTACCATTTTACCAACAAACCCACAAAAAGATTAAAGATCATAGGCATCTGCCATGCAAGTTGAATACTGAGATCACATGTTTAACAGTGGTCATTTTTCTCCATTTACCAATCAGAAATTCAACTTGATTCTCAGTTAACCATGCGGCTAGTGGTTAACTTACTGAAAACTATTAACTTGCCCAATTACCAAAAATAAATCCTGTAAATCTAAGTGCATGAAACATTTGATTGAATAATTTTGGTGTAGCTATAGAAATTCATGAAACAGCAATGATAGTTAATGATACAGTAGAAGTTAAATTTATAGTTTCACATTATTACAGCTGGAATGTCACTTGCACTGAATATGCACTCAGATTCAATATCCATATGAAACCTGTTTTTATCCTGATGTGATTGTTCGTGTGGCATCCACATCCATAATCTTTTTTATAGAAACCCTATAATTTAATTGCATACTCAGATTAAATTATTGGTCCTCAAGGTTACAGTAAATTTAAATTTGGATTCCATCAGGTTTGACAACATGCTGAATTTCATTGCAGAGAAATGCTAGACAAAGAAACTGTAATTATTACTTTATTCCATTTTTAAAATTACATTTTAGTAGTATGATTGTAAGATTTACAGTAAAGTTATAAACATTTCATAAGAATCCAGTTGTGTCAATTTCTAATGTATACATTATTGATATTTTGGATATTAACTTTGTCGTTTCGCCATAAGATTCAAGACAAAATGTATATTAGGCAAATTTAATCGAAATAAATTCTAATCTGATTCTGTCAGGTTTTAATATGAATTTATTATTCCTGTTGTAGAAAGACTTGTAAAGTGCCTCTCTGCAAAAATGGACAGAAAACAGAAACATTCACTGACCACTGTGTATACAGTCTTTTATTCGGAATCCCAAAATTACACTTTTACTGGGATGTGCAGATGAAGTTTTAAAATTGGCTTTAATCCTAGAAACAATCATGCCTTATTCATATTTAGACCCAGTTAAATATTGCAAGCCACTTCAGATAAACAGATTGCGTTTTCACAGAAAAGTACTACTGATTTGTATCCCGCTCAAACAAGATGTTCAACACATGTAGTTATCAAATCAGGCAACATGTACTGAAAATGTCTGCCCTATTGAGAAAAAGTGCAGTCTCATTATTTTATGAACCTAACTGCTGCCAAACAAAGATCTTTCCTTTAATATCACAGCTACATGTATAGAAATAAAAGAATGATCCCAAACTTTACGTCTTTCAATATTCTGATGCCTAGGGCCCATTAACCAATTTGGCTTCATCAGCTACATGCCTGACATATTACAATGCAATTGGTTAATGAAGCAGTCCGCACCATTACTGAACAGTGAATTCATTTCAGTATGGTCATCACTTTGAAGATAATGGTAGGGAGGGCAAGGGATTTGTATTGGACTTTAAACGGAAGCATTACCAATATGGATGGGGCGTTATTCTATAATCACAGACTCCAAACCTTCCCCTTAACTCTTGGTCCAAATTTAGACCTTTTTCCTTTAACCTTGCTATTTTCAGTAAGATTGACGTGGAGTTAAATTAGGCTGCGTAGTGATTTCTTCCAATACCTTTTTCCAGATAGAAGTCTCAAGATCACCAGTGCAAGAACAACTCACTTTCATAGTATTTCTTGAACTCAAAGCCTCATGTCAAAGGATAATGCAGCATCTGCATAGCCGTTGTCCACTGCCACCCACTGAAGGGGGAGGGGTAACTGGGGCGAAGTAAGCATGAACCTTAATATCTGGTAGATGGGCCTAGAAAGAGTGAAGAGAGCACATAACATTTTCAGTGTTTCTGGGACTAATACAAAAGCATAATATTGTAGAGATTGAACATCTGAAGTCAAAACAGAAAATGCTGCAAAAAGCTAGCAGGTCCTGTAGCATCTGTGGAGAGAAACAGAGTTAATGTCTCAGGTTGATGATCTTTCATATGAAAAGTAATGAACCTGAAACACTTTTTCTCATGTTGTCAGATCTGCTGAGTATTTGCAGTATTTTCTGTTTTAATTTCTGTACTTCCATCAGTTTCTTTTGCCATTACAAAAGTATAAGTTTACAAGGCACAATCAGAAATTTCAACCTTTGATTCACCTTTGCAATGTTAACATAAAGAGAAGTAGGCCATATGGCCATTGAGCCTACTCAGCTAATCAGTAAGATCATGGATGAACTTCTACATCAACTCCACTTCTCCGTCCTATCCCCATAACACTCGATTTCCTTTGTGCTAAAAAATCTATCAATCTCTGTCTTGAATATACTCAATGACTGAACATGCAGAGCTCCCTGGGGATAAAGAATTCTAAAGACTCAAGTCTAAGTCTTTCAGTGAAGACATTTTTAAAAATCTTAATCTGAAATAGCTAACATCTTATTCTGGATTGCTGATCTCTAGTTCTAGGCCCTCCAATTAGGGGAGCTGTCAAATGTGACTCAATTGGTAGCACTCTCACCATTGAGGCACAGGTTGAACTCCCACTTCAGAGACTTCAGTGCAAAAGTGAAGCTGACATCTCATTGCTGTACTGAGAAACTTTGTACAAAGTGCCAGCTTGCAAATGCGACATTACACCAAGGCCCCATCTACTCTTCAAGCTGGATGTAAACGATTGATGACACTACTTCACATTGTTGAATGTGGGAGTTTGCTCTGTGCAAGTGAACTGTTGTATCCCTACACATTAACAGTGCCTATACTTCAAAAGTACTGAACTAGCTGTAAAGTGCTTTGGATATTTGGAGATCGTGAAAGGCAAGGGCGATTAGGGTTGGGCAATAAATGCCCTTGCCAGCAATGCTCACATCCCAAGAATGCTCAAAAGAAATACATTTTTTAAAAATGAGAACAGCCACATGCCTTCTGAGAATTTTATGCATTGGAGATCACCTATTGTTCTTTTAATGCAGGAGAACACAGAATATTCTACTCAACTTCTCTGTTTGACAACCCTTTCAGGTAAAAACCAAATTAGTGAACCTTCATTGCACCTGGCTAAGGCAAGTATATCCTTGCTCAGATAAGCAGACAAAAACTGTACTCAGTATTGCAGGTGTGGTCTCACCAAAACACAATAAAATTGCAACAAGTCGATCCCCCTCTTCCCCACCTCACCTGAAGCCTTGCATTATAGGCTAACATAATAGCTGATTGTGCCTGCATATTAACTTTGTGATTTTTACACAAGCACCTCACAATCCCTCAATGTCAAAATATCTCATGTTTTTAAAAAAGCTGTTTTTCTATTCTTCCTTCCAAAGTGGTAATTTCACATTTACTCACATCATACCCTATCTGCCACTACTTTCCCAAATCATTAAACTTGCCTATAACCAACCATTGTATTGCCAGCAAACATTGATATATTATACTCGCATCCTTTATCTAAATTATTGATAAAGATTGTCAAAAGCGGAGGCTCACGCACTGATCCTTGTGGTACCTTACTTGTTACACCCTTCCATTCTTATATTAACCTGCTCATTCCTACTCTTTTCGGTAGGTTAATCAGTCCTCAATGTATTACTTTTAATCTCATGAGCCCTAATTTTGTGTAGCAATCTCTTGTGTGGTACCTTCTGAAAATCAAAACATACTACATCTATTGGCTCCCCATAACTACCATACTAGTTACATGCACAAAAATATCTTTAATAGATATATTGATGATTGTTTTATAAAACAGTGGTGATTCTATTTTTTCGGCTGAGGCTCGAGTTCCAGCAAAATTGAAGTCAACAAGAATCAGGAGGAACTTGCCATGGAGTCATATCTAGCAAAAAGGGCATCACTGTAGGAGCTCCTCAGGGTAGCGTCCTAGGCCCAACCTGTTTCATCAATGACTTCCCTGCATCATAAATTCAGAAGGGCGGGATGTTCAACAATGATTGTACAATGTTCGGTACCGTTTGCAACTCCTCAGAAAATGAAGCAACCCATGTCCATGTGCAGCAAAGACCTGGACAACATTCAGGCTTGGGCTGATAAATGGCAAGTAACATCTGTGCCAAATAAGTGCCAGGCAATGACCGTATCCAACAAGAGAATCTAACCATCTCTGCTGACATTCAATGGCATTACCATCAACATCTGGGGATTATCAATGACCAGAAGCTGAACTGGACCAGTCACATAAATACTGTAGCTACAAGAGCTGGGAACTTGGAATGAGTATCTCACTTTCTGACTCATCACTTGCCTGGGCAAGCGTGGCTCCAATACTTAAGTTGTTTGCATCTATCCAGGACAACGCAGTCAACGCTATCAGCATGCCATTCACCAACTTAAATATTCACTTTCTTCACTCCATGCACAATGGCAGCAGTGTGTACCATCTATCAAATGCATTGTAGCAACTCACCAAAGAGCACCTTCCAAACCCACAACCTCTATCATTTAGAAGGACAAGGGCAGAAAACATGTAGGAAACCATTGCCTGCCAGTTCCTCTCCAAGCCACACACCATTCTGACTTGGAACTACGTCACTGATCCTTCATTGTCATGGGATCAAAATCATGGAACTCCCTTTGCAGCAACACTGTGGGTGTACCTGCACCAGATGGCCTGCAGGAGCTCAAGGTGGCAGCTCACCTCTGCCAGCTCACCAATTAGGAATGGGCAACAAATGCTAGCCTTGCCAGAGTCACCAACATAACATGAAAGAAAAAAAAACGTAATTTTCCAAGTGCCGCCTACCACACATTTAACCATAGATTCTAGCCTCTTCCCTACTATTGATTTCAGATTTATTGGTCTGCAGTTGCTTTTCACTCTCCTTTCTTGAAAAGCACGGCTATATTCACTGTCCTTCAATCCACAGGGACCATTCTAGAATCTAAGGAATTATGGAAAATCAAAACCAATGCATCCATCTTGGTAACCACTTTTTAAAGCCCAAGGGTGTGGGTCATCAGGTCCAGGGGATTTGCCAGCTTTTAGTCCCATTTATATTTCACAATACCTTTGCTACTAATATTAAAGTTTCTAGCTCATTAGACCACAATCCACAGTATGTTGTGACTTCCAATGTAAAGGCAGACAAAATATTTGTACACAGTCCGCAATTTCTTCAATTATAATTTCTCCTGCCTCTGTGTCTAAAGGGACCCATCTGTACTTTCATTAACCTCTTCCCTTTACATACTTGTAAAAACTCATATGATCTCATTTTATAGCTCTTGCTAGCTTCTCCCTCCATCAATTTCTTAGTCATGCTTTGTGATTGGCAAAATTGTAAGCTTTTTCCTTTAATCTAATACTATCCCTAACTTCTCTAGTTATCCATAGCTCTACCATTTCAAGTCAAGCTTTCGAAGGGAATGTATATTAGTTGAGAATTATGTTTTTTCTTTAAACATATGGTGACTATTTGTCACCCATCATTGTTTAAATCTCATTTTCCAATCAACCTTGGCCAACTTACCCTATTCCCGTTAGACTTTATTTACCCTAATTTTGGACTTAACCACATCATACTTAAGCTTAATATGAAATTCTATCACATTATGATCACTCTTCTCCAAAGGCTCCTGCTGGAGAAATTTATAGTAGGTTAGAAAAATTTCAAATAATCAGGGATTTAGAATACTAATAAAACTACCAGCACTGAGTGAAATGACCTCAGATCAGACTCTCAGTCTAACAGGGGAACTGTTTACATGAAAACAGTATGAACACAGTAAGAGATTTAAATAAGTATGAGATTTGAACAAGTATTTCTGATTTAAACATGTATTTTGGATTTTAAAATGTATTTCTAAAGTAATTGTACACTTTAGCCAAAGGCAGGCTGCTTTGAGGCATCATGGGATGGAGATTTAGCAGACAAACCATATTCTTTGGGACAATGAAACCACAGAATACGCATAGTTTTATCAGCAAAAGTTACGGTATGGTTCCCAAAGCCATTTTATGAACAGGGCCGTTCAAGCTGTCCTGATAAGATAGCTCTTCTCAGACATGAGAATATCAGCTGTCAGGTTCAGTCATTGATGCAAATAAGAATTGGTGGGAACAGTAACTTTGACCTTTGTAGCTAAGCATCTGAGGTTGCTAAGTGACAAGAGGAAGAAACATCTGGATTCTATGGACCAATGAAATCCCATGATGTCAGAAGGTAGAATGCAATTGGCTATGGTATATGACAAGTGTTAAGTGATTGATTTGTACCAATAATGATTGGTTCCTGACTACCGGAAAGGCGGGGAAAGTAAAACTTGATAAATGTATAATTGATCTGTTTGATGCATTGTAACTTGAGAGTGGTATTGGAATGCTCAAGGCCTTCTCTTTCAGTAAGGCATTGGACTGTCCAATGCTCATTCTCCCATCGATAGTTGGTCAAATAAAGATACGTCTTTAACCAGCACACTGACTTAGTGAGCCTTTGTATACGCTGAAGTTTTGGCATTACTTACCGTGAAAAGATCCCACAACAACTTTGGCGCTGCGAGCAGGCGAGAGTGACTGGAATCTGGCGGCAGGAGGCGGCTCCTACAAGAGTGTGGGTAGAGCAGTAATGTGTCAAGCCGTCGGAGCTGTAAGTTGACCTACCCGAACAAATGTGAGGAGTTGCAAAAAAACAGTGGTACTGTGTAAAGAAATTGCACTGGGGGGGGGGGGGGAAGAAGGACGGACTCTTGCAACTGTCTGTACAGTGGAGCCAAGAAGCCGCGCAGTAGACAAAGACATGAGGTGTTGGGTGCGCTTAATGCGGGGGGGGGGGATCAGGGACAGACTCCTGGCATGCTCTGAGCAGCAGAACTAAGAAGCCGCGCACCAGGGAAAGAATCAAAGGGATGAGTGCCGCACAGGAGTGACGGTTGGTCTGTGTGCTTGAGGTCCCCAGTGAGGGAAGCAAGAAGAATGGACATCAAGAGATGAAGACTGCACCCAGAGAGGTGACGGAAGGTCCCAATGCAGGGGTCTCGGGTGTCTAGAGAGCGACTCGAGAGAAACAAAAAGTTAGAGGACAAAGACTGCACAAAGGGATGATGATAGGTCCCAATGTAGGGGTCTCAAGAGAAGGACTCAAGAGAGAAACACAGAAAAGATGCAGCCTGTCTTGCGGAATTGATTTGACAAAACATGATATTTGAGTAAATCTCTGTATTTCAGTGTTTTCTGCGGGGTCTGGAATGTCAACTTGTGTTCTTGTAGAGTATGGCAGACAACGTCCAGTTTAAAAGTTGGGATTGCTGTGGAATGAACAATTAAAAGCTTTCATTTGCGTCAGAGATGCAGGGTTTAAAATCAAATGGTAGTTGGATTGGATTAAAGTGTATACCACTGTAAATTCCTTAATCTTGAAAACAATTGCTGGCCATAGTTGTCGTCAAGAAAATACAGGAATTCAACAAAGATTTTGAACTCTGCCATTTTAAGAAGCTGGAAGTGGAAGTTGAAAATTTATGAGCTCAGCAATCTCAAAATGACCTCACGTTCCACTTGAAAGGCAGTTGGGAAACTTGTGCCTGCATTAGTTTATAAAGGCAGATTTGTGGGAAACAATTAAACGTGCAAATTTTAAGCGTAGGCTGGAGAGATTGTAAATTCAGTGAGAGTCTTAATTTGGTAGGGATAATTGAAAGTTGGGATATTTGAAATTATGATAAATCTTGTTCTGGATTAATCTGGGTCAAAACTTCTTGTTAGATTTGAAGATATATTCCTGATACAATTGGCAATGAAAAAATAATTTTAGAATTAGATTCTGAGAAAAAATTAGTCTGGAATTCTGAATGCTTGCCAACAAAAAGAGTTATGATGTAATTACATCCATTTGAGAACTTTACTGCACATCCTTTTGAAACAAGTAGAGAATTAACCCATTCCGTCCCAGACCGGATGGATCCTTGTGTTTCAAGGTCTGCAGTAGCTTTGAGACATTCAGGAATTTATTTGTAGGTTTTCACTATAGTAAAAATTATGAAAATGAAAATCTAGCAAAGGGGGGGGGCGGCGGCAGGGGAACATCTAATGAGGAGTTACAAAAGATAGAATGGGTGAGGTAAAGTGAGGTTACATTCGCCCTTATTGGACAACTTTTGGTAACAGCACCAGTTTTAGGACTGTCTGAAAGTGATGAGAATTATTACACTGCCACAGTGACCCAGCAGCATTTTAGTTGGACTGTGTGGAGTGGGTGTTCAAAGTTAGTGAACCAATCACAAGAATGGGAGAAGTAGTTAAGAACACAGAGCACACCCTGGTGCAAATTTTGAAAATGGGAAAGTAGAAAACTGTATCAAATGCAAGGTGGGCTCAATGGGAAAGTCTGCTCCTATGACTAGACTGCCAGATTATTATAGTTAGAGAGGAGGGAAATAATCCAGTGGAATAGATGAACATTGAAGGAAAGGAACAGGTATGTAATGTACAGATGAGATATGGGGAAGTTAATAGGATAATAGAAGAAACGTTATAGGAGAGCTGATAGTTGAACAGAGTAGGATAGGATTAAAAGTGGGATTCATTTGATGGATAATGGTGATAAAAGAGACACTTGAAAGGATTTTAAGAGAGGAGAAACAAAAAACAGTTTAGGTGGTAGCTATGGATGAAGGAACAAATTTTTAAAAAAGTGATAAGATAGACACGAATGGACATTTGAAAACCCACAACACTGTTTTTTGAATTTGGGACAATTCTGACATAGGAAACTGTGTGGTTCGCAAGCTACCTTAAAAATGCTATTTAAGATAAAGAACAAACAATTAAAATAGGTCACTGCCTGGAATCAAATGGGAAGGTTTGATTATTGTTTCAAAAATGTCATGAAGCACACTGAATAGAATTCAGTAATTGAGAAGATAGAGGATGGAGTTTAAACAGCAAAAGGGCTAGCAACGAAAAGATAGCATGGGGAAAGAAGGAAGCGCAGGCTTTCTCCGATTTAAAGCAACTTATGGCAAAGGCTCCTGCGTAATGATTACTGGATCTCACTGAGCCATTTCACATTTTCTGTCAAGAAAATGATGGAATACAAGCCACAGTAGTAGTCCAACAGCAAGGTGATAAGTTAAGATCAGTGGGGTACTACTCTACCCAAATAGATTCGATCACCAGAGGCATGCGTCAATGTGTAAGAGCACTAGTATGTGCCTTGTGGGTAATAAGTGTTTCAGAGCCTCTCGCCCTGATGGGAAAAATAATTCTCCCTAGTCCCCACACAATCATCCAGCTCCTCGAAACTGGGAGATTGAAGAGAGCTTGTGATGGAAGATGTTCAAAATGGGAAGCAAATCTCTTGCCAGGAGATAGACTTGTAGAAATCAGCAGAGATGCAAGGGAAAATCCCGCAGGAGGACTGGCCGTGTAGGGAACGGAGCATGAATGTGTTGCAGAAGTGATTGAGGGAACAAGTGAGGGTTTAGCAAAAGAACCACTTGTAGGAGAAGGGGTAATTAATCTATATGTAGATGGAGTGAGAAGATATGTTAGGGCAGAATCCCGCACCGTAAGGGCAGTGGTAGATGATTGCAGGAGAACAAATTCCCAGGAATAATTCAGCACAAGTAGCAGAGTTGTTAGCTTTAACTAAAGCTTTAGAGTGGGGCAAAGGGAAGCAAGTTAACGTCTATACTGACAGCAGATATGCATTTGGTGTAATACATGACTACATGACAGCCTGGAGTAGGCGTGCTTTCGTAACTTCTAGCAAAGGATACATACAGCATGAGAATTTAATTAGAGATTTAATCTAAGCAGCTTGCAGCCCCCTAGAAGCAGCTATAATGAAAGTACAAGCCCATGGGAGGATTGAAAGTCAAGCACAGAAAGCTAACAGCTGGGCAGATAAGGCAGCAAAAGATTTAGAAGAACAGGATTGGAAATGAGGAGCAGCATTGCAAGCTAGGGATAGCACAGACATTGATGTGAAACAGATACAAGAACAGGTATCAGGAGAAGAGAAATAGAGATGGGAGAATTACGGAGGACATATTTACAGAATATCACTGGTGCTACAAGAAGTCTGAATTAACAGCAGGATCAAGCAAGAATCAGCAGACAACACCCAAGACAGATGGCAAGTAAATAGCGTATAATAAAGCGTGACGTGGTTGCTACGTGAATCTTTAATAAGTTTCACTTACTTGATATTGCCCAACGGCTGGGATTTTTAAAGAGACGGCTGTAGAAACGGTCATGATGAATATATGTGTTTATATATTTTTGGTACTGAATATACAGATTCTGGCTCAGATGGGACCAGCATCTAAGGTCATTCAATGTTCCCCTCGGGGAATACATGTGTATGCTTACTTATACCTAGCACATACATATGCTAAATTGTCCAATCAAAGTGTTGGGTTTGTTCACATATCCCCATCCATGCTGGGGGAGATGGATACACATCTACAATCATTGCCCCTGTCATGGGCAGAATTGATAATGGCAGACCAAAAGGCCCAGAATTCCAAGTTTCCTGGACACCAAATACCAGGATCCTTTAGCAGAAAGAATGGAAAGGAATTTCATAGCAGTGGGTCTTGTGCAGGAAGGTTAGGCTATATGAAGAAATACACACCTATCTATAACCTAGAAAAAACAGCTCCTAGCCTAGTCTTAAAACAGATGACACCAAACCCAAAAGATATATATTGTGCTTAGGGTACTGGGAGAAACCTAGGCATAAGTGAATATCACTACACGGTAGATCGAATTAGCCGGCTATGCCGAGTCCACCCAGTAATGACGAATCTTGCAGCATCTCTTATTGTTTCAAGGGAGGCAACACTTACCCAACTCTCAATGGTACATATTGGATTTGTGGGGATAGGACATATCCTTGGCTCCCTGTCAGATGGAAGGGATCGTGTTACCTTGGATATGTAATCCCATACATATATCACACTCCTAAACTCCCCTCCCTTACCAAGGCATCGACAAGCAATTACAGAGACAGAAGTTTTTTGGCATAATGTTTCCCTTATATGGAGTTGGGAGAATGATGCGAGAAACTGAGCTTATACACTTCATCTTGGAACAAGTTGCCAATGACACTAAGGTCAATGATGAGATGGTTGCCATGCGCACTGTGGTACTTCAACATCGAATGGCATTGGATTATGTCTTGGCAGCCAAGGGTGGAACATATGCAGTAATTGGATCAGAGTGTTGCACACACATACCAGATAATTCAGAAACCATAACAGATCTGGCTGCCCACATCAAAAAAGATGTGAGAAACTTAAGCAGTCCCAATCATTTACTCTAGGTGGTTGGTCCAGCTAGGCTTCCTGGGAACATCAATCCTGCAAGGGATCGTATTATTTTTCATTGTTATCTTAGCAATAGTGGTAATTAAAAACCTGCTCAAATGTGGCTGTGCACAAGTAGTTAAGTTCACAAAAGATACAGCATCAGTGATGACAGTCAGAGTAAGGGAGGATCCCAGAGACTAAATCACCCTTCGGGATTTAAGAGTATTTACTTGGAAACATCTATTTAGTGGCCTAGTCTTGGGCTAGCCAAGAGCCAAAAGGGGGAAATATGTTGGAGAAATTCATAATAGGTTAGAGAAATTTCAAATAATCAGGGATTTAAGACACTAATAAAATGACCAGCACTGCGTGAAATTACCTCAGATCAGATTCCTACAGGGGAACTGTTTACATGAAAACAGTATGAACACAGCAAGAGATTTGAACAAGTATTTCTGATTTAAACATGTATTTTGGATTTTAAAATGTATTTTTAAAGTAATTGTACACTTTAGCCAAAGGCAGGTTGCTGCGAGGCATCATGGGATGAAGACTTAGCAGACAAACCACATTCTTTGGGACAACAAAACCATAGAACGTGCATAGTTTTTAAATCAGCTAAAGTTATGAGCAGCATGGTTCCCAAAAGCCACTTTATGAATAAGGCCGTTCAAGCTGTCCTGATAAAACTGTTCTTCTCAGACGTGAGAATGTCAGCTGTCTGGTTCAGCCACTGACGCAAATAAGAAATACATGGGCGGCACGGTGGCAGTGGTTAGCACTGTTGCCTCACAGCACCAGGGACCTGGGTTCAATTCCTGGCTTGGGTCATTGCCTGTGTGCAGTTTGCATGTTTTCCAAGTGTCTGCGTAGGTTTCCTCTGGGTGCTCTGGTTTCCTCACACAGTCTGAAATACGTGCTGCTTAGGTGCATTGGCCATGATAAATTTTCCCCCGGTGTACCCGAACTGGCACCAGAGTGTGGTGACTACGGGATTTTCATAGCAACTTCATTGAGGTGTTAATGTAGCCTACTTATGACTAATAAATAAGCTTTTAAGAATTGGTGGGAACAGTAACTTTGATCTTTGCAGCTAAGCTAAGGTTGCTAAGCAACAACGGGGAGAAGCATCTGGATTCTACGGACCAATGAAATTCCATGATGTCAGAAGGTAGAATGCAATTGGCTAAAGTAAATGACAATTGTTAACAGTGATTGATTTGTACCAATAATGATTGGTTCCTGACTACCAGAAAGGCAGGGAAAGTAAAACTTGATAAATGTATAATTGATCTGTTTGATGCATTGTAACTTGAGAGTGGTATTGGAATGCTCAAGGCCTTCTCTTTCAGTAAGACACTGGACTGCCCAATGCTCATTCTCCCATTGATCTTTGGTCAAATAAAGATACGTCTTTAACCAGGACACTGGCTTCGTGAGTCTCTGTATTAGCTGAAGTTTCAGCATTACTTAGTCTCTGAAAAGACCCCACAAAAGCTCCTACTATAAGAGTAAATGAGCTCATTACACAATACTAGACCTAAAATAGCCTGCTTTTTTGTATGTTTCTCAACTTACTGATCTAGAAAACTGCTTGGAATACATTCCGTAAACTCTTTCTCCAAGTGATTCTAACAATTTGGTTTGCTAGTCTACAAGATGATCAAAGTTCCCCACAATTTTTACCTTACTCTAACATGCTCAAATAATTTTCTGACTTGTAATCTGTCCAACTCAATTATTACTATTTGGGAACACATAAACTAGTCTGACCAATGTTTTCTATCTTTTGGTATTCCACAATTTCACCCAAGCTTATTCTACATCCTAATTTTCTAAGCTCAGTTCCTTTCTCCCTACTGCTTTTAACTCATTCTTTGGCAGAGCTTTCCAAGATCCTTTTTCATTTTGCCGATCTTTTAAGAAAATCAAGTACCCTGGAATAGTTAATTACCAACTTTGATTACCCTGCAACCACATTTCAGTAATGCTTACAGGGTCATGCTCATTTACTTCTTTTTGTGCCATTAATTCATCTTTCTTTTTACAAATGCTTCAGATCCAGATATAACACCTTTAATTTTAACCTTTTCCTATTTTTCTTTCATGTGACTTTAGTTGTTAATACCATTTTGCAGTTAAACTTTTTATCCCTTTCTGACAGTCTACCCAATGACTACTCTGCTCAATAGACTTTTCTCTTCTAAAATCTACCTTATCTGAACCCTCCCGCCCCTCGTTAATTCATCACCCACTGCTCTAGTCATTCAATTTGCCAGCCTAGTTTAAGTACAGTACGAACCAAAGGAACAGCTCCCTTTTTCCCTAGTACTGGTGTCGGTGTCCAGTGAATCCTCTGCCTTCACATCATGCTTTCAACCAGGCATTTAAACCCCTAATCTCCTGGACTCGTCAATTTGCACATGGCTCCAGTAGTAATCTGGAGATTATTAATTTTTAATTTGTTCCTCAAACTCCCTCAATGAAATCTCATTCCGAGTTCTGTCATTGCTTTCTACATGGACCACAAAAAATTGATTCTCCCCCTCGCACTCAAACTACTTCTTCAACTATAAGGAGATCATAGAATCATAGAAACCCTACAGTACAGAAGGAGGCCATTCGGCCCATCGAGTCTGCACGGACAATAATCCCACCCCAGGCCCTATCCCCACAACCCCACACATTTACCCCTCCAACCTACACATCCTGGGACACTAAGGGGCAATTTAGTGTGGCCAATGCACCTAACCCGCACATTTTTGGATTGTGGGAGGAAAGCGGAGCACCAGGAGGAAACCCATGCAGACGCGGGGAGAATGTGCAAACTCCACACAGACATTGACCCAAGCCTGGAATCGAACCCAGGCCCCTGGAGCTGTGAGGCAGCAGTGCTAACCACTGTGCCGCCCCAAGAGATGTCCTGGCCTAGGACAGGTTATACAGGAACTCCAGGTCATGGGTGTGGTTAACAGCATTCGACTATACTTGCTTCTACCACTACTGCATTCTTTATTGCCGTTTCCACTTTAATAAGCTCCTTTACCATTATGCCAACGAACACTCTAGGACTCCAAAGCATTAGTCTTCAGAAGATATTGGCCTGAACGTTACAGGCAGGATTTCTTGGGGAGGAGGGAGGGAAAAAGGTAAAGTGGTTCTCACCTACCCTGACCACACAGTGATTTTACGCTGGGGTGGGCATGGTCTCTGATGAAATGCCTGCCCTTGCACCCTTGTCTCAATTGAAGCCATTTCCCACCTAGCCTCAATTTTTAGGCTGGCAGGAATATTTGAGCCTCCATGGGGTAAGCCAAAAAGTTAGATCTGTGGTGGGCACCTCCATCAGAAGGCCTTCTGACTGTGGGCATCTTTCCCTTTAAGATGCAGTGACCTCTGGACCTCCTTTCCCCAGAACCCCAGCCTTTTCCCCCCCAAGACTCCAATCAGACCCCTTGTGACTGTGTTGGCTTCCCTACCCTCCTCACCCTGGCACCTCTTTCCTTGTCATCCACCTCTGGCTCTTGGGATTAGGTAGGTTGGTATATTTCCTCATCTGTCCACTGCAGCAGTGTCGCTGCAGGAGCTGGATAGGTGCTCGACAATCTGATTGGCCATCAGCTCTCTAAGGCAGGACTTCCTCCTGTGTGAGGGTCAGAAGTCCAACCAATGCTCACTGGAGTGTAAATTGGTTGCAGGACAGTTGGAGTTGGCAGGGATATGTTCCCCACCGACTCTTCAGATGGTGGGGAAGTGAACCCCACTAGCCAAATAATTCATGCCATTGTTAAATGTCAAAGTCAATAAACTATCGTTGTGCACACAGGATTTTTAAACTAAACAAAGTTAGCAATGCATTGTAACCTGTCAATTTAAAGAAAGACAGAACAATTTTTTGTAGCACAAGGAAAGATTTGGAATCAGCTATCTGTTGAATGTTTTAATACGAGTCTGCATTAGAAATGAAATTGGGCTTGCATGAGCTGTGTAAGGATTTATGAAGCAATTACAAATGCTTGACAAAAAAAGTGCCACCTATGTGGGAGAAATTACAATGGTACAGAGGAATGATAGAACATAGAACATTACTTCGGCCCTCGATGTTGCACCAACCAGTGAAACCAATCTAAAGCCCATCTAACCTACACTATTCCAATATCATCCATATGTTTATCCAATAATCATTTGAATGCTCTTAATGTTGACGAGTCCACTACTGCTGCAGGCAGGGCATTCCATGCCCTTACTACTCTCTGCGTAAAGAACCTACCTCTAACATCTGTCCTATATCTATCACCCCTCAATTTAAAGCTATGTCCCCTCGTGTTAGCCATCACCATCCGAGGAAAAAGGCTCTCACTATCCACCCTATCTAATCCTCTGATCATCTTGTATGCCTCTATTAAGTCACCTCTTAACCTTCTTCTCTCTAACAAAAACAACCTCAAGCCCCTCAGCCTTTCCTCACACGATTTTCCCACCATACCAGGCAACATGGACAACATAAAAGTGAAATTAATGACTAAAAAGAAGAGCAAGCTAGGAATCACACCTAGCTTGCTTCTGCAGTTCCCCCAATTCATATTCTGCATATTCTCTCTTGTGGCTTTTCTCAATTGTCACATTTATATTTACTTTACTTTCCATCTCATGGATCCTTTTGTACATGCATTTTTCCTGCATTCTCTAAATATCCTGTGGTTTTTAGAAGGCTTCTTTCGTTTCTCAGGTGTTTGCATATCTTCTCCTGAAGATACTTTTTCAGTTTCAAACCAGCATTGGTTTTCTCTCTATTTGCATATGCTTTCTCAAATTATTTTCCTCCTTATGCTTCCTTCTTTGAATAACATGACTAACATGGAGATTCCAAAGGCACCGAGAGCCCTTTGCTCTGGTATTTCACTCAACTGGTTGCTTTTTATTTATGAGCCGGTGTTATGGAAATCAAGGCAATTTGACTGCAGCGATCAATCGCATTCACACACAGCACTGTCTTTATACATTGGAGGGGATGGTTTTCAATTGCCAGCCATCTATTCTTTGCCTGAAATGCAAGCAGCAAGCAATTGGGGGGAAAAAAAAAATCAGGAGAAGGAGCCCTCTGATGCCCAAGACCTTCCTCATGCAATTTTCAGTAATTGGTGACAAAATTAAATGCGTGGAGTATGCACTGTGCACGATTCCCCAATTGTATCAGGAATGAAGCAGCTTAACCAGTTGTGTTTTGACTCCTCAGAAAATGGCCACAAAGCTTTTAGGTTTAATTTTTTTTTTAAAGTACAAGAACAACCCATGTTTAAACATGTGGTTTTTCTGAATAATGATCATTACTCTGCAGCTTCAATTTTGCTAGTTATATCAGCACAATCTAAGTGTAATCAACTAAACGAGCAAAATAGATCGTGAATTTTCCAGCCAAAATGTCATACGTTTGCATTATCTGCAATCTTTGACATTGGTTCAATCTATCCAAATCAAAAAAGAACATGTCCCCAAGTTGAAATTGTGAAATTATGTTGGTTTAGGAAACTCTTCAAATTGTGCTAACTTTCTTAGGTGCACAAACATGAATTAGTTGTTTTATTGTATCAAAATTTTGGGGAGGACGGAGGGATAAGAACACAAGAACTAGGAGCAGGAGTAGGCCATCTGACCCCTTGAGCCTGCTCCGCCATTCAATAAGATCTTTTTGTGGACCTTCCACCTCCATTTTCAGTGGGCAGGAAAGGGGGTGGAGAATCCAATGGAGTCCCAAAATGGCATCTATGCTGGCGGACTTCTCATCGAGATAGTCCTTGCCTCCCACCAATGATGTAATGGGGCTCCCGCCATGAAAAGTCAGGAAACTAATTTCCATACATTTAATTATTAGCAGGCCTTCCTGCTGTATCATCCCCCCCCCCCCCCACCAACCCCCCACACAAGGAATCATCCCCACCCTTCATCGAGGTGACGTGATGTGATGTCATGTTGGCAGGGTTTAGAACAGGTCTGGACAAACGAGGGGGGTGTGTGTGTGTGTGTGTGTGTGTGTCCGGTATCCCTGGAGGGAGGGGCATCCTGTGTCCATGGGGTCCATTTTTTTTCAGATCGAGGTGTCTTTGCTCCCTACCAGCGTGAAGTCATGGGATGAATCTTCAGAATGTTTTTGAATATTTGTTAAAAAATGTAGCAGGAAAAGCCGGCAGTGCAGTGCCGGCAGGCTACAAACTGCTTTTACCACCTGAGTTGAGCCAAAAACAGAAACTTTCACCAATCTGGTTTACTAAGAAACTAGCTAATGTACATTGAAATTTTTAAATAAATAAATCGGTTTGGCTTTTTAAAAATCATTTTCAAAGCTTTTAAAGCTGGCTAAATACTACACACCGTTATTAAGATACTTATTTCCTGGTAATGATTCCATTTACAGTTGTATTAGCAAAACTGCAACAATTGTTCTTATAAATACATTAAGGAATTATTTTGATTTTTAAAAAAAACAATGTGCTATTACGCTGTGCGGCTGCACTGGTTCATGGAGGATATTACATTTGTGATCATCCAAATAAATTTTAGTGGAAAAACCAGTCCAATTTCAAATTCATATTTCATGAAATTTCCCAGTACAAGTATCCGTTCAAAGAGCTCCACTGTCAAGCATGTTCTTCATTTCCAACATCTGTGTTGGCTACTTGACTGGGTTTCAGGTGCATGTCTGGGTTCACCACCTACTATCAAGCTCACATGTCCATTCACAAAAATTAAGGTTAACAGGCCAAGTAAATATATCTTCCTATTTAAGTCTAAACTTTCCTGGCTTGTATAAGTAAATGATGCAGAAGTGTACTGTAGGAATATATATTGTATAGTTTCAAGTAGAGAACCCTCTCATCTTTACTTTATGTCAGATGCCCTACACTTCACTGTAATAAAACATCTCGACTCAAGGGGCTAGAAATGTATCGCAGGGAGTGTTGTGGCCGCCT
The DNA here is from genome assembly GCF_964213995.1 of Mustelus asterias. Classification (NCBI taxonomy): domain Eukaryota; kingdom Metazoa; phylum Chordata; class Chondrichthyes; order Carcharhiniformes; family Triakidae; genus Mustelus; species Mustelus asterias. Next base: position 100,020,514 of record NC_135807.1, on the reverse strand, counting down.
GTTATACAGTGTTCGACATTCAGTTCCACTGCAGTAAATTGAATTAAATATCAGACATTGCATATAATGGCCAGCTGATCCAATACTGCCTGTTTTGCATCAGCCACAGAGGCTAATTTCTAGATGAAGAATTAATCATTTATAAAAATATGTAGGTTGAGTATCCTTTATCTGAAATGTTTGGGGCTGACTGCATTTCAGGTTTCAGATAATTTTGATTTTCAGGTACCACTTATAAACTTGGCACTACAATAGCCTAATGTAACTATAGTCTAAAGCAAATAAAATGGCTGGAAAAGTTAGATATATCACTGAATAATAAATGCAGAGGACCTGTAATAAGTTTCTTTTTGACATGTTTACTACAAAAATTGCAAGGTAAACAGTGCAGATGAGCAACTGGACTTCCCATGCTAAAGATCAATGAGATTTTAAAAAGTGTGGCTTTTGGATGCACATGGTTTTCAGATTTATGGATAAAGGATACTTGGCAACTTTCCTTTTTCTCACTAATGCAACTCTTAATCAGAAATCCCTTTCGTTTTCTCCCCTCTTTGGGTGCTGACCCTCCTGTCTCTTGACCATGGGTTACTTTAGAGGAGTACTATTCATGGATTAATTAATCACAGAGCATATTGGTATTCAATATACTCTCCCCACCTGATATCTACATACAAACTGCTGGCAATGATCATTGGAAGATAAATACAAAGCTCATTTGTTATCAATATTCAGGTTTAGTTAATACAGGAGCACACTTTTTGTTAACTGAGGCCAGGTAAAGTTCAAACCTCGGACTTGCCTGGTCTTGGTGTCTCAGCACAATACCAGTTGTTGCATTTACCACTCAATCCAAGCAGTAAGGTTCAATTTGTTGGTTTCTTATAGACATCTTTAGTTATAAATAAAGTTGAGCCCAAGTTGTTTACCCTTATTCTTTTGATTCCTGCCCGAGTGACTTGCTGACAGTCATACAATTCTATTCTCTCCAGGTTGTGACAGCTCTTCAGATGTTCAAGTGTCACATCAGTGATGAGGGGGCAGTTGTCTAGTTCGACAACCTGAAGTCTTTCATGGCCACATGGACTGTTACTTAGGTGGCGGATACCATCGTCAGTGATCAGTTCACAGTGAGATAAACTCTGCAAAACAAAAGAAAGATCTAAAAATATATTTCATGTTACAAAAACTTAATCAATGGAACATCAGCAACTTTAATTTTTGTTTGTACATTTTAAACTGAAAACTATTACTGCTGCAGCTCTTATTCCACAGCCTACTTCTGAAATCCCTATCTTTAAGAATCATAGAGGAATCGTGAAATGGTTATAGCATAGGAGGTCATTTGTCTGTTATGTCCATGCTGGTTCTCTGTAAGCTAGTCCCACTCCCCTGCATTTTCCTTTGGCCCTGCAAATATTTTCGTTTTAGACAATTCCCTTTTGAAAGCCACAATTGAATCAGCCTTCACCATACTCTCAGGCACTGCATTCCAAACCCTAACTTCTTTGTACAAAAATGCTTTTCCTTTGTCAATAATCGTGTAATGTTGTCCTCGGGATTCTCAATTCTTTCACTAATCAGAACAGTTTCGAGTTATAGAATTCCCACTGTGCAGGAAGCTGCCATTTGGCCCACCGAGTCTGCACCGACTCAGAGTCCTATCCCCGTAACCCCACACATTTACCACCTAACCTTTGTGCCACTAAGGGGCAATTTAGCACAGCCAATCCACCTAACCAGCACAGCTTTGTATTTATGGGAGGAAACCCAAGCAGACACCAGGGAGAACTTGCAAACTCCACACAGTCACCCAAGGCCAGAATTGAATACGGGCCCCTGGCGCTGAGAGGCAGCAGTGCTAACCACTGTGCCACCCTAACCATTCTGTCCAGGTCGTTCATGATTTTGAACACCTCTATTAAATCTCCTCTTAATTTGCTCTTCTCCCAGCCCCATCTTCTCCAATCTATCCACATAACTCTCATCTCCGGAACCATTAAGTGTGATGCTCAGAATTGAACTCAATACTCCAGTTGAGACTGTACAAATATTTTATAAAGGCTCACCATAACTTCCTTGCTTTTATACTCTTATTTATAAAGCCAAGGATTCAGTTCGCCTCATTAACAGCTTTCCCACTCTGCCCTGCCATCTTCAAGGATCTGTGCACATCTATTCCAGATCACTCCACGAATACATCTAGTTTAGAGTTGTACCCTATATTTTTAACACCTCTCCTCAATCTTCCGACCAAAACATATCACTTCACACTTCTTTGCTTTAAATTCCATCTGCTATGTGTCTGCCCAGTCCCAGTAAGAGTCTAACAACACCAGGTTAAAGTCCAACAGGTTTATTTGGTAGCAAACAAATAAATACAAATACCAAATACCAATTTGCTACCAAATAAACCTGTCGGACTTTAACCTGGTGTTGTTAGACTCCTTACTGTGTTTACCCCAGTCCAAGGCCAGCATCTCCACATCATGTCTGCCCATTCCACCAGCCTATGCCCTCTTGAAGTATATACTCTTCACCCTGATTGCCAAATAGTGGTCACCGCTGACCTTGAAGATGAGTGATTACTGTTGCATAGACATTCCCATGTCACGGAGGTAAAGCAACTGAGAATAGTCTGTACAGTAATCAAGATAAAGAAATGCCAAAGAGGGTGGTGTAAAACCTGGATACTGGATTTGCTGTTCAAAATGGAGTTTAAAAGAGTCATTTGGAAAACCTAGACTGGATTTTAGAATGCAAACTACTAATGGAAAGCATAATCGTGAAAGAGGATTTTAAAGCATGTTTTGGGAGTGGAGTTTAGAACTCTCATGTGACAATCTGAAGAAATTGAGGAGAAATCCACAGATACTGGACTCAGTAGACTGTATTGTGGAGATCATTGTAGTTTAAGATGTACTTTGTAATTCAAGTTAATCTTAAAATCTGTGGGTACTTGTTCAGCTGAGGGGGGAATAAAGGAGTATTGTATAATAATCCCATGTTTAATAAATGTTTTATTTCTTGTTAAAACTAATTAATGGTCCTGTGACTCTGTTCCTCCACGTTTTATAAAGAAAAAGTAAAAGTTATGGTCTTTTGAGCCAGGGTTGCATTCTACGATTTTCCCGTCCAGTTACGACACCAACTGAGATTGTAACCCTACCATACATTCAGTCCTTTAATCCAATATAATTGTAAATAGTTGAGGTCCGAGCACTGATCCCTGTGGCACTTGACTAGTTACATGTCACCAACCCAAAAATGGCCCCTTTATCCCTACTCTCTACTTGCTGTTAGCAAACCAATTCTCTAGAAATGCTAATACGCTAACCTCCAACACCATGAGGCTTTATTTTGGGTAACATTTGATGTTGCACCTTATCAAATGTTTTTTTGGAAATCCAAGTAAACCACACTTATAATGCTGCTTAGCCACCTTGCTGGTCATTAATAAATAAATACCGATTGACTAATCAATTAGTCAAACATGATTTTCCCTTTGGCAAAACCCTGTTGATTCTTGACTGTATAATGATTTTCTAAATGTCTTGCTAGTATTTCCTTCATAATTGATTTTAGCATTTTCCCTGGGACAGATGATAGACTAACTGGTCTACAGGTTCATGTTGCCAATAGAGGCATTACATTTGTGATTTTCCAATCCACTAGGAATTTTCCAGAATCTAGGGAATTTTGGAAGATTACTACCATGCATCGAATATCTGCTGCCACTTCCTTTAAGACCCTAGGATTCAGGTCATCAGCTCACGTGAACTTGTCACCCTTTAGTTCGAATATATTTTCCAGTATCTATTCCCTAGTGATTGAGTTCCTCCCTCCCTTTTACTTACTTACCTTAACCTAGGACTTTCCTACTCCTTACGACCCTTTCCTTTATAATGCACCAAATCTTCCAAATTAAATTTTGTTTTGGATGGTCTTATTACAATGCCTCAGTGTTCTACAAGTTTTCTGCAACACTTCAACCTTGATGAAAACTTGCTTCCTTGGCCATGATTTTCTGAATCCGTTGACGTGAGCGTAAATCCCGTCTGACCATTAACTCTCACGGGAGAGCCATAATGGGATTTGCGGCGGTGAGATCTCAATTTGAGATCTATCCAACTCGATGCAATGCAACTCCAACCAAACCCCTCCACCACGTCACTGATGTTATCAGGTTCATGCGCAGCAAGGACATGAACCTGATTACCATCAATTTGAATACATTTTCACTTTCTTAAGCGGCTTAACATCATTGCTTGTGGAGTTGTCAGATTTCCCTCCCCACCGGCGTGATGTCCTGCTGGTAGGAATCATTATTCCAAAAACAGTATCTAGTTGTGAGGTCCATGCCTGCATGTCCCAGGCCAGCATTGATGCTAGCGATGATGGGGGGCACTGATGCCCTGCTGATGGAATGGGGACACTGATGTCCATGCCAGCTCTATCAGGCCCTGCCCCACAAGAAAGAAAGTGCAAAACATGCCAACCTGCTTTTGTTTTGACAAAGTGTAAGATCTGGAGTGAAAACCTGACTATTTCTGGGAAGAAACAGGCCGGTTTTCGGTCAGAACCTTACACTGACATTTTTTCTGCAAGTGATGTCCAAATGCAGAAAAACATCTAACAGTAGAGGTTTTGATTTGGGTTTTGCAAATACAGGCTGGCTGAGTATGGTCTGTACTCTGCCTATTACAAATGGCCCAGGAAACATGTTTGATTCGATCAGCCAATTGATGGCATGTATGATTTATGTACTTGGCATTTCACCGGCACTGAAATTCTTATGACGTTGCTCAGCTGTACAGAAGGCAGAAGGTTTTCCTTGGACTGATGGTATCATCCTGTTAGTGGAAAATTCCACTTAGTAGCCACTACATAGAAGCAGCATGAAATGCTCCATTAACTTTTTGTTCCAATTTTTGAGACATCGGCTGACGTCGGTGGTGGTGGAGGCAAACTCGTTGGGGTCTTTTAAGAGACTTCTGGATGAGTACATGGGATTTAATGGGATTGAGGGCTATAGATAGGCCTAGAGGTGGGGATGTGATCGGCGCAACTTGTGGGCCGAAGGGCCTGTTTGTGCTGTGACTTTCTATGTTCTATGTTCTATTATGCTTCCCAGGGTAATTTAACGTATACTGCACATGTCTCAGGTGCAAGTGTCAGGATTTGGTTCATTTGGAAGTTAGCATAAAACGCAAGTGACAATAATCTAATTAGGGCAGCTACAGTCCTGCAGGATAGCTTTGATGTTCTCAATTTGAACAACAGGTTGAATAAGCCATTGCATGTTGCTTTTATGCAGTGGCGATGCAGTGATAATTTTCCACTGTCAATCTGAAAAACCTTTATGCTTGCCTACTACACAATTGAGCAACGTTAAGCATGAATTTCAGGATTAAGCCAGGTGTGTAGACCATATGTCCCAATGATTGGCTGATCCAATCAAACATGTTTCTCCAGATGTTTGTAATAGGCAGAGTACAGACCATATGCAATCAATTTGTGCTTCAAAGCCCAAAACAAATAATTTGTTGTTAAATGTGATTCCATGATTGGGCATCACTTGGTAAACAATCCCAAGTGTAGTTAACAATCAATTTTAGACCATCAGTCAAGTTGGAACATTTATGCTTGCTAGAAGCAACATACATTCATATGCAGGGACACGTTCTCTGTAAACAATAGGGGCAGCAAAGTGGTTTGCACTGTTGCCTCACAACACCAGGAATCCAGGTTCAATTCTAGCCTTGTGACTGTATGGAGTTTACACATTCTCCGTGTCTGCATGGGTTCCCTCCAGGTGCTCCGATTTATTCCCACAGTCCAAAGATGTGCAGGTTAGGTGATTGGCCATGCTAAATTGCCCCTTAGTGTCCTGAGATATTAAAGTTAAGGGGATTAGTGGGGTAAATGAATGGGGTTACAGGAATAGGGCAGGGGCTGGGCATGGGTAAGATGCTCTTTCGAAGAGTTGGTGCAGACTCAATGGGCCAAATGGCTTCCTTCTGCACTGTAGGGATTCTATGAATATGTTCGAACCTTGTGCCTTTTTTGATGCATCAGGGAGCATGGGTGTCTATGGTTTCCTGTTATTTGCTCCATGGCAACACCTCAGCCAAAGTTGACATGGCGATCAACCAGCATCCTTGACTCCTGCAGTACAAATTGTGATCATTTGAAATTTGGCATTCTTGCATTTGTCCTTATGAGTGCAAGGCTTTGGCAATGTCTTTCTTTTCAGCAACGTTCAATTCTGTACTACTGAGCACCTGTCTAAATGTAAAAGCAAGCTTGGCATTACTTAAACTATATCTGCACATCCACTTCATTTTTTCACTGATCATTTGGTTCAGACTTTAAAAATATCAGAGACTAACCACATCCTAACAATTCAATTTCTGCCATTTTTCACAATAAGTTACTGAGACTGTAGTTCCCAGTCTTAATTTCTTTTTGTTTCCAGCCTTTACCTTTAGGCAACCAAGCTCTGCTACCACGTTCTATTCCAGAAAGCAAGTGGTGTAGTGTGGAACTTGAGGCAATCCCAAGTTTTTAATTTATTTATTTACATATTACAAACATATACCTCCGGGCACAACAACTACAATTTTTGGTCTATTTCCATTTCCAATTGACAGATGGCCCAGTGGGAGAGGTGAGGAGAGGGTTTTTGCATAGGAACAAAAAATGTTTGGGGTATAAAAAGGTTAAAACGGAGGAGAAATGTCACAGCCCAAAGTTGCTGAACTCAATGGCCTAAGGATTGTAACATAACAAATTGGAAAGTGGGATGCTGTTCTAAGTTTGCGTTGGGTTTCACTGGAGCATTGCAGCAGGTCAAAGACGGACATGTGGGCAGGAGAGCAAGCTGTGAGTTGAAATGGCAAGCAACAAGAAGTTTGGGCTCATGCTTGCAGGCTAAGCGAAATGTTCCGCAAAGCAGTCACCCAGCCTGTGTTTAATCTCCCCAATGTAGAGTAGATTACATTGGGAGCAGTGAACACAATAAGCCAAACTGAAGGCAAGTTACAAGTGAAATATTGCTTCACCTGAAAGGTGCGCCTGGGGCTTTTAACGATGAGGTGGTAACGGAGCAGGTAATGCACTTTCTGCGATTGATAGAATGACCACCGATATTCATTACAAGACACCGACTCCCAGTTACCTCGACCAAAGCTTCTTACACCATGCTTCTTGCAAGGACTCCAAAATTCTGTGTTTCCGTCACATCTGTTCTGATGTTGCCACCTTCAAAAATGGTACTTCTGACATCTGACTTCTGCCTTTTACCTTAACTAAGGCCCCATCCACCACCACTGACAGGCCATTCAGGTTCAATCTATTTCCTGCGCACTTTCACCACATCAGCCTCCACATTCAAACGGTTCTCTATATTTCTGCCAACTCTAGCATGATGCCACCACAAAACATCTCCCCCTCACCCCCCCTCCCTTCCCCGTCAGCATTCTGCAGGGACCACTCCCTCCATGTCACCCTGGTTTGCTCATCCATCACACCCAACTCCTCATCCCCTTCCCACAGCACCATTTCTTGCAATCGCTGAAGATGCAACACTTTACCTCCTCATTGTTCAAGGCCCCAAAGCACTGGAGGAGCCTCGACGCTACAAGATGTTCTCTACCTGTGTGGTTGAGAACAATGACTGTAGGGTCGATTGGCAAACTGACCGTAATATTGTGGTTCATCAGCTCTTTCAAATGGGGAGAGAGCAAAAGAACATGATGGTGACAGTGGATAGTCCAGTTGGATGCTATTCTATGCAACTGTGACCAGAAGTTACACCAGTTGCACCATCTTGCCAATATCAGGGTTAAAAAATCTATTCACAGCTGGAAGGAAAACGGGAGGTGGGGGGGACGATTCTGAGTTTGTTTAATAAAATCAGAGCTGGAAGTGGGAAACAATAGGTAGCTTCTCCAAGTTTCTTGGTGGGGCTCAGATGTCTACAGTTGTCTGTATAAGGGTTTTAAAATATTCATTTGGTTCCCAGATCAAAGATAGGTTTGAAAACAACAGGTAAACAAGGGAACATCTTAAAGTATCCAGGTACTTCTCAGGTGGCACAGTGGTTAGCACTGCTGCCCCACAGCACCAGGGACCCAGGTTTAATTCCAACCTCGGGTCACTGTCTGTGTCGAGTTTGCACTTTCTCTCCATGTCTGCATGGGTTTCCTCCGGGTGCTCCGGTTTCCTCCCACAGTCCAAAGATGTGCGGATTAGGTTGATTGGCCATGCTAAATTAACCCTACTGTCAGGGGATTAGCAGGGTTAATGTGTGGAGTTACGGGAATAGGGCCTGGGTGGGATTGTAGTCTGTACAGACTTGATGGGCTGAATGGCCCCCTTCTGTACTGTAGGGATTCTGTAAAGATCAAAGGACAGGCACGGTGGCACAGTGGTTAGCACTGCTGCCTCACAGCACCAGGGACCCGGTTCGATTCCCGGCTTGGGTCACTGCCTATGTGTAGCTTGCATGTTCTCCCCGTGTCTGTGGGGGTTTCCTCCGGGTGCTCTGGTTTCCTCCCACAGGCCAAAGATGTGCTGGTTAGGTGAATTGGCTCAATGCTAAATTGAATTGGCCATGTTCAATTCTCCCTCAGTGTACCCGTACAGGTGCCAGATTGTGGGGATTTACACAGTAACTTCATTGCAGTGTGAATCCAAGACTACTTGTGACCAATAAATAAACTATCTTTAGGTTTGTAATACTTTTTTTGCTCAAGGTGGCGCCGAGCGAGGCGACTTCTTGAAAGCTGTGCCCAGCATATCTTCTAATTCTATGCTTCTAAAACTTTATTCTAACTCTTTTAAACTCTCTAACAGTGCTCTAATTCAATTTCTTACAGATTTGACGATCCTTCGGACCCTGGAGTCACCCGGCCTGAAGCTGACCGAGACCAGCCGGTGCTGCAGTCCCAGAGTGGGGCTTTCTCTACACTAGCTCCCACTGCCCAAGAAAATGTCTTTGAAGCCAGGGCCTTCAATCTGCCAGCCCCCAGTGACCAGGAAAACACCGCCGGGGCCACAGCCTTCACTCTCCACACTTCAGCCAGCACTCCCTCGGCCCCCACAGCTCAGGAAAACGCCATGGAAGCTAAGGCCTTCACTCTCCTGGTGATCCACTGACCAGACCTGTATCCCTGGGGCTGTGGCCTTTTCCCCTCAAGTTCCACTGTGATCCACTGGCCAGACCAGCAATTCTGGAGCCAGAGCTTCCACCCCACCAACCCCCAACCCCTCTGACCCGGAGAGCTATGACCTCCTGCAGGCCCCAAGCACTCCCCCTACTCTTCCCTTCTACAGTCGATTCACGCTGCTAAAAATCAACCCCCACCGCCTAAAAAGCACGAACACTGCTCTTTTAAATTTACTTGTAGGTCTCAAGATTCTCCGACCTCCGCAGGAAGGCCCCGACCTGGCAGCGACCCTGTGGACCCGGCCATCGACACATCCGGGACTGCAATCACAGAGTCATCATCGACTTACCAGTCCTTGACCCATCCACGCTGGAGCATGGTCTGGACATCCTCCAATCCCTGAAGCAAAACCGCAGCCTGACAATGACCAGGAATGCCCGACCGCGCAGACCCATCTACCAACACAGGAACTGCAAGCAAGGCAACAAATGCTCCATCCACACACCGACCAGAGAAAAACACCTCATTGGACACACCTCTACCCTTAATACTGCATTCTACTCTCACCGTCTCCCAGGCCCGAAAAGAAGCAGTCACTCCAGGAAGCATGGAAAACATGTAGGCCTGCAGGTGAGAGTGAAACAACGCAGTCCCAAGGCCCCCCTCCCTAGCTTACTCCTAGCAAATGTCCAATCTCTGGAAAACAAGCTAGATAAACTTAAAGCCAGACTCACTTTTCAAAGAGAACTGAGGGACTGCTGTGTGCTCTGTTTCACGGAGACATGGCTCACTCCTGCTTCACCGGATAGTGCCCTACAACCGGAGGGCTTCTCAATCCACCGAATGGACTGTACAGTAGTTTCAGGCAAGACTAGGGGAGGTGGGGTCTGCTCCCTAATCAAGACCTCGTGGTGTCTAGACATAGTTACATTGGCAAGTTTCTGCTCCCTGGATCTAGAATACCCAATGCTAAAATGCCACCCGTACTACCTTCCACAGGAGTTCACCTCTGTTATTCTGACAACAGTTTACATCCCACCCCACACGGACATGAAGACCTCGCTGGACGAAATATACACCACCACAAATAGCCTTGAGATGAAATACCCTGAGACCTTGCTCATAGTGGCCGGGGTCATAGAATCATAGAAACCCTACAGTGCAGAAGGAGGCCATTCGGCCCATCGAGTCTGCACCGACCACAATCCCACCCAGGCCCTACCCCACATATTTACCCGCTAATCCCTCTAACCTACGCATCTCAGGACTCTAAGGGACAATTTTTAACCCGGCCAATCAACCTAACCCGCACATCTTTGGACTGTGGGAGGAAACCGGAGCACCCGGAGGAAACCCACGCAGACACGAGGAGAATGTGCAAACTCCACACAGACAGTGACCCGAGCCGGGAATCGAACCCAGGACCCTGGAGCTGTGAAGCATCAGTGCTAACCACTGTGCTACCGTGCCGCCCCAGAACAGAACAAGCTCAAGAGTTTTCTACCAAGATACCACCAACACACCTCCTGTTCCACCAGAGGCACAAACATCCTAGACCACTGCTACACAAATATCAAACATGCCTACCACTATCACCTGCCCACACTCTATCACCAGACCACAAGGCTGTGCTCCTGCTCCCGGCTTACAAGCAAAAACTGAAATGGGAGAATCCATCAAAGAAGTTGTGCAATGTTGGTCTGAGGAATTGGATGATCTCCTACGGGACTGCTTAGAGTCAGTAGACCGGTAAGTATTTAAAAACTCTGCGACCAGCCTGAACAAGTACGCCACTACAGTAATTGATTTCATTAGTAAGTGTGTAGAAGACTGTGTGCCAAAGAAACAAATCCACGTGTTTCCCAACCAGGAACCATGGATGGACAGGGCTATCCACTGCCAGCTGAAGTCCAGGTCTGAGGCATTCAAGTAAGACGACCCTGATCTATACAAGAAAGCCAGATATGATGCCAAAAGACAGTACCAGACCAAGCTAGGATCCCAGGCTAGCCACACAGACTCCTGCCTACTACGGCAAAGTCTGCAAGACACAACAGGCTACAAGCTGAAGGCAGGTAAAATTGTCGGTTCCAATGCACCCCTCCCCAATGAACTCAACGCATTCTCTGCCCGTTTTGAGCAAGAGGTCAGCAAGAGGACACCCTCCACCCCGGAAGCCTCAGACGAACCTGTATCTGAGGTCACCATTGCCGACGTCAGAGCAGCCTTCTCAAAAGTCAACCCACAGAAAGCAACTGGCCCAGATGGGATACCAGAGGGGTGCTCAGGTCCTGCATGACCAGCTAACGGGGGTATTCGCAGGCATCTTCAGCCTCTCTTTACACCAATCTGAGATCCCTACCACAAGACAACAACCATCATCCCTGTGCCAAAGAAAGGCCAGGCAACATGCCTTAATGATTATTGTCCAGTGGCTTTGACGTCCATCATGATGAAGTGCTTCGAAAGGTTAGTCATGGCACAAATCAATTCCTGCCTCCCAAACTGCCTGGATCCACTACGGGGTTCGCCTATGCCGCAACAGTTTCACAGCAGACCCCATCTCCCTACACTCAACCCTGGAACAACTAGATAACAAAGACACCTATGTTAGACTCCTATTCATAGACTACAGCTCAGCCTTTAATACCATTATTCTGACGAGACACATCTCCAAACTTCGTGGCCTGGGGCTCGGCTCCTCCCTCTGCAACTGGATCCTAGACTTCTTAACTCACAGACAGGAGTCAGTAAGGATAGGCAACAACACCTGCTCCACAGTCGTCCTCAGCACTGGTGCTCCGCAAGGCTGTGTCCTCAACCCCTTACTATACTCCTTGTACACTCCTGACTATATGGCCACATTTGCCTCCAACTCGATTTTCAAGTTTGCTGATGAGACCACCGTTGTGGGTCGGATCTCAAACAATGATGAGACACAGTAAAGAGATTGAGAATCTGGTGAACTGATGCGACGACAATAATCTCTCCCTCAATGTCAACAAAATAAAATGAGATAGTCATCGATTTCAGGAAGCGTAGTGGAGGGCATGCCCCTGTCTACATCAATGGAACAAAGTAGCAATGGTCGAGAGCTTCAAGTTTTTAGGTGTCCAGATCACTAATAACTTGGCCTGGTCCCTCCATGCGGATGCTATAGTTAAGAAAGCCCACCAGCACCTCTGCTTTCTCAGGAGACTGGCATGTCCGCTACAACTCTCACCAACTTCTACAGATGCACCATAGAAAACATTCTTCCCAGTTGTATCACAGCTTGGTATGGCACCTGCTCTGTCCAACACTGCAAGAAACTACAAAGGGTCGTGAACGAAGCCCAATCCATCACTCAAACCAGCCGCCCATCCATTGACACTGTCTACACTTCCTGCTGCCTCAGAAAAGCAGCCAGCATAATCAAATATTCATGCACCCCAGACATACTCTCTTCAATCTTCTTCCGTCGGGAAAAGATACAATAGTCTAAGGACATGTACCAACTGACTCAAAAACAGGTTCTTCCCTGCTGCCATCAGACTTTTGAATGGACTTACCTCGCATTAAGTTGATCTTTCTCTACACTCTAGCTATGATTATAACACTACATTCTGCACTCCCTTCCTTCCCTATGTACGGTATGCTTTATCTGTATAGCGCACAAGAAACAATACTTCTCACTCTATACTAATAAATGTGACATTAATAAATCAAATCAAGTTGAAGGCAATTGGTTTAAATTTCCAGCTGGAGCATCTCAGGAATGCCACATTACTGTGGAAATAGAATATGCAGGTGGTGCCCGTATGTTTTGGGTTTATCTGTATGGTTTCACAGAAATTATTATGCAGCTTGGCAGCAGCTTTGAAATGGACAGTTTATTTCTGGAGCTGGAACAGCTTGGAAACAGGGATTGAATCTGCCAGAAGCTGTGAAATAGCTATAGACCAGGAACAGAGGGCTATTAGAAATCAGCAGTATTACTAAGTTGGAGTGACTATGCAAGAATGCAGTGTGACCCATCCATGAGCTGGGTTCACAATTGAGGGGTCCTTATGGTCCCAGCTGGATCCCGTATAGATAAGGAGTGCCCTGTTGAGATATTCAGGCTTAAAGAATAAGTGTTTACAAAGAACAAAAAATAAAGAAAATTGCAGAACAGGAACAGGCCCTTCGGCCCTCCAAGCCTGCACCAACCATGCTGCCCGACTGAACTAAAACCCCCTACCCTTCCGGGGACCATATCCCTCTATTCCCATCCGATTCAAGTATTTGTCAAGACGCCCCTTAAAAGTCACTAACGTATCTGCTTCCACTACCTCCCCCGGCAGCGAGTTCCAGGCACCCACCACCCCTGTGTAAAAAACTTGCCTCGAACATCTCCTTTAAACCTTGCCCCTCGCAACTTAAACCTGTGCCCCCTAGTAATTGACTCTTCCACCCTGGGAAAAAGCTTCTGACTATCCACTCTGTCCATGCCCCTCAATCTTGTAGACTGCTATCAGGTCGCCCCTCAACCTCTGTCGTTCTAGTGAGAACAAACCAAATTTTTCCAACCTCTCCTCATAGGTAATGCCCTCCCCTCCATACCTGGCAACATCCGGTAAATCTTTTCTGTACCCTCTCCAAAGCCTCCACATCCTTCTGGTAGTGTGGCGACCAGAACTGAACACTATATTCCAAGTGTGGCCTAACTAAGGTTCTATAAAGCTGCAACATGACTTGCCAATTTTTAAACTCAATGCCCTGGCCGATGAAGGCAAACATGCCATTTGCCTTCTTGACTACCTTTTCCACCTGCATTGCCACTTTCAGTGACCTGTGTACCTTACACCCAGATCCCTCTGCCTATCAATACTCTTAAGGGTTCTACCATTTACTGTATATTTCCTATCTGTATTAGACCTTCCAAAATGCATTACCTCAAATTTGTCCGGATTAAACTCCGTCTGCCATCTCTCCGCCCAAGTCTCCAACGGATCTATATCTTGCTGTATCCTCTGATGGTCCTCATCGCTATCCGCAAATCCACCAACCTTTGTGTCGTCCGCAAACTTACTAATCAAACCAGTTATATTTTCCTCCAAATCATTTATATATATATATTACAAACAGCAAAGGTCCCAGCACTGATCCCTGAGGAACACCACTTGTCACATTCAGAAACGCACCCTTCCACTGCTATCCTCTGCCTTCTATGACCGAGCCAGTTCTGTATCCACCTTGCCAGCTCACCTTTGATCCCATGCAACTTCACCTTCTGCACCACTCTGCATGAGGGACCTGTCAAAGGCCTTACTGAAGTCCTTGTAGACAACATCCACTGCCTTCCCCTCATCAATCATCTTCGTCACTTCCTCAGAAAACTCGATTACGTTAGTGAGGCACAACCTCCCCTTCACAAAACCATGTTGCCTCTCGCTAATACGTCCACTTATTTCCAAGTGGGAGTAAATCCTGTCTTGAAGAATCCTCTCCAATAATTTCCCTACCACTGATGTCAGGCTCACCGGCCTGTAATTACCTGGATTATTCTTGCCACCCTTCTTAAACAAAGGAACAACATTGGCTATTCTCCAGTCCTCTGGGACTTCCCCTGTAGTCATGATGTGGAGATGCCGACGTTGGACTGGGGTAAACACAGTAAGTAGTCTAACAACACCAGGTTAAAGTCCAACCTGTTGGACTTTAACCTGGTGTTGTTAGACTTCTTACTGTGACTTCCCCTGTAGCCAATGAGGATACAAAGATTTCTCTCAAGGACCCAGCAATTTCCTCGCTTGCTTCTTTCAGTATTCTGGGGTATATCGCATCAGGCCCTGAGGTCTTGTCTACCTTACTGTTTCTCAAGAACACCAATATCTCCTCCTCTTTGATCTCAACATGACTCAAACTATCTACACACCCTTTCCCAGACTCATCATCCATCAAGGCTTTCTCTTTGGTGAATACTGACGCAAAGTACTCATTTAATACCTTGCTCATTTCCTCTGGCTCCACGCATAGATTCCCTCCCCTGTCCTTGAGTGGGCCAACCCTCTCCCTGGCTACCCTCTTACGCTTTATATATAGAACATAGAACAGTTCAGCACAGAACAGGCCCTTCGGCCCACGATGTTGTGCCGAGCTTTATCTGAAACCAAGATCAAGCTATCCCACTCCCTATCATCCTGGTGTGCTCCATGTGCCTATCCAATAACCGCTTAAATGTTCCTAAAGTGTCTGACTCCACTATCACTGCAGGCAGTCCATTCCACACCCCAACCACTCTCTGCGTAAAGAACCTACCTCTGATATCCTTCCTGTATCTCCCACCACGAACCCTATAGTTATGCCCCCTTGTAATAGCTCCATCCACCCAAGGAAATAGTCTTTGAACGTTCACTATCTATCCCCTTCATCATTTTATAAACCTCTATTGAGTCTCCCCTCAGCCTCCTCCGCTCCAGAGAGAACAGCCCTAGCTCCCTCAACCTTTCCTCATAAGACCTACCCTCCAAACCAGGCAGCATCCTGGTAAATCTCCTCTGCACTCTTTCCAGCGCTTCCACATCCTTCTTGTAGTGAGGTGACCAGAACTGCACACAATATTCCAAATGTGGTCTCACCAAGGTCCTGTACAGTTGCAGCATAACCCCACGGCTCCTAAACTCCAACCCCCTGTTAATAAAAGCTAACACACTATAGGCCTTCTTCACAGCTCTATCCACTTGAGTGGCAACCTTTAGAGATCTGTGGATATGGACCTCAAGATCTCTCTGTTCCTCCACAGTCTTCAGAACCCTACCTTTGACCCTGTAATCCACATTTAAATTAGTCCTACCAAAATGAATCACCTCACATTTATCAGGGTTCAACTCCATTTGCCATTTTTCAGCCCAGCTTTGCATCCTATCTATGTCTCTTTGCAGCCTACAACAGCCCTCCACCTCATCCACTACTCCGCCAATCTTGGTGTCATCAGCGACACGTATATGTATAAAAAGCCTTGGGATTTTCCTTAATCTTGCTGTTGAGTGACTTTTCATGACTCCTTTTAGCCCTCCTCACTCCTTGCTTATGTTTTTTTCTACTTTCCTTGTATTCCACACTTGCTTCGTGTGCCCCCAGCCTCCTAACTTTGACAAATGCTTCCTTTTTCTCTTTGACTAGGCTCACAATATCTCTTGTTATCCAAGGTTGCCTAAACTTGCCATACTTATCCTTCATCCAAAGAACAATACAGCACAGGAACAGACCCTTCGGCCCTCCAAGCCCACTCCGCTCCCTGGTCCAAACTAGACCATTCTTTTGTATCCCTCCATTCATGTGGCTATCTAGATAAGTCTTAAACGTTCCCAGTGTGTCCACCTCCACCATCTTGCCCGGCAGCGCATTCCAGGCCCCCACCACCCTCTGTGTAAAATACGTCCTTCTGATATCCATGTTAAACCTCACCCCCCCCTCACCTTGAACCTATAACCCTTCGTGAACGTCACCACCAACCTGGGAAAAAGCTTCCCACCGTTCACCTTATCTATGCCTTTCATAATTTTATACACCTCTATTAGGTCACCCCTCATCCTCCGTCTTTCCAGTGAGAACAACCCCAGTTTACCCAATCTCCCCTCATAACTAAGCCCTTCCATACCAGGCAACATCCTGGTAAACCTCCTCTGCACTCTCTCTAAAGCCTCCACGTCCTTCTGGTAGTGTGGCGGCCAGAACTGGGCGCAGTATTCCAAATGCGGCCGAACCGACGTTCTATACAACTGCAACATCAGACCCCAACTTTTATACTCTATGCCCTGTCCTATAAAGGCAAGCATGCCATATGCTTTATTCACTACCTTCTCCACCTGTGACGTCACCTTCAAGGACCTTATAGGAATCTGCCGTTCCCGAATCCCTATCAACTTACACTTGAAAGCCTCCCACATGCTAGATGTGGATTTGCCCTCAAACATCTGCCCCCAATCTACATTCTTCAGTTCCTGCCTAATATTGTTGTAATTAGCCTTCTCCCAATTTAGCACCTTCACTTGGCTACATTTATCTTTATCCATCAGTACCTTAAAGCTTATTGAGTTGTGGTCACTGTTCCTGAACTGCTCCCCTACTGAAACGTCGGCCACCTGGCCAGGCTCATAAAGCATTACGTTAGTAATACTTCTTTGATTCTTGTACAGTAAAGATTTTGTGAAATCCTGTGGCATAATTCTTTCAGTTAATAACGGAGTGTTTGGATCTCTCTTTCAAAGTTACTGGTCTCCCTCAAGATCATAATATACTTGCCTTGGAGACAGTATAGGGAAGCTTCCCAAGACTGATTCAAGGGATGAGAGTTGATCTTGATGAAAGGCTACGCAAATTGGGACTATGTGCTCTGGAGTTTAGAACAATGAGAATTGATCTCATTAAAATATATAGGATTCTGAATGGGCTTGACAGAATAGATAGTTTGTTTCCCCTAGAACATGGGTACAGCCTCAGGATAAGGAGTGAATTATTTAGGACTGAAGTAAGAAGTTCCTTGTCACTCTGGATTGAGAATCTTTGGAATTCCCTACCCTAAAAGTTTGTGGATGCTCTTTCATGCCAAATATACAAGGCTAGCATTGATAAGATTTTTGATTTTTCAGGGAATCAAGGGATTCAGGTAATGGGCAAGAAAGTGAAGTTGAGGCAGAAGATCAGCCATGGTGGTTTGGAATAGCAAGGAAAACTGAAGGGGCCATATGATTTATTGTTGTTCCTATTTCTTTTGTTCTATGTTAAGATACCAGCATTCATCCTGTAACAATAAGGGAAGCAGCAACATGCAGTTGGAAAGTTTCAGATTTAAGCCACATTACAGGATTGAACCCATGATCTCAGCTAATACTTAACTTCAGTCCTGAGGGAGCGCTGCATAGCTAGAGGTACTGATGACACAATAAACTAACTCCACCTGCCTGTTTGGATGGTCATATACATTACTATAAAAAGAACAAAGTGTTTCCACAGTATCCTGGACAACAGGTTTGACTCAATTACCACCACCAATAGTAGACTACCTTATTCTTCAGTCAACTGGAATTTGTAGGACATTGCTGTGCTATAATTGGTTGGCACATTGGCCTGTGTAAAGGGCACTTCAATGGACAATTTGTTGATCGCAAAACATTTCATATGTTCTGATGCTATATAAATGAAACATTAGACATGTACAGTACCTATTTCTGTAGTAAATATCTGCACCTTTTGTTTATACACGAACACAGGGCTGGAAAATTCTCCATCTTGTACAAATTCAGTGAGACATGAATATCAGTACTAGTGCTGTGAATAAAAGACTGCAGAGTACCCAATATTCACCATATCATCATTCAAGGCGGTAGGAGGCTTAAAGTAGATAGTCCAACCAATAAGCTTAGAAGAGGAGCCAAAAAAATCTCAATTTAAATAAAACCAATTGTTCATACCAAACTGAACAGAATTGCAAAGAAACAGTGCAACTAATATTTTACAGCATACCAAGTAAAAATGTTAACTGATTCATAGACTTTGCCAGTGAAAATATAAATCAGAATAGTAATTGTGATCGAGGTCTGAAGAGTTTAACAGGCTGACCAGCAGTTAGGTCTAACTTAACACATTAGATGAAATGCAATGTTTCGTTAACTTTCTACTAGTGTGAATGAAACCTGGATCCTTCAAACAGTGCCTTGTTGAAGGCTGGAAGAGTTCGAAACAAGGATACTTGGATGGTTTGGTCCTCAATGTGGTTGGTTAAGTAAGATCTCTGATTTCATATTGTGAACATATCATTTGAGAATTGAAGGGCAAAAATGACTTGTTAATGTGAATAATGGAAAGGAAGGCAGCAACCAATATGGTTCAGGTATCAAGGAAAAATGCAGTGCAAAGGAGGATCACACAAATAAACTGACTTGGGATGAATATAATATTTAGTATCAAAGTTTAGTGGCTAGCGTGAGATTGAAGAGCACTCACAGGAAGAAAAAAAATGTACATCCAAGGTTTCCTTTCATCAACATTGTGAGGAGTGCATCTGCAAGTATCACCCTACTACTATAACAAGAGTATGCACTTGCAAAGCACCTCCAGCATAGTAAAAAGGCCAGAAGGGCTTCAAAAGAGCATTTGAAACAAAATTTGACATCGAATCACATAAGGCGATGGTGGGATATATGTCAAAAAGCTTGGTCACAGATAAGTTGCAAGAAACATCATATAGGAGGAAAGAGGTAGACAGGCAGAGCAATTTTGGGAGGGAATTGCAGAACTCAGTTTCTTGGCAGTTGATGGCACAGCTGCCATGGTGAAGTGATTTAAATTGGGATACTCAGAGGTCAGATATCTCCAGAGTGTTGTAGACCTCAAAGAGATGAGGCAGATAGGGTGGTGTAAGGCCACAGAGGCATTTGAAAACAAGGGTGAGAATTCTGAAATCGAGACTTTGCATCACTGGGAGCCAAGGTAAGTCTGAGCACAGGGGTGATGGGTGAGAAAGGCTTGGTGCAAATCTGGAAATGGAGAGCAAGGCTTCAAATGAGCTTCAATTTACGGAAAGTGGGAGATGGGAGCCCACGTGGAATAGGTTGCAATCACCAAGTCTAGATGTAACAAAGGCATGGATGGGAGTTTCACCAGCTGAGTTGGGGAAGGGGTGGAGTTGCACAATGTTATGGACGTGGAGGTAGGTGGTCTCACTGAAGGTGCGGATAGGCAGTCAGATGTTCATCTCTGAATCAGATATGACACTCAGGCAGTGAATAGTCTGGTTCAGCCTCAGATCGTTGTCAGGGAGAGAGATGGAGTAGGTAGTTAGGGAAGGAATTTGTGGCAGGGACTAAAGCCAATCAATTAGTCTTCACAACGGTTATTTGGAGGAAATTTCTGCTCACCAGTACTGGATGTCAGACAAGTAGTCTGACAATTTAGAGACTGCTGAGAGGAGAGAGTTGGAGCTGAATGTTGTCATGTGGAAACTGGTATCTTCAAATGATGTCATTGATGGGGAGAATGTAATGAGAAATAGGAGGCATCAAGGAATAGATTCTTAGGGGACTCCAGAGTTAACAGTGCTGGAGGGGGAAAATAAATCATTGCACGTTTTTCATTCTCTGGCTAAAGACTGTTTAGGTAAGAAACGAAACAGCCGAGTGCAGTCCCATTGAGCTGGACGATCGAGGAGAAGCACTGGAGGAGGATGGCGTAGTCAACAGCATCAAAAGCCAGAACAAACCAGTCAAGAGGGATGAAGATGGATGGTCTATGCTGATCCCAGTTATTAAGGATGTGATTTTTGACTCTGATAAGGGCTGAATTCATACCATAGAACCATAGAAAATTACAGCTCAGAAACAGGCCTTTTGGCCCTTCTGGTCTGTGCCGAACAATTTTTTGCCTAGTCCCACTGACCTGCACTTGGACCATATCCCTCCACACCCCTCTCATCCATGAACCCGTCCAAGTTTTTCTTAAATGTTAAAAGCATTTACCACTTTATCCGGCAGCTCATTCCACACTCCCACCACTCTCTGCGCGAAGAAGCCCCCCCTAATATTCCCTTTAAACTTTTCTCCTTTCACCCTTAACCCATGCCCTCTGGTTTTTTTCTCCCCTAGCCTCAGCGGAAAAAGCCTGCTTGCATTCACTCTATCTATACCCATCAAAATCTTATACACCTCTATCAAATCTCCCCTCAATCTTCTACGCTCCAGGGAATAAAGTCCCAACCTATTGAATCTCTCTCTAACTCAGCTTCTAAAGTCCCGGCAACATCCTTGTGAACCTTCTCTGCACTCTTTCAACCTTATTTACATCCTTCCTGTAACTAGGTGACCAAAACTGTACACAATACAGTACTAGAATTGGAGGGACTCAAACATGGAAGTTCCAGGAAATTTGGGCACGAACTTGGGAAGGGGAGTCAAGATGGAGGGGAAAGTTCACAGCCTAAAATTGTTGAACTCATTTGTTAGTCCAGAAGGCTGTAATGTGTCCACTTGGAAGATGAGGTGCTGTTGTTCCAGTTTGTATTGTGCTTCACTGGAGCATTGTAGCTGGCCAAGGACGGAATTGTAGGCATGAGAACAAGATGTTGATTTGAATGGCAAGCGAGCAGAGGGTTGGGGTCATGCTTGCAGACAGAGCGAAGATGTTGCGCAAAGCAGTCATGCAGTTAGTCTCCCCAATGCAGAGGAGACCGCATTGGGAACAGCAAATACAGTAGACCAAATTGAAGGAGCTGCAAGTGAAACGCTGCTTAACCTGAAAGGAGTGTTTAGGCGTTGGACAATGAAGAGGGAGGAGGTAAAGGGACACCTTCAGCAATTGTTTGGGAGGAAATGGGGGTAATGGAGGAGTGGACCAGGGTGTTCTAGAGACAGTAGTCCTTCTATATAACACCGATTTCAGCAACAGCCCCATTGGCATGTTCTGCACATTACTGATAATATGGTACTAAAAAGACTAATAAATCGGGGTAGACTAATTTAGAAATGAATATAGTATAGAAAAAGCACAAAGTGCCAGTAGTTAGAAAGGTACTGTTTTGCATAGAAACACATATAACCATTGTTAGAGAATTTAAACATGTGTTTATATATTCTGTATTAAAATGTACATCTTGGCCAATTACAGACTGCTCCAAGACATAATGGGATAAAAGTTGAGAAAGATGAACCACATTCTTTTAAGAACAAAATAGCCACAGAGCACAGTTTTTATCAGTATAGAAAGCAGACCATAGAGTGAATAGAATAATTCAACTTCTTCCGATAAGTGATTGCTCAGCAGACAGTGGGAAAGAAACCTTTAAACTCTTATGACCCACATAATTGAGGTTGCTAAGAGACAGTGGGCGGGAGCTTTCGGATTCTACAGACCAATGAATTCTCATGCCAGAGAGTAGGATGTTATTGGCCAAGGTAAATGATTCATATCAAAATGATTTTAGTCATCCTAGCTGGATGAGCCAAAGAAGTGGGCAGATGATTTTTGGAAAATAATAGTTGTACTGCTGATAACAATGCAATTTAGAATGACTTGGGCTGCCTCAAGTAATTTCTTCCACACGTGCAGACCAGTCCTGGGCAAAATCAAGTACCTCTTTAACCAGAATTTACTGTCTCCGTGAGTTCTTTATTAATTACAGCTCAACAAATACAAAGAGAAATCTCCCGAATAAAAGCCAGCATAATACTTGGGTCTCTGAAAAGCTCCTATAAATACGGTAACAGTAAAACCATACTTGGGGAAAAGATTCAATACTTGAAACCCAGATAAACTGCACAAGATTTTTTCCATTCTGTGGAAGAAATAGAAGACTTTCTCGTGCCTGGGAGCATCATATTACTCAATATAATTATTTCATTCAAGAGGTGTAATCGGATTCTATTGTGTCAGTAATCTCATCAGATAGAAATGTGATGTTAGTGTACCTTTAAGAGGTTTTCTTAATCATGGTCACAGCCTTGGGTGATGTCATTGCTGGAAGGAGGAAAAAAACCGTGGGCAGGTCAGGTGACCGAAGTTTTTCAGCTTTCAGTCTCGTTTTGGCTGTAGTGTTAGAGGCAGTCTTAGAAGCAAGTTGTAAAATAAGTCTCTTTCTCTCTGTTTTGCTTTGAAAATTTTACCAATTATTCTGGGCAAAGTTCCACTGGAGAATCCTTCTAAACTGACTCAGCACAGGAAACTTCAAAGATATCAGCAAAGGAAATCTGTGCAAAAGCCACATCCCCTTTAGATGGTCTAATTTTGGTAAGCAAGGTGGTTAAATGTCCAAAAGCTTCCTTGAAAAGCCAAGGACAGAAGGTGGGGGGTGGGGCAAGAAGTGGCTAGGCTGCAGGAGGTGGGTGGAGTGCGGGGAGGGGCAGGAGTTGGCTGTGGTGCAGTGAGTGGCAGCAGGAGAGAGCTGACTGCTATGGGGGCAGGAGACATCTGGGGTTGTGGGAGGGGAACACGGAAAGAGGCAGCTATGACATGGGGTTGGGTGTTAGCCAGGCAGGATGCTGAGGTCAGATTGGGGGTGGGTCAGGAGAGGATTTGGTGAATGAGGTCAGGTGGGGCTGGGTGGAGGCAGAAGAGGCACAACATTTTCAATTTACATATTGTAAATTCTGCACTTCAGAAACAGTCAGATTAAATGGATGTCAAAACAATGATATTGGAAGCACAAGTCCAAAGATGTGCGGGTTAGGTTGATTGGCCAAGCTAAAATTGCCCTTAGTGTCCTGGGATGTGTAGGTTAGAGGGATTAGTGGGTAAATATGTAGGGATATGGGGGTAGGGCCTGGGTGGGATTGTGGTCGGTGCAGACCCGATGGGCCGAATGGCCTCTTTCTGTGCTGTAGGGTTTCTAAGATATTTTTCTAAGACTTAGATTAGGATTTCTCTGTCAAACATCTCCTGGCTAACTATCCAACTAAGTGGGAAATGGCCCACTGAAGTTCAAACTTCCCAAACATCCCACCATTTGGAGACCAGTAGGATTTGGCTCACCGTTTGCTATTTCTTTGATGAATGCATTTGGCTAGGGAAGTTCTTAGATGCATAAATAAGACCTGGAGTGTTATGTAATGGGGAAAAAATTATTTCAAAATATGCACCACCATCTCATAGACCTATTTAGAGCTCAGCAACTGGGGTTTATTTTCAGTTCCTTTAATCTGGCTTATTTTGTAAAACTTTGAGAAGGATTGCGCTTTCCAGTGGCTCCATAGGTTTCTACAGACAACCTATCAATAACAACATTTTCAATTTACATATTGTAAATTCTGCACTTCAGAAACATAGTCAGATTAAATGGATGTCAAAACAATGATATTGGAAGCGCAAGTTCAGCCAGATGGATTGGTTTCAAAGGAAAGAGGTGGAAAAGTTCATAGAGAACATTCTACAACATTCTAAACCTGGACAGGCTTCAGGCATGGCTAAGAATGCTGAGGTAAAAGGAGGCGATATGCAGAAAAAATAAGAGGGAGTGTGTTCAGGAGGATAGGGGTTGTGAGCTGGAGGAAATTAGATAGAGAGGGAGGGGCTGTGAAAGGATTTAAACATAAGAATGAGAAGTTTAAACTTGATGTTTTGGGAGGCCAGAGAGTCAATTTAGACATGCAAGTTGGGTGTGGTATAGAAAAGGGGCTGCAGGCTTTTGGATCGCCATACGTTTATGGAAGGTGGGGAATGAGAGGTTAGTCAGGAGACCATTGGAATTGTTCAGTCAAGATAACAAATGAATAAATGAGGGCTTCTGCAACAGATGGGCTGAGGAAACAATGGTTATCATGGTTGAAGTAGGTAGTCTTTTGTGATGGAGAGCATTAAGGGATCTGAAGATCAGCTTGGGACATTGAAATTGTGAACAATCTGATTGAGTCTCGGACAGTGACTAGGGAATGGAATGAAATTAGTGGGGAGGGAAATAAATGGCTTCAAGTTCAGCTCAGGGTTAAATAGGAAACAAGGGGATATAATTTGATTCAGCTTGAGGGAATGGCCAAGAATAGAGTTGGTGAGCTCATTTCATTTATTGGAAGTTAGGGTGAAGCAGACAGGGGGAAGGAATTAAAGAGGCAGTTGATAGTGAAGAATAGAAACAGATAATCTCTCTCTCCAGGATGTTCGAGGACCAGTATATAGATAAGAGTGAGGCTTAATAGTGCTCGATGTGATTCAATCCGTTCTCGAGATTGATGGCTAACCAGTTCTATAACACATACACTTTACTTAACAAGGCAAAGGAATTTGACAGATTTGGGACAGAATCAAGATTTTCTTGGGACAAAAGCTTTAAAAGTGGACTTAGTTGAGCAGATTAATGGCTGAAGAATATATCATAATAAAGCGACTGACTACTTGGGATTCATAAAGTGCAGTTGTCAGTTATTTGGGAAGATATTTTCCCCCCAGAGATGTTTCCATTTAAACACTAGTGAACAGAAAGCTGACAATGGCTGTTTTCTTACAGTTTAGTGTCAAGAACTAGTTCAAAAAAATATGGGAGGGGGAATCAGAGGATGAAGTCACAAGATTTAAGGTGGTATTCTGATTTTCCTCCATGAAGAACCTCCACTAAACATGCTATATGGAGTAAAGCAAACTAAGAAATATACAATTTTGTCATTTTGTTTATGATAGAGACCAAGCACTTTAATCAGCCACAATTAAAATGAAACCTGAAGCCATTACATAATTAGTCTAGTCTCAAAACCCATTGATTTACTTTTTCAATTAGACCTGAAAATCGAATTAAACTTTTCCTGTTTTCTTTATGGTAACGACTATTCCAGCTTTTTCCTCGCTGCTTTATTTTTCACAGTTCAATCACAATTTGTAATTTAAGGGCTACACAATGGATTGATTCACTTTTCCTTTTAATTTGTTCCTTTAATTTTCATTGTGTATTGACACAGCTCTCCTTCACAAACTGAAAGTGATCAATTTATGTTTTGAATTATATATTACTTGAAAGCTGTTATTTAGTAATTCAGGATGCCATCCAGTGGAAAATCTTGTCATTACATATTGTACCAACAATCGTGTTTGCCTTTCCAGCAACAATAGGCAGTCATTGCCATTGGAAAATGAAGCATTACTAGTTGGGCTAAACATTAATTGTTTAATTTGGTAAAATTTTTACCCAAAGTAGAATAAAGGTTACTTCAACTAAACTTAGCAATTGGCTTTAGAAGAGGTAGATTGTGTCTGAATATCCACAAACAATTTTAAAGAGACAAGGGCCAATTAAGACAAAGGAACACCATGTGACACCAAGATTCTAAAATTCTTTTGATAAACTGCTGAACAAGAGACTATTCTACCAATTCAGGTCAGATTTATCCCAAGTGACATGTGGATGTTGATTAGGTACTGTTTAAAGAGAAGGGAAGAGAGTCGGTCATGTTGACGCTAATTTTCAAATCCTCTATGGCCACAGGAGAGGTGCTAGAGGACTGGAGAACATCTAATGTGGTACCATTATTCAAGGCGGGAAGTATGGAAAAAAAAACAGGTAATTACAAGGCAGTGAGCCTAACATCACTGGTAGGGAAATTACTGGAAAAGAATTCTGAGGGACAGGATTAATCTCCGCTTGGAGAGGCAAGGATTAATAGAGGATAGTCAGTTTGACAGGGGAGATCATGTTGAAGAAATGTGACTGAACTTTGAGGTAACTAGTTGTGTAGATGAGGGTAGTGCAGTTGATGTAGTCTACATGGACTTCAGTAAGGTTTTAGACAAGATCCTGCACGAGAGACTGATCAAGAAGGTAAGAGTCCATGAGATCCAGGGCAATTTGGCAAATTGGATCCAAAATTAGCTTAGTGGCAGGAGGTGATGGCCAAAAGTTGTTTTTGTGACTGTATGCCTGTGTCCAGTGGTGTACTGGAGGGATCAGTGCTGAGTCCCTTGCTGTTTGTAGTGTACATCAATGATCTAGATGTGAAAGTAGGAGGTAGTGACGAGGAAAGCCTTAAATTATAGGATGATATAGACGGGCTGGTCAGATGGGAAGAACAGTGGCAAATGGAATTTAACCCCAAAATATGAGAGGTGGCGCATCATGGAAGAACTAACACAGCAAGGGAATACACAATGAACAGTAGGATGCTAGGAAGTACTGAGGACCAGAGGGATCTTGGGGTGCATGTCCAAAGATCCCTGAAGGCAGCAAGACAGGTGGATAAGGTGATTAAGGCAGCATCTGGGATACTTGCCTTTATTAGACGAGGCACAGAATATAAGAGCAGGGAGGTAATGATGGAGTTGTATCAAACGCTTGTTAGGCAACAACTGGAGTACTGTGTGCAGTTCTGGTCACTGCATAGGATGTAATTGTACTAGAAAGGGTGCAGAGGAGATTTATCATGATGTTGCCTGGAGTGGAGCATTTCAGTTATGAAGGGAGGCTGGTCAGGCTAGGGTTGTTTTCCTTAGAGCAGAGAAGGTGGAGGGGAGGGACCTGATTAAAGTGTACAAAATTATATAGGATAGATGGCAAGAAACTTTTCCTCTTTGTAGAGGGATCAATAACCAGGGAGCATAGATTTAAAGATAAAGGGCAGGAGATTTAAGGAAAAACATTTTCATCCAAAGGGTGGTGGGAATCTGGAACTCTGCCTTCTGGGCATCCATGTAAATAACATGTAAAGATATTCCCCAGTTAAATACTTTAGCAACCACTTCAAAAATTTCAGTCAGGCGTGACCTACCCTTTATAAATGCCCTCCCTGATCATCTGAAAATTTTCAAGCTGTTTAGTCACTCCATCCTTAATCATAGACTCTAGTAATCTCCTGACAACAGATGTTAGGCTAACTGATCTAAAATTCCCTGGTTTTCTTCTCTTATCTTTCTTAAATTGTGGAGTGATATGCATGATTTTTAATCTAAATAAATGGTTCCTGAATCAAGAGAACTTTGGAAGATTATACTTGGGGCATCTGCAATGTTCTTAACTTGCTTACTTTAAAATCCTGGGATGGAAACCATCTGGTCTTGGGGGATCTGAGACTCTTAAATGCCATTTTTTTCCCCTTATGTTAATTTTCATGAATAACTGTCTTTGATTTAATATTAGTTTCACTGGTATTTCCAGCATGCTGTCCTTGTCCTATAGAATAGAACCACGGAATTCTTAGTGAAGGAGGCAATTCGGCCCACTGAGTCTGCACCAACTCTCTGAAAGAGCATCTTACCCAGGCCACCGTGCCACCCATCTTCTACTCTAAATACTAATGAAAATTAATTATTTGACAGGTCTATTTCTTAAGTATCATTAACAATATCAGCAGCAGTTTTCAAGGGGCCCACATTGCTCCTGACCACCTTTTTCCCAATGTAATTACAAAAACACACCGATTTTGATATGCCTTGCAGGTTTATTTTCATACTTCCTTTTTGTAGTTCTTATTGGCCCTTTTGACACACTTTGCTGTTCTATGTATTGTCGGGAATCAGCAGAATCTGTGCTTTCCTTTCATTTTTGAGTGCCTCTTCGAGTTTTATGTCGTCTCTTACCTCTAAAAGCATCCATGGGTTTTTTGCAAATGGAACCCTTATCTTTGAGGGGTATAAATTGGTTCTGTGTATTAAATTATTTTTTTGAACACCTTTCCATTGATTCTCTGTTATCCTTCATTAAAACGATATTGACTTTGTTACTTGTTTGCCCAATACCCTCATTTCTACAATCTAACCCTGCATAGGTCATAGAATCATAGAGGTTTACAGCATGGAAACAGGCTCTTCGGCCCAATTTGTCCATACTGTCCAGCTTTTACCACTCGGCAGCCTTTACACAAGTCACGCTATAGTCTTGTATCTTTTCCTAATTTTTAATTCTATCCATAAAACCTCCATTGCCCGTTTGCCTCTTGTTATATCCTCTTACCAGTGAAGTACTTTCATGCTCAATTACTAAGACTACTGTCTCCTACATAATTTTCCCAATCGTTCCTTTAGAAGTTATGACCCAATATATTTAGTTCCTGTCCTGACTGTCTTCCAGCAAAGTCTCAGCAATGCCTATCATGCCAGACCCTGAAGTTGAATTTGTGCTGTGCAATTAATTCAATTTGCTCCTTATTCTCAGTACGTCTGTATGAAGAACAGGGTATAGAATCAGGGTACAGTTACAGCACACAGGGTGATCAGTCAGCCAGTCATGTCTGTACCACTTCCCTGCATCCTTAGTCCCGCATATGAAAATTATATTGTACTTTAACTAATGAAAAGTCAACCTCCTGAAACCTTAATTCTGTTTCTTTTTCCACAGATGCTGCTGGGCCAGCTGAATATTTCCAGAATTTTCATTTTTTATTGTACTTTAACTGTTTGCAATAAAATACCTGAAATGCCTCGAGGACCTGATTTGGTTCATCAGGGGCCTCAGTGGCAGGATGCTTTTAGCGTATTATCCATCATTCCAAAATCTTTTTCTTCTCTGTCATGCACAGTAACTACCCATTATGCGTATGATCTTTCTTGTATAATTGTTTTATATTTTTCCACACTTACTTCAGTCACTGTTACCTTACAACACCAGGGACCTGGGTTCGATTCTGGCCTTGGGCAACTTGTCTGTGTTGAGTTTGCATGTTCTCCCCCGTGTCTGCGTGGGTTTCCTCTGGGTGCTCCAATTTTCTCCCACAGTCCAAAAATGTACAGATTAGGTAGCTTGGCCCTTTAGTGTCCCAAGATGTGAAGGTTAGGAGGATTAAATGCGTGGGGTTACGGGGACGGGGTGTAAGGGATGGCCTGGGTGGGAGAGTCGGTGCAGACTCGATGGGCCAGATGGCCTCTTTCTGCACTGCAGGGGTTTTATGGTGCTAATTGCTAATCCTGAACCAATCTAATTGATCAGTTAAAGACATACACAAACAAATTCTGATGGCAGAAAACCAACAGCCTAGCCAATTATTTTAATATATTCAGTTTTATGAATAATGATTTTCTACATAAAATTTATTATATGGGCCATGCACAAATGTTTAGGTAATTATTGAAAGGCCAATTCCCAACTTATCCATTCTTGAAATCAACTAAGTGTGAGATAAACCAATTTCAGATGTAACATGAAATTTGATATATTAAGTATGAAAAAAATGGAAATCACAAATTAGTAGAATATCAAAAAAATTACTTCTAGAACACAGGAATAAACATATTTCAAAACTTATCCTATATATGATAAATGATTCAACTGCAATAGTTAGCCACTCACCAGTGCCTCTAACCTAGGACAGTGAATGGACAACTGAATCAACGTGTTGTCTGTAATCTGTGGAAGGAGAGAGATATTAGTTATTAGGACTACCAAAAGGGGAAAAATGACCAGCCTCTTAACAAATCATTTACAAATAAATTAATTGCTCCTCTATACAACATAACATATTGGAACAGTATAGATTTATATTTTAGGCATGTAAACACATCACAGCAGTATCCGTTATCATTTTAATTCAAGCAAGTGGTACATTTAGAGGCAAAACCTAGGAAGATGCACCTTCTTTTAAGTTGCAATCCTCAATATTTTGTGAAGGAATTGAGAGCCTAATTTGAACAGATTATTGTGTTCCAAAATTTGATGATCTCTGATGCATGCATTGCAAAGATGAAACGTAAACAAAATCACTTAAAGTGCAGCTAGGTATCACTCAAACACTATTTTGAACTGTAAAATGGACAAAACTTTGGAAAAGCCCAATTGTTTCTGAAACTGTAAATTATATGCAGTAGATCAATTCAGTCCCTCAAGCCTGGTGTGCCATTCATTAGTTGATGACTGATCTGTATTTCAAGTCCCTATCACTTAATAACCTTAATAAAAAAATCTTTTCATTTCAGCATTTTAAGACTTCTATTTGGTCTAGCATGTGCAACCTCCTTCTAGAGCGTTCCAGATTTCTACTAGTGTGTGTGAAGAACTGTTTCCTGATTTCTCTCCTGAATGGTCCAGTGCTAATTGGCCCACTTGTTTTGGAATCCCCAGAGTAAATAGTTTATCTGCATTTCCCTTATCGTTATCATTTTAAACACTTCAGTTAGGTTACACTTCTTCTATAGTCAAGGAAATAGAAGCCAAGTTTTTGCAACATTTCCTCATAATTTAAATCTTTAAGCCCTGCATCACTTTAACAAACTTGTACTGTACCCACCTGGGTTCAATACATTCTTGTTCAGGTGTGATTCATAGAACTCAATACAATTATACAGGTGTTAATCCATCTATAAGCCAATGTCAGGGTTTTTTGGCACAACTGTCGCGACAGCGCTTCAATGCATTGCCTAATAGGCGCTCAGACTCAAGGTTAAACAGACAACTGAATGATTAATGGCTTCATTATATCCCTCACACCAAACAAGAAACTTTTGCAAAGGTGTGCAGGCATCAGCAGTTGCCTCAGTAACTTGACAGGGCAAGAGTTGACAGCATTTCACACTGCCGGGCACCACTGGTGATGCCCGGCCTTGACTCAGGAACCGACCCTCCATTTATAATGTTGTTCCTAGGGGGAAATTAGTTGCAACTTGTGACATGGTTTTCAGGAACCAATTATGTTATATGTCTGAGGGCTGCCAGTACTATTTGAATAAGAGCAGAGGAATTCTCCTGTTGTCCTGGGCAATGCTAATCCCTCAAAGTACGAAATACAAAACAGGTTATAGTCACTTGTGTCAATATTGCGTGCAAGCTTTATCATGTATAAACTGGTTGCTGTTTTTCTTCACTAAAGCACTGTTGTGAAGCATTTTGGGACACGGAAATCACAAAAGATGCAATTTATTTTCTATAGTAAAGTCCTGCTGCCATTCACAAGTGTTACATTGACGCAAAACCTCACAAACAGTGCAATCGCAAATGATGAGCATACTTTTCAATGGGAGTCAATTAGATAGGTTCCAGCAATGAGAAAACAGCATTGGTTTGTGCAGTTACTTCCCAGCAAATTATGGTACAGTACCTGTGTATGAGAGAGGGGGCCGTGGTAGCCAAGACACGTACAGGTATTAAAAATTTTTTAATGAGGCAATCGTTATTTAAAAACAATTAAAAATCACCTCAAAACTGGCAGACAGAAATCGGTGAACATTTCAAAATTGAATAGAGCACTTATTGCAGCTCCAGACCAAGAGAGTTGTACACTTCCAGATTAATCGCTCCATGCAGACTGCAGTTCAGTTGCAACCATTCCCAGGCACCGGTTCTCACGTCTGTCGGAAAGGTGCTTAAAAAAGAGAATTAAATGCCCATAGCCAAGACTAACGGATGGAATCTGCTTCCAGAGACTTTGGCTTGATCTATCCGTTGAATGTGTTGAGATCTCTGCTCCATCATAGCTGCTGTCATCTCAGGGAAAGAGGAGGGGGAAGAAGATCTTTGGGTCCTCACTGTCCACGGGGATAGTGCCAGAGGACTGGAGAGTGGCAAATGTTGTTCCTCTGTTCAAGAAAGGAAATAGGAATGACCCTGGTAATTATAGGCCGGTTAGTCTTACTTCGGTGGTCAGTAAGTTAATGGAAAAGGTCTTGAGGGATAGGATTTATGACCATTTGGAAAGATGCAGCTTAATCCGGGATAGTCAACACGGATTCGTGAAGGGTAAGTCTTGCCTTACAAATTTGATTGAATTCTTTGAGGAGGTAACTAAGTGTGTAGATGAAGGTAGAGCAGTTGATGTCGTATACATGGATTTTAGTAAGGCGTTTGATAAGGTTCCCCATGGTCAGTTCATGACGAAAGTAGGGAGGTGTGGGATAGAGGGACATTTGGCCAATTGGATAAGTAACTGGCTATCTCATAGAAGACAGAGGGTGGTGGTGGATGGAAAATTTTCAGACTGGAGACCAGTTACCAGCGGTGTACCACAGGGATTAGTGCTGGGTCCTCTGCTATTTGTGATTTTTATCAATGACTTGGAGGAGGGGGCTGAAGGGTGCGTCAGTAAATTTGCTGATGACACCAAGATTGGTGGGGTAGTGGATGAGGTGGAGGGTTGTTGTAGGCTGCAAAGAGACATTGATAGGATGCAGAGCTGGGCCGAAAAATGGCAGATGAAGTTTAACCCTGATAAGTGCGAGGTGATTCATTTTGGTAGGACAAATTTGAATGCGGATTACAGGCTCAACTGAGGAATGTGGAGGAACAGAGAGATCTTGGGGTTCATATCCACAGATCTCTGAAGGTTGCCACTCAAGTGGATAGAGCCGTGAAGAAGGCCTATAGCGTGTTAGCGTTTATTGACAGGGGGTTTGAGTTTAAGAGCTGTGGGTTTATGCTGCAACTGTACAGGACCTTGGTGAGACCACATTTGGAATATTGTGTGCAGTTCTGGTCACCTCACTATACGGATGTGGAAGCATTGGAGAGAGTGCAGAGGAGATTTACCAGGATGCTGCCTGGTTTGGAGGGTAGGTCTTATGAGGAAAGGTTGAGGGAGCTAGGGCTTTTCTCTTTAGAGCGGAGGAGGGTGAGAGGTGACTTAATAGAGCTTTATAAGTTGATGAGGGGGATAAATAGAGTGGACGTTCAGAGACTATTTCCTCGGGTGGATGTAGCTGTTACTAGGGGGCATAACTATAAGGTTCATCGAGGGAGATATAGGAGGGATGCCCGAGGTAGGTTCTTTACTCAGAGAGTGGTTGGGGTGTGGAATGGACTGCCTGCTATGATAGTGGAGTTGGACACTTTAGGAACTTTCATGCGGTTATTGGATAGGCACATGGAGCACACCAGAATGATAGGGAGTGGGATAGCTTGATCTTGGTTTCAGACAAAGCTTGGCACAACATCGAGGGCCGAAGGGCCTGTACTGTGCTGTACTGTTCTATGTTAAAACATGGACAACTGAATGATTGTTCATGATGGGAGATGCGGTGTACAAAGGTTTCAGTGCAAGTAGGCAAATATGCGAACAAGGAAGTCGTGAATGGCATACGACTTTACTGTACTATACAAGGATAAAGACATTTAGTCAAATGAATAGTAACAAATTAGTATTTATGCAGAAAGGCATTTTCATCCACATGGTGCATGCACATAAAGCAACTTGTTCCAGGCATAAACTTATATTTATCTCATGCCTTTAATGCAATAAAAGCATCCTAAAAGGTGCTTCACAGAGACATTCCAAAACCAAATGTGACATCAAGCATAAGGGCAGATGACCAAAGCTTGGTCAAAGAATTAAGGTTTAAGGGAGCGTCTTAAAGGAGAGAACAGAGGTAGAAACACATTGAGATTTAGGGAGCAAATTCCAGAGCTTTAGGGTCCAGGTTGCTAAAGGTACAGCCACTAATGTGGTGCAATTAAAATCAGGGGTTCTGAAGGGGCCAGATTTAGAGTACAGACAGGTTGGATGTCTGTAGGACTTTGCAGAGATAGGGAGAAACCAGACATGGGGGGGATCTGAATAAAGTATGAGAATTTTAAATTTGAGGCACACTTAATTGGGAGCCAATGTAGGTCAGTAAGCACAGGGGTGATGGGTGAACAGCATTTGGTGCGAGTCAGGACATGGGCAGCAGTGCTTTTGATTACCCCAACTTTACTGAGGGTAGAATGTGGTAGGTTGAAAAGGAGCTCGTTAGAATGATCAAGTCTGAGGATAATGAAAGCATGCATGAGGATTTCAGATCTGAGGCAGGATAGTGTTACAGAGGGGGATAAAAAAAAGTAATTCAAGTCAAATGTGACACCAAGGTTGTGAACAGACTGGTTGAGCCTCAGTCAGTTACCAGGAAGAGCGAAGTAAATCTGTGGTGAGGCAGGAGTCGTCTATGGCTTCAGTCTTCCCAATATTTAATTGGAGTAAATTTCTGCTAATGCAGTATAGCATGTCAGATAAGCAATCTGATAATTTAGAGAAAGGGGGAAGATCAAGAGAGACTGTAATGAATTAGAGGTGGAGCTGGATGTCAGTGTACACATGGAAATTGAGGTGTTTTCGGATGATGTTGCCAAGGGGCAGCACATAGATGAGAAAAAGTGACCCAAGGATAGATCCTCAGAGCTTACCTATAGATAATTGTGTTGGTGTAGAAACAAAAGCCATATTAGTGATACTCTAGCTGTGATTAGTTAATAATAGAACCAGGCAAATGCTGTTCCACCCATGATGACAATGGACAGGTGTTCAAGCAGGATGGTCTGATCAATTGTGTCAAAGACTGCAAACAGGTTGAGAGGGTCAAGGAGCGTTGGAATTCTGCCACAGTCAGACATGATGCCATTTTTAGATACTCTGATGAGCAAAAACTTAACTGGAGGGATTCAATCACAGAGTTCTGGGAAATTTAGTGTCTTGGTTCTAGCTTAAATCAATGTCCTAATTCAGGCAGAGACAAAAAGAAATAAGTTGCCAACTGATTACTACTTTCCTGTGACGTCACACTTCATTCTTTTTTTGAACAAGGACACTGCCTCCCTTCAGGGCTCTCTTTATGCTTTCAGTCTTGCTCAGTTCCTGCTCCTCCTTAGTGTTGGAGGCGAGGGGGAGAAACAGAGGAAAAGGCTCAAGAAGACTGTTCAGTTTTACCTGTTCCACAGGGAGTCTATTGCTTTCCCTGGAGTATTTATTTATCGTGAGTGCTCTGTACCAGGAAGTGCAGAAAAGTTCACCCGAACACAATTGAGCAGTACTCCACAAACCTTCCAAAACCTATACTCTTTAATTTGTCTGGGGGAGACAACAATGGCTTGTAACAGCTCTCCCGATGTTTGCCTGCCACTTACAACAGAAATTTCAGGTCTGTGACTGCTTTTACCCCAGTTAGGTTATAATATAACTATTTTACTCAAAGGAGATTTGTCACCAGTTTGTCATTGTGCCTTGAATATTATAGATTGCTAAATCTCCTACTAAATGAGGTGTCCCCATTTTATCCACAATTGAGCACATATCTCTTTTTCTTTTCCTGTCTTGTCATTTTTCAGCTTTTACAGATTGGTATCTCTGGATCCCCAACTGTACCATCACCCACATTCGTGCCATATTACACCAATATTTTCATATTGCTAGTTGATGCCTTGGGTTAAGTGTCAGGACTGAAATTTAAATTAAGCTGCAACTGGAGAGAGGATAAAGATACGGAACTAAAGATTTCCTAAATGCAGTTTCATTTTGAGATGTACTTCTTGACTACATGCTGTCATTGTTAACTTGGTAGTATTTGGTGTCCTCCTGTGTGGGCACCCCCAGCTTTACATTCATTTATCTTCCTCTCTCAGTAAAAGTGTTGATTACAAAACTGGATCAAGAAGGTCAGGATTAATCAAGTTCCATGTTCAAGTGGCCAATCGCTCTTATATTCCAACACTCATTTTGGACGAAATATCAACTGCACTGTAAAAGCTGTCAATCATCATGTCAATGTCCAATTTCCCCACAGTATGATCTGGTGGGTGGAAAGGGAGAAGAGAGAGAAAACGGTGTATTCATACGATTTCTGTGCTGCAGATGTGAAGATGCTAATTGATGTGCTACATAAAGTGCAGAAAATAATGGCAGTGAAGGAACTAGTGGCAAGACACAATGCTCTTGGACTTGTTACAGCTTAAATATTCAATACAAGCAAGTGGACTGTTGCATTTGATACTTCCATAGCTAATCAGAGAACCTTACATTAAAACTGAGACAGCTAATGAGTGATTTTTAAAAAACAAAAATCCTTTACATCATGTGCATTTGATGTTCTTCTGAAAGATACTTAACAATGCAAGTGCATGACAATATACAATAAGTTGTTAAAACTGTAGCACCAAACATCACAGTGGTTTCAACAATGTACTTTTAAATCTTGTGAATCATTGCTTATTCATATTGCCCAAATGCTCAAAAATTTCCAACAACATAATGCACCCCATACAAATTAACCTAAAAATCTCACTTACCAACAGACAACACAAGAATATAAACAATCAGAATATCACATCTTTTGTTATACATCAGGTATTTATCCCTATATAGCCCCTAGGTAGCAGTGATCATAACATGATCATTCATATTCAGGTTGAGGGAGAGAAGAGTGAGTCTAAAGCTATTGTTTTCAACTTAAATAAGGGGAAGTTTGAGGGTATAAAGAAAAGGCTGGCAAAAGTGAACTAGGATATTAGGTTAAGGAATAAATCAATAAAGATGCAGTGGCAGACATTTATGGAGATAAAACTCAGCGAAGATTGAGAAAGAAAGATTCTAGGGGAAAGATGTGCCAACTGTAGCTGATCTTCAATTGAAAGAAAAAGTATATAATTCCACAAAGATTAGAGGCAGGTTAGAAGATTGGATAGAATTAAATCAGCCAGTAAAACTGGCTGCAAAAAAGGGAGAAATTAGATCACGAGAGAAAGCTAACTAGAAATATAAAAACAGACAGTAGGAGCTTTTACAGGTATTTAAAAATGAAAAGAGTAAGCAAAGTAAATGTTGGTTTCTCAGATATTGAAGCAATCCATGTTCAAATGCAGCATGACTTGGACAATGTCCAGGCTTGGGCTGACAAGTGGCACGTAACATTTGTGCCGTACAATGCCAGGCAATAACCATCTTCATCAAGACAGAATCTAATATTCACCCCTGGACATTCAATGGTATTACCATCGCTGAGTCCTCCACTATCAACATCTCAGGGGTTAGCACTGACCAGAAACTGAACTGGACTAACCATATAAATACTGTGACTATCAGAGCAGGTCAAAGGCTAGGAATCTTATGGCAAATAACTCACCTACTGACTCCCAAAGCCTGTTCACCATCTAAAAGGCACAAGTCAGGGGTGTGATGGAATACTGGCCACTTGTCTGAATTAGTGCAGTTTCAACAACACTCAGGAACTTTTGCAGATACCATCCGCGAAAAAGCAACCTGCTTGATACCACTCCTTGCAAAAACATTTACTCCCTCCACCACCAATGCACAGTGGCAGCAGTGTGTAGCATCTACAAGATGTATTGCAGGAATGCACAAAGGCTCCTTAAATAATACTTTCCAAACTCACGACCGTTACCATCGAGAAGGACAAGTGCAGCAAACATATGGTCAATACCACCACCTGGACATCCCCTCCAAGCCACTCCCCATGCTGAGATTTGTCACCATTCTTTCATTGTTTCGAAGTCAAAATCCTTGAACTCCATTCCGAACAACACTGTACCTATACCACATGGACTGAAGCAGTTCAAGATGACAGCTCACCATCATCTAATCAAGAGCAATTAGGGAGGGCAATAAATGCTGGTGTAGCCAGCAACACACACGTTCCATGAAAGAATTTTTAAAAAAGGTCTAAACACTAGGTACAATCCACAAATTAAGAAATCCCTCTGCTTTAGTATTAGCTTAGAATAGCTACATAGCAAACATAGCTACTATATACTTAGTTCAAATGCAACCAGATACAAATGAAACAACAGACTCAAAGAAGTTCTTACCAGAATACACTCTTCCAGATCCATCTTTTCAAGTTCATGACAATTCTAAAATATAGTTCAAAACAGTTATTTGTTAGCTTCAATAGTATATAATATGCATTTTCTACACTGTACACATCTTAGTATACTTAAAATGTTGTATTTCATGTACACTATTTTGATCCTACTTGATTCAAAATCTGAGATATACTAACAGGTCTATAAGGGCATAAAAAAGAGCCAAACACTGGAGTACATTTCAAGAGGAATAGAATTGAATAGCAGTGAAGTTGTGTTAAGCAGAACTGGTTAGATCAAACTGAGTATTGTGAATGGTCCTGATCTCCATATTATAAAATCTATATGGAGACACTGAAAAGGGCGCGCTAAAAAGTGACAAGGATGATATCAGAACGAAGAGATATACTCATGAGGAAAAGCTGAACAATGTGTGTTTTTTGTTAAGAAAAGAGAAGCCAAATTCTCCAAGATAAAAGCAAATTACTGTGGATGCTGGAATTGGAAACAAAAACAGAAAATGCTGGAAAATCTCAGCAGGTCTGACAGCATCTGTGGATAGAAAATAGGGCCAATGTTTCAAGTCTGGATGATCCTTCGTCAGAGCAGCAGAGATTTTCCAGCATTTTCTGTTTTTGTTGAGCCCAAGTTCTCTGATATTTTTTAGATTACAGAAGAATAAGATAAGGTATACACAAAGCGTTTCTGCAAAACGGGAAAGACCAAAACTTGAGATCATAAACACAAGATAGTTACCATTAAATCCAGTAGGGATTCAGGGGAAACCTCTTTACTCAATGAGTCATAAGAATGTGGAACATGCTATTACAAAAGTGACTGAAGTGAATATCACGCATGCATTTAAGGAAAAACTAGATAAGTACACAAGGAAGAAAGGATTAGAAAGGTATGGTCTCAGGCTTACATGAAGTAAGCTAATGCACAGCATGTTTGCCAACATAAAACCAGTTGGATCGAATGATCTGTTTATGTACTGTACACAAGGTATGTAACAGTTTACAGCACTATTTAATCTTTTAAAAAGTTCACTTTTCAATCTTTGAAGGAAAGGCACTGTATACATACAACAAATTGGACAATATGTGGGGTTCCTGTGAGCCAGGAAATCAGATTATTTCTCAAAGATGCTTTGATGTGATGTCATGACATTGAAAGCATTATAGGTGCAATTTCTCTCCCAATTCTACACAGTACACAAAATAGTCACAGTCTTGAGACAGCAATTTATTTTGCCTTCCAAATCTCCTGGAATGTCCAATGGGATAAACAGATAATAATATGGTACGTGCAAGCTGTCAACTGGAAGAATGAAATGACGCCACATGCTAGATAATTTTTCTTGGTATTTTCCATACATTGTCGGAGTACATCCATGTGATGAATTGCTTTTAAGTTCAGTCACTTGTTATGTAGGTGAACGCAGCATCCGCTGCCATTTCGTACACAATATTCCACAATCTGTGCTGAACGATGTGATCTTCACTTTGCATGGGCCTTGGTTTAACGTTTATGTTTGACTGGTGGAAAGATGAATAGAAAGAAGTGATTATCAATTCACTGGATGAAAATAATTTCAATAGGAATCTTTGATGGGATCTAACACGATAGAACAGGTTGGTCTAATAAGTATCTGGATCAGACGTTAAATTGGGCTAAATCAAATCAAAGGAAGGAGTTTATGTCACAGAAGTCAAAAGGTTCAAATGGTGAAAATAAAGGTCCCACGGAGGATTCAGTGGCAGTCATAGAATTAAGGTTCTAGACCCAAACAATGAAACATAAATCAGAAGATGGTATTCAAGAAGTGCATTGTGGAGGGCACTAATTACTATACAAAAAGGAAGACTGGTTTCTGTCACGTCTACATGATGCTAAATAATAAGATCAAAGCAAACACCTACAGGCTAAACTCATTTCACAATTTAAACAAGTATCAAAGGAAAGACCTTTATTGTAGAAATACTTTTCTCACTTAATTAGGCAAATAATTCCTTCAC
The DNA here is from genome assembly GCF_964213995.1 of Mustelus asterias. Taxonomy (NCBI): domain Eukaryota; kingdom Metazoa; phylum Chordata; class Chondrichthyes; order Carcharhiniformes; family Triakidae; genus Mustelus; species Mustelus asterias. The sequence continues at coordinate 99,980,411 of NC_135807.1, read as the reverse complement.
TGTGTCAAAGTGTTTTCAGATCAGTTTTCTAATGTTAGAAAGGCTCTCAAGATTTGGTTTGTAAGGTGAATACACAATTACCGGGTATCAGCATAATCACTTCCGATTTTGCAAGGAACCACAAAAGTCAGCAAAAGGGATGATGTGTCCATGGAGTTGATGGTAGATGATGCAAAAAGATAGATTGTTGGATAATTCCAAGTCCTGAAATGGCCTGGATCATCTCTCCTTAGGCTGCATTATAGAAAAACTCAATGAATTGGCTGCTATATAATCCACTCCAGTTCAAGTTTATCCTGAATGTCATTCCCTGATTAAAACACCCAATATGCATTTATTTTGTACTAGGAGCTGGTAACTGTCTAAAGAGACGACAGTTTGACTTGAGCCATAGATAAAAGTGGCCGAGAAACAGATATACCATTTGCTATATAGTGTTATAGTGTGCACACTAAGCAACTTCCTATTGAATATATATACTGACATCAGTCAGTGCAAGTATGTGCAGATTACATCATTGATAGTGTGGGTTGTTGTTACCACAAAGAACCTGTTCATGGTTGCCATCAGTTAGGTGTCAATGCTGTTCCATGTTATTTTATGTTTTTGCAGTAAAAGCGATAAAGCATTTAAACATGTGCATGCTCCTTGTCAAGTTACCATGTCTTCTTGATGACGAGGTAAAATTTGAGCTCCAGCATGGTGACACAAAGTTTTGCTACCTCACTAGCAGTCCGCCATGTGCAAGGCAGTTATCAGCAAAGGGACAAGGGCTCTGACTGGCGGCTGCGAGGGTACGCCAACGAAAAATAAGTCAGGAGCATCATGGCCATGTTTGGGACTATCAGCGAGTTTATGGAGAACAGGAACTGGACTGAATATGTGGAAAAATTGGAACACTTCTTGGTGAATGGAATTGCAGATGAGGCTAAAAAGCATTCAATTCTCCCGAGTAGGTGTGGAACAAAGACTTACAAGCTAGTCAGTGTGGTGATTTACGACAGCGCAGCAGAAGAGGGTCATCTGGCTTGAGGGACCAATGGGGACCAAGAGCAGGTCGTCACCCCCAGCAGGTGAAGTCTTCTCTCAGGCAGAATACATCTGGAAGCCATGTAAGGACTGGAACAGCCGGGGCTGTTGCTCCAAGACAGGTCAGCGCTGCAAACCCCTGTATGTAGTTTCTCCTCATCAGTAAATACCTTTTGTTCCTAATGAAACCTGAAGTGTTTTGACAATGCCTGAAGTGCCATTACATCAGTCAGGAATTTAGCAACACCACAAAAATTGGTGGAAATTTAATTTGCAGATTTTGTTGCACTTGTTCAGAATCACCACAATCAGACAATCTGCTGGTTCGTACTGATCATGACAGAGCTCATTCTGTCATGCGACATCTCGCCCTACGGTATCGGGGCAGTGCTCTCTCATCTGGAGGAGTACGGGTCAGAAAAACCCATTGCTTTTGCAACACGCATACTGACAATAGCTGAAAAGGGATATTTACAGCTACACAAGGAAGGTCTAGCCATCATTTTCACTGCAACTTGGTTTCATCAGTACCTTTATGATCATCCATTCACTATATGTACAGACCACAAACCACAAATGAGCCTGTTTAGTGAATCCAACTGCATTCCTCTCATGGTCTGTGAGGAAACAGCGTTGGGCTCTCACATTTTCAGCCTATCTGTATGACGTCAGCCTACCTGTATAACATTGTTTACAGGGCAGGGAAGGATAATGCAAATGCAGAGTTTGCTCCCTTTATGCCCAAAATATTATTTCCTCCAGAGATGATTTTCTTGCTCGAGACATTTTGAAATTCTCCTGTGAATGCAAGGCAGATCTATTAGTGGACAGACTCGAACCCTGTCCTGTTCAAGATTAAAAGATTCCTTATGCATAGTTGGTCTCCTGTCATAGGGGATGAACAACGGAGACCATATGCAAAATGAAAGGCGAGTGTAGTGTGCAGGATGGTTGCATTCCTTGGGGACCTAGAGTGGTCATCCCATGCCCTGGTTGTGGATGAAGTTCATGAGGCTCACCCGAGTGCCTCCCAATGAAATGTTTAGCAAGATCATATGTGTGGTGACCCATCAGGGATCTGGACTTGCAGAACAAGGTGAAATCCTGTTCTGAATGTCAAATCAACCAAAACATGGTGGTACCAGCACCAATACATCTATGGGAGTGGCTTGACCATCCCTGGTCCAGGCTTCATGTGGACTTTGTAGGTCCTTTCATGGATCATACGTTTCTAGCCATTGTGGACACGCAGTCCAAGGGGCTGGAAGTACACATCATGGGCAACATCACAGCTCCTATTACAAGAGAGAAGCTGTGCCAAGTTTTTGCCATTCATGGCTTACCAGATTCTCTCATCTCTGACAACAGCACAACGTTTATGAGTGACTTGCTCCAGAAATTCATGCAGGGAAATAGAATACACCATATACGCGCTACTAATCATCCGTTTTCAAATGGTTTAGCTGAGTGAGCTATGCTGACACTGAAAGGAGGACTGAATAGGATGGTACGTGGAACGCTTGGAACCAGGCTTTCTCAGTTCTTGTTTCAGTACCGCATCAGCTCTCACCTGCTGAAATGCTGATGGACAGGGAACTAAAATCTTACCTCTGATTCTGCTACTTCCAAATGTCAAAGTGACAGTGGGAAGGAAACAGGAAAAGCAGAAGGAGAAACATGACCACCATGCTAGGAAGAGATATTGCAATCCAAATGACCAAGTCTATGTGAGAAATCTTGACAGTAACCAATGCTGGCTGCCTGGAGTTTTTCTCAAACAAAGTGGTCCATCCAGTCTCTTTAATGGTGAAACTAACTGACGGAAGAGTCATTTGCAGACACCATGATCACATTCGTCTGTCAAAACTCTGAAACAATAAAGTTTCCAGACCACGTGGCAGAAAGAAATGCTACTATGGAATCCCAACAGAAAATGGTTCCTGATGTAGAGGTATCCAGTGGTCCTTGCTTCAGGAGAGGATGAGACACATTTATTTACAGACATCCGACCTCCTCCTGCACCCATAAGCCCAGCTCAACTGGGACAAGCCCCAACAGTGTCCACTGAAACACCAAGGTACGGTGCAGGTCACAGCATAGTTGCAAAGCTCCTGAAAGACTGAAGTACAGTTGAGACATGTGTATCATTATGTGTTAGTGTTTGATTGGCAGTCCTAGTTAAAAAGGGGTTAACCACTTTGATAGTTTCCACAAGCTTTCAGTAGCATGGTGTAGTTACTTACCGTGTCTTCCCTGAAGGAGGATTAAAATTAAGGATAGGGTGGGGGGTGGAGGAAGTGAGTTATAGTGTATACACTAAGCAATTTCCTATTGAATATGCGTACTGATGTCATCACACAGTGCAAGCAATGCGCAGGCGACATCATTGGTAGCACAGGCTTGTGCAGATTGTTGTTGTTGCCACGAGGGATTTGCTCATCACTGCTGCCAGGTTGTGTGTCCATGCTGTACCATGTTATTTTATAATTCTGCAGTAAAGACGATCAAGCATTTAAATGTGTGCGTCCTCCTTGTCAAGTTACCACACCTTTCAAAGTTTCAATCCATTGAATTAGGTGCATTCTTGTCCACTGGTATTTTGACTAAATAATGTGTCTATATTTAATGAAGCCAAGCACCTTGTTGAAACCATCACTTTGGCTCCCATCATAAACTCCATCACCAAACTATTCTGTGTCAAAATTGGCAATGGTTCTGTCTGCACATCTGAAGAATCTTTTGAGCAGAATCAACAACGAGACCCTGAGCTCCATCTACGCTCACTGGGGTAATGGAACATGCTGAAGAATGATCAAGTAGAAGCTTTGGTCTTGCCCTGGTACTATGAAAATAGCTGCTGAAATTAATCATGAACTGCTGCACGCCAATTCACTCCGCAAAGCCATCTTCACTAAACATAGTTTGGGGACAAGACTACTTTGTCCAGGACTGTCTGAAAAGGACATCAGCTGGCAACAGGTCCCACTTTGATTCCCAATAAGATTTATCATATTTAATACAGTTAAACATCTTGCATGAATCTATCAATTTTGGCTCCCACCAAAAACTTAGTACCTCAATACCAATTCCACCCCTTCCTGGACACTGCTTCAGGAATAACCAAGCTGTTCTTAACTTTGGTGTCACATTGAATTCAGAGCTGAATTTAAGACCCCACATAATCTCTGTCACAAAGACCATCAAATTCGACTGCAATATCTTCTGCCTTGACCCCTAGCTCAATTCATTCAAACCTTTGTTACAGATCACTCTACCATTCCAATGCTCTCACTGCTGGCCTCCCATCTTAAACCCTCCTTAAACTTAACTCATCCAAATGTTTACTCATAACATATCCAACATAAAGTTCCATTTGTCCTTCAATACTTTCTGATCTACATTGGCTCAACATTCCTCTCCAAGCCTCAAATTCAAAATTCTCAACCTTGTATTTAAATCTCATGATCTCACCCCTTCATATCCTTCACCAACCTGCATAGTGGTATCATGGCTAGTAATCCAGAGACCCAGGGTAATGCTCTGGGGACCCGGGTTTGAATCCCACCATGGCAGATAGTGAAATTTGAATTCAATAGAAATCTGGAATTAAATGCCTAGTGATGACCATGGAACCATTTTTGATTGGCTCATTAATAGTTCAGCACAGTGGTTAGCACTGTTGCCTCACAGCACCAGGGGCCCAGGTTTAATTCCGACCTCAGATGACTGTGTGGAGTTTGCATGTTCTCCCCGTGTCTGCGTGGGTTTACTGCAGGTGTTCCGGTCTCCTCCCACAGTCCAAAGATGTGTAGGTTAGGTTGATTGGCCATGCTAAATTGCCCCTTAGTGTCAGGGGGACTAGCAGGGTAAAAACATGGGGTTACGGGGCTGGAGCCCGAGTTGGATTGTCGTCGGTGCAGGCTTGATGGGCCGAATGGCCTCTTTCTGCACTGTATGGATTCTATGAATATCCTTTAGGGAAGGAAATCTGCCACCCTTACTTGGTCAGGCCTACATGTGACTCCAGACCCACAGCAATGTGGGTGACTCTTAAAATGCTCTCAGGGATGGGCAATAAATGCTGGCTAAGCCAGCAACAAACAAGGAACAAAGAACAGTACAGCACAGGAAACAGGCCCTTCGGCCCTCCAAGCCTGTGCCGCTCCTTGGTCCAACTAGACCAATCGTTTGTATCCCTCCATTCCCAGGCTGCTCATGTGACTATCCAGGTAAGTCTTAAACGATGTCAGCGTGCCTGCCTCCACCACCCTACTTGGCAGCGCATTCCAGGCCCCCACCACCCTCTGTGTAAAAAGCGTCCCTCTGATGTCTGAGTTATACTTCGCCCCTCTCAGCTTGAGCCCGTGACCCCACGTCTACATCCCATGAATGAATAAATTTTAAAAACCTGTGCCTTCCAGCTGTGCCGACACACTTTATCCCTCTGACTCCCATATTCCTCTTTCACTCTACAATTGGTGGCTGTTTCTTCTGCTGTTAAGATTCAACACTTAGATTCCATTCCTAAATCCTTTGCCTCTCCACCTCAAAACTCATCTCAAGCCAACCTTTTGTCACCATTTTTAAAATACGTCTTTCTTTAGTTCAGTGTCCAATTTTTAAAATCTTGCTTTGGTGAAGCACCCAGTGATGTTTTCCCAAGTTAGAAGGTACTGCATAAATGCAAGATTGATGTTGCATGTCCTGGAAGCTGCTGTCCATGGTGCCTTTAAAGGGTTCCAACACAAGCAAGTCATGTACACAGAAGTGGATGTGCAAGCATTGTAGCATAATGAAGTCTACAATTATAGATGCATTTAGTGAATATCAGGGGCAAAAGAAAGAAGATCAGCCTTCTGGGCTGGCAGCTTGAAACTTGGAAACAGCACCTTGGTTGACCAGGTCATTTACTTCTACTGTGGCTAGGGACCTTGACCTAGCAGTTGAATGATCTGAACCATCATTGCCTCCCTGAACTTGACTTTTCTGAGGAACGTCAAGCAACTGAAATCTAAGATTAGGTGGATTCTCCATAATATTTTGGGATCTATTGAATTCTATTTGTTTCTTAGTATGGAAAAGTCCATTTTATATTACATTATGCTATATGAAGGAGAGCTGCAAGAATTTAAACCAGTTCAAGATTCCCAAAGTAGTTGGAGTGAAGGACTGCCCAGAAACACATGTTCAAATTTGGCAAAGGTGCACCTTCTGGTAAAAGTGCAATTGCCCACTCACTTCATTTCATTGTCTGGTTCCAACTCTTACGTACTTTGAAAGATTTCTGGGGGCAGGACCCTGATGCTAGTGTTGCGAGAGGGGCAAGTTCAGCAAAGCTAACTGCATTGTCAGATACAAGAATTAATGGAATTAAAATCAATAGTCAATAATGTCAAGAGAAACCTGCACCATATCAGGGCTTGGGGCCCTAAATAGTCAACAAAACCTAAACTGAGTTAGAAACTGGGAGTATCCAAGACCTCCGGTGAACTTGAGAAGAGGGCTTTGAACACACCTAGCAGATTAACATCTAGGTGGGTGACCATCACCAACTTTTGGGGAAACAAGAATAAAGAAAGAGAGGAAGAATGAACTCAAACTGTACAAGGGTAGAGGAACCAGTACTAAATCAGGCAACTGACCAGTCCTGATCACCATTAATAGATACAACTGCTGCACCCACTAATTTCCATTGAGGTTGATGACACGGAGTTCAATAAATGAAGCTATCTATGGTTAGCATGAGCTCATAATGTCCAGACAGATCTAGGATAATATATTGCATGCTTTAAGAGAAATCAGTATAAAATAACAACAGAAAATGCTGGATAATGAGCTGTAAAAAGTTGTCTGGGGAATGTGACACAGCACGTGGTGGAACAAATAAATTCAGAACAATGACAAAAAAAGTGAATACCAGTTGGTACCATATTTTACCAACTTTTCACAAATACAGGGAGAGAATAATTTGGCAGAATAACGCTCATGAATACATCACTGGTGCAGGGAAAAATAAACTGGAGTCTCACAAGATTGGTTCTCTTAACATATTGTGCAGCAAAGTTCACATATACAATGTTTCCAATGTCATGGCCATGTTAAAACTTCAAAGCGTTCCAATTTATCCCTAGCGATATTGACAAAGATGCTGCCAATCTACTCCACTCAGGCTGTGGAGGTTGTCATGACTAGGGAAAAATTGAATGGCATTTTACATATGCAAACGCTATAATTATCATCTGTAAAAACCAATATTGCCAAGAGGGTACAGCCCAAAAAAAACTTACCCTCGCTAAAACTGTAAAGCCAGCATCTGTCAAATGCGAACATCGTGCTACCTCCAAAATCCTGAAAGAAAACAGCACTCAAATTATTTCTAAATACAGTCAACAGATAAGAGGGAAACCAATTTTAATCTGCACATTCTTTCCAATCACAATATGCTAACAAAGTTACAACCATGTATAAAATGAAATGATTTCTGTGAGCACAACTTTGTTTTTTGTTGAGATTAATTTCATTCGCAATGCCAATGCACTTTAAACTTGCAGTAATTATTAGAGGATATATGAAACACAAGCCTCTTATTATAATACGGTTTCCCAACATACCAACCCAACACAAGTTGAGGAATAAAAATACAGAATATTTTTCAGTATTATTTATCTTCTGCTCATCAACTACATTGTCCAATTAGAACATGTTTGTGCAAAATGAATTTCAAGGGTGAATTTCCAGAGGCAATTCTGAAAGTGCTCAAAAGTGAGATAGGCACTTTCATCATATAGAGAACAATTAAATCCAAAGTTTTCTCATTATAAACACTGCTTTACTTTTGACTTTAAAAAAAGCTTGCATTTATTCTAATTATATTTCTTTAACCCAAATTTTGAAAAAAATGAACACCAACAATTAATCTTGTATGTTTCCAACGCATATCAACTTTAAATGGGTACAATTATGAAGTAAGAGTTTTAACAACACCAGGTTAAAGTCCATGACTTTAACCTGGTGTTGTTAAAACTCTTACTGTGTTTATCCCAGTCCAACGCCGGCATCTCCACATTACAATTATGAAACCAATGTGAGTAAAATTTTGGGGGTAAATATTATCATGCTAAATAGTAGAGTAAACAGCAAGTAGTAGAAAGCAGAGTTGCCAACATATTTTGCACACCATCCAGTGTGTTTGCAAAACCAGAAAGGTTCAGGGCAGCGAGATCAATGCACTTCCTGGTGGGGGGACTTTGATTTTGAGTTGGTGAATTTCAGCTGGAGTATCAGTGGAGGTACTATTGGTCTCAGTCATTTAAGGTCCAGGGGTGGTGGGGAACAGATCAAAAAAACACCTGGAGTTCCTATTCGGGTGATTATAATTAAGTGGGAAAAAGGCCAACTGTCCATCCCATATTTTTAACAGCAGAGTCCCACACAAGCACCCTGAGTACCATCATTGATCAGTAACTTAATTAGAAGAGCTATATCAACTAGAAAAGGTCTGGTGCCAAGTACTCTGCTTTGAGTGACTCAACACCTAACTTCTCTACATCTCTCCACCTTCTAAGGGGCTCAATTCATGTGATGAAATACTCACCACTCATCTCATGGCAACACCAACAACTTTTAAGTAGTTTGATACCTTGATCAGTTTCCCAGTCAGAATGCAATCACCACTCAATGCATTCTCTACAGAATATACTTCAGCCATTTACCAAGCTTACTTAACAATACTTCCCAAGTCCTGCAACCTGTACCACAGAATAGAGCAGGAACAACAACTTTATGTTCACACCATCACTTGCAAGTATTCCTTCTACATTTCACTTCATCCTGATTGGACACATCGGGCCCGATTTTACCATTTTGATTCTAAGTGCTGAAACTGGGCGTGATTCAGATCCGACTTCTAAACCCTGTTCTCCAGCGATCCATACGCACTCAGCCTGAAAAAAAAATGCAGCTATTCTGAATCGTGCTGCACAAGCCTGTCGGCGGGGCTGATCACGCTTGAAACGCTGCTGCTCCTTCAACTGTGCATGCAGAGTAAAAAGAAATTTGAAAAATGCTCCCTTGCCACATTGCCCCATCCCACAACATAACTGTCTCCTTTATGCACCCATCCCCCCTGCTACCCAGACCGATCGACCTCCTGCCCCACTTTCCTCCCCACCAATTGCCCGCAGAGTGGCAACGGGCCCCCCTGCCCCCCCTCCCACCAGAGATCCATTTGGCACCCCCCCCTCCCCACCAGAGGTCCACCTGGCCCTCCCCCCCCCTCCCCCAGAGAATGATCGGGCCTCCCTCCTCCTCTCTCTCTCCCCCACCCCCCTCCCCAAGAGAATGATCTGGCCCACCCTTCTCCCCCTCCCATTTCTACCACCAGAGATCCATCTGGCCTGCTTCCCTCCCCACCCCCCCCTCCACCAGAGAGAGAGCTGCTGGAAGCTCTGGACTTACCTCTTCAGGAGCTGGAGCGCCCGAAACAGACTTTTGCTGAGCATGTCTGTTTCGTGCTGAATCTGGACGGGCAAATGTGATGGTAAAGGGGGAAATGCAGGTCAGTTTGGGCGTCCAGCCCATTAAGTCAATTTAAATGCATGCAAATGCATTTAAATTGCTGTTGCACTCATTTCGGGCGCAGTCCTGATCACGTCCATTTTTGGGCCTTGGTAAAGAGGGAATCAGCGTGGACATGGATCGAGCTATTCGTCTCATGCCTGACTTTACCAAGTTTTCACGCCCAAAAAAGGGCGCAATTGAATGGTAAAATCGGGCCCATCATTACTGGCTCAAAATCTTGGAATTCCCAACTCATCATCATCATGGAGGTTATCAATACCACAAAGGTTACACTGGTTCAAGGAAAAAAAAACACAACCAACCTCTCATGGCAACTGACAATGGGTCATAAATAGAATCTTTCCAGTGTCACCCACATTTTGAGAACGAACAAACCTGAGTTGAACAACATACTGTGGACAAACATCAGTTGAGCAGAGGCAAGATATCAGTTGGGAAACAATTCATTGTGGAAAAGCACCCTACAGCTCTTTTCAAGATGAGCAGATGACTAATAGAACATAGAACATTACAGCGCAGAACAGGCCCTTCGGCCCACGATGTTGCACCGACCAGTTAAAAAAAAAACTGTGACCCTCCAACCTAAACCAATTTCTTTTCGTCCATGAACCTATCTACGGATCTCTTAAACGCCCCCAAACTAGGCGCATTTACTACTGATGCTGGCAGGGCATTCCAATCCCTCACCACCCTCTGGGTAAAGAACCTACCCCTGACATCGGTTCTATAACTACCCCCCCTCAATTTAAAGCCATGCCCCCTCGTGCTGGATTTGAATTGAATAATGTACTTGAATGATCTATTAGAAGGTTGAAGGCATCTATAAAACCATACCTCAGTAAGATTTATAAAAGAGGGGGAAAAAAAAGAGAAAAATTGGAAAATAAAATGACAAATTTGCATCTAATGACTAAAGGTCATTTCTTAGTTTCAAGGAATTTAAAATATAGCATCAGCTTTAACAAAGGGTCATCTGGACTCAAAACGTCAGCTCTTCTCTCTCCTTTACAGATGCTTCCAGGTCTGCTGAGATTTTCCAGCATTTTCTCTTTTGGTTTCAGAGTCCAGCATCTGCAGTAATTTGCTTTTATAATACACATGTTTAGTTTTATGGCTGATGCAATGATCACCAAATCTGCACAATTTTACCAATATTAAAACAACGTTATCCATTTTTGAGAGAGCTAATCTTAAACACATACACAATTTTATTCAGAAACAAGAAAAAAGTGTTTATTCAATAAATTTATCTATGCTTGGTGAATCTAAATGGCATCTACTCATCATATCACCATATTCCTCAAACTTGTATCGATATTAATTCAGTTGCTTCATCTCCCATTTGTACTGCAGGTTTCAGTGGCCTCTTTGGTCATTTGTTCTATATTGCTCATTTGTTATGTTCCAGAAAGCCAGTTGGTGAAGAATACAACTGGAGCCTATCTTCATAAATTTATTAGTATTTATTTATACGATTAGAGATTACAAGCATAACCTCCTAATCCCAAATCAGTGGCTATTTATAGGGGCACAGGTGCATCCACTTAATGCCCTCTCACCCCGCACCGGCCACAATTAAACACATTAATTTACAATTAGTACCCTTTACTGATGAAAAGATTTCCTGATTCTCTCCATATTCTACATTTCATTTTCAAACTTATGTTCCTTCATAATGTATTTAACTTTCCCAAAACAACTTTGCTAATTCCCTTCAAGATTTTGAAAACTTCAAATAGGTCATGCTAAATCTGTTTTCCAAAGTAAGCGTGTTAACTTTTTTTTTTCATAACCCCAATTCACATTGTGACACGGTAGCACAGTAATTAGCACTGCTGCCTCACAACACCACGGACCCGGGTTCGATTCCCGGCTTGGGTCACCGTCTGTGTGGAGTTTGCACACTCTGCCAGTGTCTGCCTGGGTTTCCTCTGGTGCTCCAGTTTCCTCTCACAGTCCGAAATATGTGCAGGTTAGATGCATTGGCCATGTTAAATTCTCCCTCTGTATACCCAAACAGGCACCAGAGTGTGGCGACTCGGGGATTTTCACAGTAACTTCATTGCAGTGTTAATGTAAGCCTACTTGTGACACTAATAAATAAGCTTAAAACTTAAAACAATAAACAGAATCAATTATTTTTTTACATTCTGAAGCACAGTAATCCTCTAAGTGAAGAACTGGATATAGTATACCTAATGGAAACTGACCAACATGTTTATATCCTATCCCTTGCTAATGCTTTCCAAAGGTAATTGCATCAAAATGGACCAAAATTTAATTATTCCTCCTTTGAAACTGGATCGACCACCCAAATGCAAAATGTTGGATGCTTTGTTACATTAAGGTGGCACAAAAACGTAAGCAGCAGTTATTGCAACTACTTGACAACTTTATACTTTCAACATTAGGGAGCTTCTATAAAGTTGAGCTGTACATCTGATGGTCATACTCACTTTAGTCTAGGACAATTCAATCCCAATGCGGTTATGGAAGCATCAGTAATGTTTCCACATCCAGACACACACAGAAATTGGAGTTTATGGCAGCCTCTGCAAACACTTACTAATCCTTCATCTGTGATTTGCTTTGAAGGCAAACAGAATTACAGGTTAATAGTTGCTTTAGACCATCAGGTTAGCTACAAATCGAATAAAAATCTGTTTGACAGAATTTGACAGCAATTTGACAGAATCAATAAGAGAATTTGTGGATAACTTGTTGAAAGCAACTAGAGTAGAGTGCTGAAAGATATGCCTCTCTAAAGCCAGGTTAACAAATTAAAACCAGTCAGTTCCAGGCTGAAGATTTGGGCAGATACTTGATTGAAATCTTGATCAACCCTGCACCTGCCAACTTGCTGCTGGCTTAAGTGGTGAGAGATCCATGAAAATATGCACCAAATGTTTTATTGGTAGTGTACCTTTGATCTACCTTGCTGTCATAGTCATTCCTCATTTGCCCGTCCTTCTTCGGCTCTGATCCCAAAAAAGGGGCAACATTGCCATAGTGGCAACTGAAAGGCCATTAATCTACAGCAGTAACTTGTATGATGCCTGCATGTATGTTCTGGATATTCTTGCATTTTGCAAAACTCCAGGTAAAAGAGTCACACACTAAAGATCTTGTAAAGATAAATAGAATTCATACTTCTTATTTTCACTGATCTTCAAGCTGGAGCTGCAGCAGTGGCAGTTTTCCTGGCTGATCATGTGAGTTCAACTATTACAGAAGAACGATTAGTATCCTTGGAACTGCAATGTTCATAACAACACATGAAGTGAGGGGTCCATAAAGCTAGTTCAATGCAATACACATTTTCAATAGACTATGGTGTAGGATCCTAGAGCAGTCAATGTTGCCAAGGAGTTCGCTCTTGTAAGAATGCCTTTTTTGGTACCAATTAATTTGACCATACTTAATATTAAATAATCAAAAGGCATTTGTGGCATCCTTATGGCCAGGCAAATGTCTTGCAACATTTTGCACAACGTTTACAATGTTGAAGCAAAGTCATTATTGCTCGCACTAGGCAGTATTCTAATCACTAACTTTGAGACACTGATAAAAATACCAAATGTTGAAATTTTTTGGACATGCAGAGGAAACAAGCCCTTATTTTAAATAGTCAATTAAGAGTTATTAAACAAGTATCAAGGAAACATGAGAGCTGCTTTCGGGTTCTTATTCTTGTGGATCAGGCATATCCTTTGCACTGTAAGACAGTCCAGGTGTTAAATGGTGATTGTAATCAGCAAACGTAGAACCTATCGTTCTTAAAAAATCTAACCAGGATGCTGAATATGTCAAACGAAGAATATAAATGTCTTGGATTACTAATTACCAAGTATAAAATTGGACTCAAAACTGAATCAAACTGCCATTACACTGAAGTGGAACTTAGTCATCAAGAACAAAGCAAAGAAACAACAATGCCTCACTAATTTATGTTTAAAAACCTAAAACTAGTTAGTTCAGAGAAAAGACAATGGAAATCATGAACTTCATTACAAAAATAGGGAACATTTTTAGTCAATTCATCCCAACCATTCTTCTGCACATTCCACTGACTGAATAAGTTCCAGCTAGGTTATTGTAAGTAATATGGGTGCAACCAAAGAGGGGAATGCAAAATACACATTTAACTTCCCTTACATCTTTTGGAAAAATTGGGCATGCACAGCTCTGAACACAAGCAAATTCTATCACTTTGTTTCTCTTCTTTTTCCTCCTTGTTCCACAAAGATATGGTTGCATAGATTCTACATTAAATCAATGGTAATCACAATAACAAATCGAGATCCACAGATTTTTGATAGCCAAAAATTTAATAGTGCAAATTATGAGCGTAAAGCAGTTATTGGTTGTCCAGCATTTTCTATATTACATAACAGAAATGTTCCGACTAACCAGGATCTCAGGTAGTAAATATGAACACTAGAACTAAAACCAGAGAAAAAGTACAAATTAACTCCAAAATAAGTAATTCAATAAATACTTACTGAACATGCCTGTAAATTAAGTGTCACGAGTTCTGGACAGTGAACCTGTATGTGTTTCAATGAGTCATCATCCAGCTGTTGAAAAAAAAACAACTGTACTTACTCTCTGAAACAAGGCATCAGACCACAATAGCAATCAAAACAGGTCTGAATGGAGGTACCAATGTTTGTTGTCATGCTTTTTAGTACATTAGAGACATCTTTTCAACCAGAGATACTCATTTGTAAAAAAATTGCTTGTATCATTCCGTTAAATTGATTCAAAAAAGGGGAATTTTTCATCAGTATTTTATAAAATATAGTCATGTATGAAAAACAAAGAAATTATGTGGCAGCAATCAAGAAATCAGCAGAAGACGACAAATATTTACCGGTTAGCCAACACTGTGAAGAGCAGAAGCTACGATCAGTTAACACTTCATAAGTTATAGCTAGCTTAACCCATTTAAATCATAAAATTGATTTAATTTTGAATTTTGACTATGTTTGTTTGTAGTTTAATGTCTTTTATATGGCTAGTCCATTAAATATTTGCTTAACAAGGACAGGATATTCTTGGGTGTGCTGGGACAGAGCAAGGCGAATAGTTTCAATGACATGATTAGGGGGAAGTTATTGGTTGCTGTACAATATCACAAATTTCTATTTTTGTTATCTCAAATGTCACAATTTGTACAAAAGGTCCTGGAATGGTGAAAAAACTATTTCACAGCCAATATAAGCAGAGTCAATCAAAATAAGCGTTTAATTCAATTTCTCTGATGTGAAATCTTAATTGGAAGACTCTTCCCAATTTCTTTGAGAACATTGACATAACACTTCATCGGAATAACAATGGTAATTTATTTTCAAGTCAGGACAGAGAGAAATTTGGAGGGAAGTTACAGATCGCACTGCTGATCAATGCCTTTTTAAAAAAACTTTCATAGGATGTGGGTATCATTAGCTAGGCCAGCATTTATTGAACAGTGGCGGTGAGCAGCTTTCCTGAACTGTTGAACATGGTACAGGTATATAATCCAGCAGTAGTGAAAGAATGGACATATATTTCCAAGTTTGGGTGGAGTGTGGCTTGGAGACAAACATGTGGAACACACTTCAAGCTTGTGAATTTAATGAATTAATTCAAGTGAGAGCTGATACCATCTTCTGGCTAGGGTGACCTTGTAACGTTAGCCAGGAACAGTATGGTCCCCTGGATTAGTTCTGATCACCCAAGATATTCAGAAAGGAATTATATGAGCCGCCTCTAACCTCCAGATTTTATCTACATTTTCTCTCAGGATATGACACAAGATACCATGTGGGGTGGGGAGTGCATTTATATATTTTGATGCATTGGGCAGTGCATGGTTTGGACAGACTGCATGGAGCATTTGGTCTTTATCTATCCATCATTTTTAATTTGACAGCTTTTATCAGCTGTAGGGCAGCATGATGGCACAGCATATTCACTCAATTTGTGGACTTGAACCAAGCAGAATATGCTGAAATTCACCCCAGCATTTGCAGACTATTTTAGAATATGCTATTCTATGGTCATTTTAGGCAAATAGTATTTTAATAGGTTGCCATATTTCTGTACACAAACATCCGCCAAGAAAGGCAAAGGTTCTAGGATTTATCCAGCTAGAATTTCATGGCTCCAAGACCATGGGAACAGTAATAGGAGCTTTGAATGAAGAAGCATGCAATGACGAGTAACATTTCTGCACCTTAATTATCCTGAGAGAAACGAAACACAGCATAATTTATGCATAAAATTTGGGCTTGACCAACATACCAAATCAAAGTGAAATGATTTACTATTACAGCACATAGCTTATTCTCCGTGGTAGACAAAGTCGAAGCATAAGCTACTTGAGGTCACAATGTGGCTACTACATGCTGTGCAAACAAGACTCAATTCCCAGGTAACCAGTTTGTTGGTGAAATGCTTCATTCACCAACCGAATTTTCTATCATCGTCAGTTCATAAGCCCCAATAGCTTCTCCTCAATAGTGATCCTTGATTTAATACATCAGGCAAGCTGCGATATCTCAAAGCAAGACAAAGCAATCATTATGCTGCCACCAATGACAAATTGTTTTGGCTCAACACTACAAACATTTCTAGCGAAACTGAAATAAGGAAACACTGCAAACTTGGACACATCGTCACAAGAACCATGCAGTTAAATGGAAGCTCCAAGCAGCATTAAACCACATATGAGCTAGTGAGCCAAGAAATGCTGTTAATAATGCATCATGATAGATTTACAGATACTCAAAGGAGGCACTTATGAGGTAAGCGACATATTATTGATCACAGTTGAACAGAGGGTTTTAGTATTGGTAACATTAAACTTTGAGACATTTCAAGTGACCCAGGGATTGTGGTGGCCAGGGAGTTAGACAGAACAGCAAGGCTCCCAGAGTTAGTGGTGGTGATCAAATGGCCGCATTGAGCATCATTGTTATGCAAATAAAAATTGACACTGGGACATAGTAGAATGGGCGAAAACAAGTCTCAGGATAAAGCTTTGGAGCATATCAGAAAAATCACAGGTGGTATAGGAGAAAGAAAACAGCAGAGGAAAAATAATAATTATACTGGAACAGGTCATGGTTCACAAGTTTCCATTGGTAATTAACTTGTTAAAACTTAAATCTTTAAAAATCAATACTTTAACATTAAAATAAATGTCCTAAAGGCCTTTGCTCGCAACAAGCTTGCTGGTGTACCAGTCTGATCTGTAGTTGCATTACATTTTTATGCCTCTGACCTGCTCTGGTAGTAAGAGTATTTATATGGCGAGTCCAGTTCAGTTTCTGGTCAATACCAACACCCAGGATGTTGATAGTGGGAGATTCAGTGATAGTAATGCCATTGAATGTCAAGGGATGCTGGTTAGATCCTCTCTTGCTGGAGATGGTCATTGCCTGGCACTTGTGTGGTGTGAATGTTACTTGCCACTTGTCAGCCCAAGCCTGGATATTGTCCAGGTCTTGCTACATTTGGACAGAGACTGCTTCAGTATTTTGAGTCGTCGCAAATGGTACTGAACATAGTGCAGTCATCAGCAAACATCCCCATTTCTGACCTTATGATGGAAGGAGGTCATTGTTGAAGCAGCTGAAGATGGGTGGACCAGGACACCACCCTGAGGAAATCCTGCAGTGATGTCCTGGAGCTAAGATGATTGACCTCCAACCACCACACCATCTTCCTTTGTGCCTGGTATGACTAACCAGTAGAGGGATTTCCCCCTGCTTTACACTGACTCCAGTTTTGCCTGGGCTCCTTGGTGCCATACTTAGTCAAATGCTGCCTTGATGTCAAAGGCTGTCACTCTCACTTCTGGAATTCAACACATGTCCATGTTTGAACCAAGGCTGAAATGAGGTCAGGAGCTGAGTGATCCTGATGGAACCTAAATTGAGTGTCTACGAGCAAGTTATTGCTGAGTAGGTGTTGCTTAAAAGCGTTGTTGATGACCCCTGCCATCATTTTACTGATGATCAACAGTAGACTTATGGGGTGGTAATTGGCAGGTTGGATTTGTTCTGTTTCTTTTGTACAGGACATACCTGGGCAGTTTTCAACACTGGAGTCTCATGAAAGTAGTCCAATGAATCTAAAGGACACCCGTTAAAACTATTTTGCATCCAAAGAAAATGATGTCCTACCTTCTTCCAAATGTTGGATGTGATTCCTCACTAGCAATCCTGACAATACTAAGTGCTGACACTGACTGCAGCTGGGACAGGGATAACACTTTTTCCTGGACCCCTGCTGCCACGTGGTCTAACCGTTTTAAATTAGGGTGAGCACCCTGGCTAGCACCTTCCCCCCACACACACCACCCCACCCACCCTCCGACAAATAAGCTGAAGGCAGTGTCAAAATTCCAACCCAGCCAATTACTTTCCGAACACCCTAGTCTCAAGCCAGGACTATGCAGGGCCAGGCCTCTTTGTAACCTTCACCCAAACAGGACATATAGGCTGAATTTAGATGGTTAACCAATAATTTGATCGACCTTTTTCAAGAATTTAAGGGGAACAGATAGGACAGTTGGTTGGGAAGTCTAGAACTAGAAGATAGTCTTCCAGTTCTATCATCTTCAAGGCGCAAATCACTCAGAACTATCCTAGAATACTCTCTACTTGCCGAAGTAAGACAGCTGCAACAACACTCAACACCATCTGGGACAAACAGCTCCACTTGATTTCTGCGTGTATAGCATCTACAGGACAATTGCCATGGTTTTTTTTGCAACACTTCCCAAGCTCATCACATCCAGCACAGCAGGTAGCTGGTACATACATACAACATCTGCCAAGTTAGGCATCATCCTGACTTGGTCACATCATCACTGACCCAAAATCATGGAATTCCCTACCTAACAACATTATGGAAGTTCCTTCACCACATGGACTGAAGAGAATCAAGGTGGTAGTGCATCAGCCTCTCAGGGCAATTAGCGATCGGCATTATATGTCAGCGATAGTCATGTCCCAAAAAAGAAAATATTAACACACATCTTCCTTCAAAGATTGATGCCTCGCTGTATAATGCCCAGAGCATCAATTGCATAACAGTGTGTCTAGTAATTTGACCTGCAGACCCAACAAAAATGGTCAATTCCTCAGTTATCAACATGTGTAAAGCATAATATCTAAAGTTACCCTGGAGAAGTAGCCAAAGCACTTTGGCAGAATATCTTTGCAATAAATTATTCATATTTTACAACTTAGTTGGCTCTTGCCACATCAGAAAAGAAGTTGAACCCCCTCTTCGTAAGCTCCTCCAACTCATCAACCCTCCGAGATATCCGCGCTCCTCTATTTCTGCACTCTTAACTATCCCCAATCATAACTGCACCACCATTGGTAACCATGCCTTCAGTTGCCCAAACCTCAAACTCCAGAATTATCTGTCTCTCTCTCTCTACTTCACTTTCCTCTTTTAAGACACTTCTTAAAACCGACCACTTTGACCCAAGTTTTTGGTAATCTAAACCAATATCTCCACATATGGCTTGTGTTTTATAATGTTCCTGTGAAATGCCTTGGAACATTTCTTTATATCAAAGGTGCTATACAAGTAGTTGATGTTGAAGCCATTGTAAGAACTGCACAAAAATAATTGCCTAACAGCTCAACACAGAGCTATGTTTTCCCAGTTATCTCAGCCTTGTGATTTATTTGTTCATAATTATCTATTCTCTAGCCTGTACAAGTGATTTCCACATATAGCATTTAATTCATACAAGAAACATTATTCACTTGGAATGCAGATGGCACATATAGTTATTTTAAGGTACAAGCAGCCCTCAACTTTACGACGTTGGTGTTATAATGAATGGCTCTTCCAACACTTATAAATTTGCACTCAGTTTTGGTTTTACAACGTGGGTTTTGAACTTGAGATTCTGCACCACCCATTTTTTTATATTTTTGTGTCACAGTGAGAGCACAGTAAATACACCAGCACTATGTGAGGTTCATCTCCTAGCGCATCAGTGTGGTTTAATCTCCTACAGTGGGATTTGTTGGCTGACAAATAGCTGCAGGCAATGCCTTACCACTGCCTGGGACCAAGCACATACACAATAAACCTATAGGATTGACTATTACATGTGTTCACGAACCAATCACCCATTTTTAACATTGTACCTATGGGAAAAGCAGTTACAACTTAAGGTGTTTCGACTGTGGTTTTCAGGAATCAGTTGTATCCCAAGTCTGAGGACTGCCTGTAGCGCAGTATAGCCAGTAGTGAACAAAAGGAAATTCGCTTAAATTTTCCCATATGTTCTGAGTGACCACCACATTCATGCCAGCAGAGAGAAACTTAGTGAAGTCATGCTCAGGAAGGCCCAGATGAGAGACTGATCAAGATCCCAATTGAAATGTTGCATAAATATCAGAAACAATTAGGAGATTTTTTCCACAGCTTTAGCTCCAAAGGTTCAGTTAATTACTTGAATCCACTGGTCTTAGGCAACTGGCATTAGGTCAATAATCAAGTAACCTCTATTGGAACGACCAGGCAGGCAATTTCTTTGTCAACCACACCTCAGTGTCAGTACGCTTGTGCACCTACATGGGATTGCCATATTTTAAGACTATGAGAACACTACGGTAAGAAGCTGAACCTTAGGAGGTCAAAGCAATTGGATAAAAGCTTTCCTGCAAATATTTTGCATCAGTAATTGTTATGGTTGTCAGCCACCAATACCAATTTCTCGTGCTACAACTGGAGTGTGATTTTGATGTCTAATTTTTTGATCAATCAGCATAAATACAATATTCCACAGTGTGCTAACCTCAGCGATGAAATGAGCAGTCACCAAGTACCCTTAGTTAATAATCTATGAGGAAATGCATCAATCATGATGTTTTAAACTATCTTGGTTAATGAACTAGTAATGCTCATCAGCATGGAATCAGATACAGAACCCCAAGGTGGAGGTTGCACCACTGCTTCAAAAGATTTGCACAATTTTATTCCAGCATTATTAATGCCCTTGACTGAAATCTCATCAGTATTTCTCATTGGCTGGGATTTGCAACAATTTTGTAACAGTGCACCAGCACAGGCCTAAGTTAACAATGAGCTCTCTAGATAGACTCAGGACATGTAAACAAGAAAATGCATGCTGGAAGCTGTTACTTAAAAAAAATACTTTCCAAGTCAATCATACAGGAGGCCTGGAATTTTATCGACCCGCCCACCAAAGGAATTGGAGGAGTGGTCAAGGGGTGGGCCATGGAAAGGTCTGCTGACTTCTGGCAGAATTTTACAGTTTTGGGATGAACAAGGCTGTAACATCAAGGTTTGAACTGCCACAAATTTTGTGAAAAGAAACCATATAAAAGCACAAATTAACTTGGAAAAGTGACAAAAATCATGGAAGAAAAGCAACAGAGACAAACACTGAAAATGATACCAAGGCATAGAGCAAGGAGAGAGGAAGTTTGTGACTACTCTGGGCCCTGCTTAGCTCAGATTCTTCAAATCAACAGCTTCTCAGTTATGTCCTCTCAATGTATGGCGGTGTATTCATTTGTAAGTGGAGTTTGAATGGATGAGAAGAATGTGATTTATTTCAAAAATTGGTAAATAAAAATTACCAACCTGTGTGCACCCTCTCAAAAACATGGCCTTCAGACCACTACATCCTCCCACTAGAGCCTCTATCCCATCCTTCGTCACCTGATCACACCAGGAAATGTTTAAATGCTCAAGGTTTCGATTACCCTCACTGAAAGGCAAAAGAAATGCAGTTCCGTAAAGGTATAACTGAATTCATAAATTTAAAAACTGATAGAAATCTCTAAATTTACTGAAGATATAATCCATACAAGATTGGCTTAAAATACAATTTCTTTTAGTCCATATTGTGATGTTGGCAATAGTTTAAGCAATTAACCCTTTTGAAGACTCTAGAAACATAGCTTCATCAAAATATAAAATACATTTTTGTGTGTCATTGTGTGACATAAGATATAGGAGGAAGCCATATGGTCCATTGAATTTTTGCCATTAATTTTATGTGGTACTAATTTTTAGGTTTATTCTGCATTAAAAGGTATCCTCCAACTATGCCCGAGGGATATCTTGTACATTTTCATAGAACCAAAATTCTGTAATCAGTGTGCAGCCAAGATTAGCCACAATAAATGGTTTAATTTGGTTAGAACTTTATCTATTTGTCATGTCAGTGGAGTTCATCAAATGGTTACTTCATCAACTCAGAATGTCGACATCTGACCCAAATATAATTTTGCTGTTTTGTATCCATGCTTGATTAAAATATAGCCTATAGTAGTTTCTATGGAACTTCGACGAGACTATTTTATGTGTGCCATACAATGACAAAATGTAGGTTGTTAAAACAAATCGTTTTGAAGAGCGAGAACACTGAATATATATAATTTGGAGGCCATTACCCCACTATAAGGTATTATTCTGCTCATTTAAAAAGGCATTTTTTAAAAAAAAATCCAATGTACAAATATCATGGTTGATAGTCTTTAATCAATTTCTATTTCACATATCCTTTACAAGTGAAGTTGGATTAGATACAGCATCCTGTGAAGTTTATGTTTACATATCAGAGGCTGTTTCATCATGAGGTAAGGACACATACCAGCACAAGTGAGACTTGGACTGACAACATTTCAAAATGAAAACTTAAAATAAACTCTGTGCCAAGTTATTACGCCTCTGTTCCTCTGAATATCACAAGCAGGATTACTATAGCAGTCTTCATATGCAGAAACATACAAGGACTATTATGGGTCAGTGAACAAAGAATAAATAAGCAAGAGGAATTTGGATAAAAAGTTGCTACAGACATGGAGGAGGGAGAGAAGAGCTGAGAGCAGAATTTTTTTTCCTCTCACTACCAGAAAAGGTATTTTTGATTTGCTTCCTCCTTTATTAGCAGTGGCATATTTCCAACCTTTCAATTTTGGTGTGGTCCAATATTACTATTAATAATCCCACATCAAATGAGATAGGGTGAACTAAAGGGTTAACTTCTTTGCACACTCTCAAAATGCAGGTGGTGGTCACAACATTGCCTCCTATACTTTCAGAGAGTAAGATGAACAGTGGAAAAAATGATTTACAGGGTAAAGACCACAGAGAAGAGGATTGTTTCACGTGGGTTCAGGCTTCAGAAGAAAATCCAATGAGGTATTCCTTCACGGAGGCCTGAGAGCTGAAAACTTATGCTGGCTAATTCACTTGACAAGATGAGATAGGCATGTAGAGATGAATCAGTCATGTAGACAATGGTACAGAATTTCCAGTGGAAGCAATGGAGCCAGGTGTCCAAACCTGGGCAGAAAGCTCCTTTCCTGTGATGCCACGTGTAGGATAGTAAACAGCAGACTGATCTTGCAGTTCCACAAGGGAATATTACTGGTTTCACAAACTAGCAGTCCACGTCACATGACTCTCGACTCTCCACATCGTCTTTGACAAGGGATATGTACCTCTCGTCTCGGTCCCAGAGATGGTTAAACGCCTCAACCATTAAACATTGAAAGGAAGGATATGGGGCCCTTTGTCTGGTCGGTCAGCCTGGATTATGAAATGCAGATGGATTTCGTATAACTCTCTTTTAATTTGGCCTGTGCAGCCCAGTGAGTATAGTGTCTCTTCATAATTAGTGAGGTACAAATTTCTTCAATACTACCAGGTAGCTCCTTTTGTTCGAGGATTACAGACAAACATAGACTTGGCCATTTTAAAAAGTCTTTGTCTCGCTTTTCAAATTTTAGATATAGTGATGTGGACATATATTTATCTATTTTACAAAACTATGCCATGTGAGATTTTAGCCCTCTCAAAGTGTAACTGAATAGATGGTCCCAAGATTATTTTGAAGAGGGGGAAAAGTTTAAGAACGTTGTGCTAATAATCCAGGGAGGAGTTCCTACAGTTAGGATCACAGTGACTCAAGGAGTTGGCAACAATGATGCAATGGATGACAAGGAGATGGATGCCAATGTTGGAACTGCAGAGGAGATTTGGCAGATTAGAGTTGCGTGAGGACTGGGAAGAATGTTAACTCTGTTTCCAACAACCTATGAGATGTCCAAGACTAGGGGCCTTGCATTTAAGATAGTCACTATTTAATCCAGTTAATGGGGAATTCAGAAGAAACATCTTGATGGAGTGGTTAGAATGTAGAACTTGGTGTCACATGGAATGGTTAAGGTGACCTAACGTAGATGATTTTAAGGGAAAGCTAGATAAAGGCATTGTTTTGTTTCTTAAAGACTGGATTAGTTGTAAGTATTCGCATTCCAACCATTATTCATGTAAATTGAGTCTGTGTCTTATAAGTTCTGTTTGTGAACAGAATTCCCACTCACCTGAAGAAGGGGCTCAGAGCCTCGAAAGCTTGTGTGGCTTTTGCTACCAAATAAACCTGTTGGACTTTAACCTGGTGTTGTTAAACTTCTTACTGTGTTTACCCCAGTCCAACGCCGGCATCTCCACATCAAGAATGTTAAAGACAGAGAAGGATGAATTCAGACTCTGAAGTACTTATCCATGAATTGAGTGTTTGGCAGCATCAAAGGTGTAAAAAAGGGATGAGAGGAATGTTAAATATATTTGAGGTCAGTATACAAAGTGGCCAGAGCAATTCTCCCTGTCCCAGATTTTCAAGGCAGATCAAATTTGACGACAGGTTAGAAGTAATTTCATATACAAAACTTTATTAAATCACTCTGTTTCTAGCAATCCCTACTAAAATTCAATTTATTATTATATGGAATTTGCAAATGATTTATTAACATAGATATGGGATATAAAGCAACTTATTCGAGTATGCTGATTTTATTGTTGCAACAATGAGAGATATTTGATCTAACTTGTCCAAGCTGCTGTTAAACTTCAAACGAGCTGCCTTCTTTCCTAGTTCATCCAAGCCTGTCAGCATATTTTTCTATTACTTTCTCCCCCATGCCTTTATCTAGCTTTCCCTTAAAATCATCTACGTTAGGTCACCTTAACCATTCCATGTGACACCAAGTTCTACATTCTAACCACTCCATCAAGATGTTTCTTCTGAATTCCCCATTAACTGGATTAAATAGTGACTATCTTAAATGCAAGGCCCCTAGTCTTGGACATCTCATAGGTTGTTGGAAACAGAGTTAATAATTAAGGATATGTTGACTAAATATATTCAAAATTTTCAAATGACCAAAGATTGGTGAAGATGACCATGGATTGATGAAGGATAGGTCTGATTGATTTTTTCGTAGAGGTGATTAAAGTAGTGAACAGGAGAATGTTTATGAAGATATGGACTTCATAGAATAGAAATCATAGAAACCCTACAGTGCAGAAGGAGGCCATTCGGCCCATCGAGTCTGCACCGACCACAATCCCACCCCACATATTTACCCGCTAATCCCTCTAACCTACGCATCCCAGGACTCTAAGGGGCAATTTTTAACCTGGCCAATCAATCTAACCCACACATCTTTGGACTGTGGGAGGAAACCGGAGCACCCGGAGGAAACCCACGCAGACACGAGAAGAATGTGCAAACTCCACACAGACAGTGACCCGAGCCGGGAATCGAACCCGGGACCCTGGAGCTGTGAAGCTTCCAGAAGGCATCTGATAAAGTGGCACAAAACAGATGGTTAGATAAAAGTTGAAATTCGTAATTAAAGTCAAATTATTGACCTGGTTAGAAAATTGGCTCAATAGCAGGAATGGAAATTGGGGATGAGGACAGATATTTTAATTGAAAGGACGTGGCTTCTGGTGTCCTGCAAATACCCATGTTGGGATCTCAACGTCTCATAATATTAACAACTTGGATGATCGGACAGAAAGTCATTTAAGCTCGTCATTAACAGAGATAAGCACCATTGTAAGCAGTCTAAATGGAAGCATAACATTACAAAGAGATACTGATAGTTTTGCACATTTGCTTAATCGATGGCAAATACATTTCAGTGCAGGCAAATATGACATCACCCATAGTACAGAAAATAACCAAAAAGGTGAATGGAATCCTGGTCTTTCTATCTAGAGGGCAAGAATACAAGGTGGTGCTTCAGCTATGTAAAACCCTTGTTAGATCACCCAGAATATTCTGGATGGGGCACCACACAATAGCTGTGTAGGGATTTGTAAGTGCACAATGCTTACGGACAATGTCAAGAGACTACATATTGACCCAAGTGGATTTGGCGGACAAGCTAAAGAATATATAAATATATTAAGAATGAAAGAGCAGGAGTAGACCATTTAGCCCATAGAGTCTGGTCTGCCATTCAATACGATCATAGCTGATTATCCATTTCAATGCTTTTTCCCTCCACACCATCCCCATAAAATGATCTGAATGAAGGAACAAATGGTATGATTGCTAAATTTGTTGACGCCAAAAAGATAGGTTGGAAAGTAAGCTATCAAGAGGACAAAAGGAGGTTACAAAAGGATACAGATAAGTTAGGTAAATGGCCAAAGATCTGGCAAACGGGGTATAATGTGGGAAAATGAGAGACTGTCGATTTTGGCAGCACGAACAAAATAAGCATATTACATAAATGATTGCAGAGTTCAGAGATGCAGAGGGATCTGGTTGCCCTGGTGCATGAATCACAAAAGATTAGTGTGCATGTGCAGCCAGTAATTAGCAAAGCTAGTGCGATGTTATTGTTTACTACAAGGGAAATTGAATACAAGAGTAAGGAGGTTATGCTCGAGTAATACAGAGCATTGGGGAGACCAGATCTGGAATACTGTATACAGTATTGGTCTCCCTACTTGATGATAGATGTAAATGCATTGGAAGGAGTTCAGAGAAGATTAATATGTGGAACGGGCAGGTTGTTTTATGAGGCAAGGCTGGACAGGAAGGATTCTACCTGTTGGAGTTTAGAAAAGGGTACAAGGTGACTTGACTGAAACATACAAGGTCCTTAAAGGACTTGCTTGACTGGGTGGATGTAGAAATGATGTTTCCTCTTGTCAGAGAATCTGGAACTCAGGGCCACTATCACCCATTTAAGGCTGAGATGAGGAAAATAAATTTCTGTCTGCGGATCCAGAAACATAGGAGTTCTCTTCCTCAAAAAGGTGGTTGAGGTAGAGTCTTTGAACATCTTAAGGATAAAGTAGATTGATTCTTTATAAGCAAGGTGGTGAAAGGTTATCTGGGTAAACACAAGTGTGAAGTTGAAGTCAAAATTAGATCAGCCATGATTTTACTGAATGGTGGAGCAGCTTCACGAGGCCGAGTGGCCTACTCCTGTTCTTAATTCATATGTTTGCATGTTCATTTTTTGAAACTCTCAAGAATAGTTGCCAATTTCTTTTCATTGGACAGCCCTGCCATCCTGGGAACAAGTGGTGACCCTTTGTCGCAATCCCTCTACAGCAAAAATATCCTTCTGAAGGAAAGGGGTCCAAAACTGCACACACTACTCAAGGTGTGGTCTAACCAAGGGTCTATACAATTGAAGTGAGACTTTGCTACTCCTGAACTCAAATCATTGCTGGGAGTCGGAACAGACTGGTGGGAGAAAATTGGAAGCTGAGTGCCTATAAATGAAGCCTGAGAATTGGAGTGCGGCCTACCTTCGTGGGAGTCGGAGTGGGGCTGAGGAGCACCGCATTTCAGCTACTATCAGCTAGTAGTGAAAGAAACAGCTGTGATGTTACAAGAAACCAGTAAATTGATTGGGCAGCAAAAGCCTAGTTAAGGACAGTGTGCAGCTAGTTTAGTCATGATGTGGAGATGCCGGCGTTGGACTGGGGTAAACACAGTAAGAAGTTTAGCAACACCAGGTTAAAGTCCAACAGGTTTATTTGGTAGCAAAAGCCACACAAGCTTTCGGATCCTTAAGCCCCTTCTTCAGGTGAGTGGGAATTCTGTTCACAAACAGGGCATATAAAGACACAAACTCAATTTACATGAATAATGGTTGGAATGCGAATACTTACAGCTAATTAAGTCTTTAAGATACAAACAATGTGAGTGGAGAGAGCATCAAGACAGGCTAAAGAGATGTGTATTGTCTCCAGACAGGACAGCCAGTGAGACTCTGCAGGTCCAGGCAAGCTGTGGGGATTACAAATAGTGTGACATGAACCCAATATCCCGGTTGAGGCCGTCCTCATGTGTGCGGAACTTGGCTATCAGTTTCTGCTCAGCGACTCTGCGCCGTCGTGTGTCGTGAAGGCCGCCTTGGAGAACGCTTACCCGAATATCGCTTACCCAAAGCACTTCAGCGGTCACGGGCATTCGGCCTCTGATATTTGGGTAAGCGTTCTCCAAGGCGGCCTTTAAGACACACGATGGCGCAGAATCGCTGAGCAGAAACTGATAGTCAAATTCCGCATACACGAGGACGGCCTCAACCGGGATATTGGGTTCATGTCACACTATTTGTAACCCTCACAGCTTGCCTGGACCGGCAGTCTCACTGGCTGTCCTGTCTGGAGACAATACACATCTCTTTAGCCTGTCTTGATGCTCTCTCCACTCACATTGTTTGTATCTTAAGGACTTGATTAGTTGTAAGTATTTGCATTCCAACCATTATTCATGTAAATTGAGTTTGTGTCTTTATATGCCCTGTTTGTGAACAGAATTCCCACTCACCTGAAGAAGGGGCTTA
The DNA here is from genome assembly GCF_964213995.1 of Mustelus asterias. Classification (NCBI taxonomy): domain Eukaryota; kingdom Metazoa; phylum Chordata; class Chondrichthyes; order Carcharhiniformes; family Triakidae; genus Mustelus; species Mustelus asterias. The sequence goes on along the minus strand of NC_135807.1, from coordinate 99,952,143 downwards.
AGGCTCCGAAAGCTTGTGTGGCTTTTGCTACCAAATAAACCTGTTGGACTTTAACCTGGTGTTGCTAAACTTCTTACAGCTAGTTTAGACCAGGGATTAAGGTAGGTCTACAGATAAAAGGAACTGAAATTTTAAAATAAAATGAAAATAAACACTTAAAACACATACCTGCATAGTTAAGAAACATATAACTTTTAGTTGTCAGTGGTAGTAGCATTTAATAAGCACAGTAATTTATAGTAAATGAGAGAGCAATTAAATTAACTAAATAACATAAGCAACAATGGCAGGACAGGTGTTATGTTGCAGTTCTGGAATGTGGGAGCTTTTGGACACCAAGATGACCCAGGACAAACATGTCGACAGAATGTGTTAGCTAAAGGAATTCTGGGTCATGATGATTGATCTGGAAGTTGAACTGCAGGCACTGGCAACATAAGGGAAGGGGAAAACTCCCTACACACTTCATTCCAGAAGACAGTTACACCTCTTAGAATAGGCTTGTCTGTTTTGATCAGCAGTGAGGGACAGGAGGATGTGACCATGAATGATGCAGACAAAAGGGACCAAGCAAACAGTAGAGCAATCGTTAAAAAGGTTTGAGATGCTCAACTAGTGTGGATGAAAGTGAGGTCAGCAAGGTGGATGATCAGACTGGCCATGGCACCATGATACAGGAAGGGGAGCAAACAAGAATGTTATCATTGTAGTGGACAGCATAGTGAGAGGGATTGACACTGCAATTGTTCTCTGCAGCAAACCGTGAGAATCCAGAAGGCTGTGTTGCGTACCCAGTGTCAGGGTTTAGGACATCTGCTCAGGGCTGGAGAGGAACTTGCAGCAGCAAGGGGAGGATCCAGTTACTGTGGTCTATGCATGTAGCAATGACCTAGCAGATCAAGGAAAAAGGTTCTGTATAGTGACGATGAGAATCTAGGCACCAAATTAAGAATCAATATTCTTGGATTAGCTCAGCCACATGCAAACTGGCATAGGGCAAAGAAGATAAAAGAGATGAATATGTGGCTCAAAGACTAGCATGGGAAAAGCAGGTTCCAGTTCATATGGCACCCACACCAATACTGGGCAAAGTGGAGACTGTACCATTGAGATGGTCTCCACCTGAACCATGCTCGGACAAGTATTCTTGCGAATTGCATAACTAGGGAAGTAGAAAGGGTTTTAAACTAAATAGTGGGGGCAAGGGATCAAATGTGGGAAAGTGTGGTTTACCAAAGAGTGAAGACAAGGTAAGGGAAGGTATTAATATATGATAAACAGACCATGATAGGAATGGACTAAGAGTAGAAGTCTCAGTAAATCAACAGATAAGGCTAAGATTACAAAATAATAAGAGGACAAAACTCAAGGCTCTGTATCTGAATGCACTTAACTGTAAATACAGATAAATAAGTATGACCTAAGATTTATTGCAGAAACATGGCTGCAGGAGAACAGAGATTTCAACCTGAACATAGATGGTTCATAATTTTTACGAAGGTTTACGCAGTTAGGAAAAGATTGAGGGGTGGCTCTGTTAATTAAAGACAACATTAACACAATTGCCACTTATGCCATGTGCTTTAATTGTGCAATCAACCTCCTGTGGGGAACTTCATCAAACTTTTGAAAATCCAAATACACTATGTCAACCAACTCCCCTTTATCAATTCTGTTAGTAACATCCTCAAAAAAAACTCCAACAGGTTTGTCAACATGATTGCTCATTTATAAGTCCATGCCCAATCAGATCATTATTATCCAAGTGTCCATTTATCATATCCTTTAGAACAGATTCTAGCTTTTCCCTACAACTGATGAAAGGCTAACGGGTTCCTCATTTTCTCTCTCCCTCCTTTCTTAAATAGTGGGGTGATACATGCTACCTTCCAATGTGTTGGAACTGTTCCAGAATCTTGGAACAGATGATTACCAATGCATCTACTATCTCTGATGCTACCTCTCAATATTCTGGGATGTAGAATATCAGGTCCAACGACTTCCTTCAGTCCCATTAATTTCTCCAACACAGCCTTCTTATCAAATCTAATTTCCTTCAATTCCTCATTCTCCCTGCTCTCTAGGATCTCGAATTTTGGGAGATTCTTTTGCATCTCCCTCAGTGAAGACAGACAAAGTAATAATTCAGCTTCTCTATTCCGCATTATAATTTTCCTGACTCTGCCTGCAATGGACCCACATTTGCCCTGCTAAATGTTTCCTTTTTACAAACCTCTAGAAGCTTTTATAGTCTGTTTTTATGTTTTGCTAGTTTACATTCATTTTTTATTCTCCCTGTTAGTTTCTTGGCCCTCCTTTGCTGTATTCTAAAATCCTCCCAACAGTCAGGTTTACTGCTATTTCCGGCAACTTTATAGGCCATTTCTTTAAATCTTATACAATCCTTAACTTCCTGTTAGCCATAGTTGATTATTTCATTTTTAGAGTTTTATGCCATGAAAAAAATGCAGTTTGGGCAGCATGGTGGCACAGTGGTTAGCACCTTTGCCTCAGAGTGCCTGGGACCACGTTCAACTCTAGCCTTGGGTGACTGTGTAGAGTCTGTACATTGTCCCCGTGTCTGCGTGGGTTTCCTCCGGGTGCGCAGGTTTCCACCCACAGTCTAAAGGTTAGGTGGATTGGCCATGCTAAATTGCCTCTAGTGTCAGGGGTAATAGGTGGGGTTATAGGGATAGGGCCTGGGTGGATTGTTGTCGATGCAGGCTCGATGGGCCGAATGGTCTCCTTCAGCACTGTAGGAAATCTGTGATTGGATGATACAGTTGCTGTAAACTATGCAATAATTCTTCAAAGATTATCCATTGCCTATGTACCATCATACCTTTTAATGTATTTTCCCAATCCCCCTCAGCCAATTTGCCCCTCATATCATAATATACTTCGTTCGAATTTAGCACCCTGGCTTCAGATGGAACGACTTCACTTTCAAACATAATGTAAAATTGTATCATATGATGGCCACTTATCCCGAAGGTTCTTTTACAATAAAATTAATTAGCCCTTTCTCGTCATAAAATACTAGATATAAAGTAGCCTATTCTCTAATCATTAATCAACATCTTCCCTGTACTGAAATAAGAGTCAGCAACTGGTGGCTGAAAAAGGTAGATGAAACACACACCTCCTTCCCCTCTTCACTGAACTCCCTCACTCATTCACCAAGCACCCACTTTACACTCAAGGCCTGTTTTATACTCTGAAATCTACGGATTCAAGTTTCTGAAACCAGTTTAAGCTAGCTACATAATTAATTAGCTGCAGTTGCTCTGTGTATACCTCTGGTTTAAAGTTGAAATAAAACTTAACTTCTCAATGAGTAGTTTTTAGTTATTGCCAAATTAAAGGGCGGCACGGTAGCACAGTGGTGAGCACTGCTGCTTCACAGCTCTAGGGACCTGGGTTCAATTCCCAGCTTGGGTCACTGTCTGTGTGGAGTTTGCACATTCTCCTAGTGTCTGCGTGGGTTTCCTCCGGGTGCTCCGGTTTCCTCCCACGGTCCAAAGATGTGCGGGTTAGGTTGATTGGCCATGCTAAAATTGCCCCTGAGTGTCCTGAGATGCGTAGGTTAAAGGGATTAGTGGGTAAAATATGTAGGGATATGGGGGTAGGGCCTGGGTGGGATTGTGGTCGGTGCAGACTCGATGGGCCGAATGGCCTCTTTCTGTACTGTAGGATTCTATGATTTCTATGATAAAGAAGAAAAATCTAGACTTTAGATAGTCACTAATCCTTAAAACTGCATCACTCACCCGACTCACCAGCTCTCAATGCAGACCCTATGCAGACACCTAATTTCCCTTCCTGGTCCCCATGCTACCTGATATTAACTCTCCTCATTTCTTTGGAATTTCCCTACCATTCTAAAAACCCACCCTTAACCTCTCAGCCCTTGCAAATTACCACATCTCCAACCTGCCATCTCCCTTCAAAGTTCGTGAACATGTTCCCACCTCAAAAGCTTTCCCACAATTCCTTTCTAATCTGGTTTCTGCTCCCACCACAGCAATGAAATGTTCCTCAAAGCCACAATCAACATCCTAGATGACTGTGACCATGGTGGACTATTCCTCCGCATCCTTCACAACTTGTCTACAGATTCTGATGCTGAAGCACACCATCCTCCCTCAATGCCTCTCCTCTGCTGTGCAGCTCAATGCCTTCACCTGGCTTCACTGTAGCTAGGGAATCTCCTTTCTTCCCGTTTTCATACAATTATCTCTGGAGTTTTCCAAGATTCTATCCTTGATCCCCTATTTCTAATCTATTTTCTGCCCCTTGCCACTAGGGGTCTGAAAACTCATCCAATTCCACCAATACACTGATAAACCCCAGATCTCTCTTCTACCCCTTCTTAGTCTGATTTATCACACTGCTTGTCCAACATCCATGACTGGCTTCTTACTCTGGCCTCTCTGGAACACTGCAGGAAGCAAATGATAATGAAACTCCCCATGTTGGCTCGTGTTCCAGAATCTTACTTTTGATAAGACATGTCAGAGCCTTCAATACCGAGTTCAACAATTTCAGATTATTATTTTTGCCCCCAATTGTTTCCTCTTTCTTTCCTTTGGTTTTTTGTTCTGTTTATTCCCTTTTGGACAGCAACTGCTCATGATTCTACCATTCACAGCTCCTCTAGACACATCTTTTGTTTCTTTACTTGTCCCATTACCAATTCCATGGTCTTGCACCATGAAACCTTTTGTCATTTAATGTCTCCTGCCTTCTACCCTATCAGAGACCTTCCCAGTTTTTTTTTTGCCCTCTACCATTCACCGGCTTAATCTTTATTACATTCCTAAATTTTCCCAGTTCTAATCAAAGGCCATCAACTCTGTTTCTCTATTTACAGATACTGCCATACCTGCATTTCTTGCTTCTATTTCCTTAGTTAGGCTTTGGTTGCCACCTGACTCAATGCTCCCATGACCTATCCCCATCTTCTGTAAAGGTTAGTTCATGCAAAACTTAGCTGAATGTACTCCTAACTTTCACCGTGTCCTGTCACCTATCACCTTTGTGCTTTTTCTACATTTCTAGTGGTGGCATCATTTCTTCCCCTTGCATAGCTACCTCAGATGGCCTAATGTTGCACTCTTTGCCCTCTCCTTCTTTATTCATATTTTCCCTCAACATTATAATGTGCTGGAATAGGGTCAAATTACCATGTATCAATCAAACTGCCACTACTCTTCCATTCATAATCACCAGCTGTGTGTCTGAACATTTGTTCACCTACCTTGCAATTCACTTGAACCGAATTTAACAATATCCAGCCCCAATGTCTTGGTATATGGAGCAGATGTTCAAATCCATATCTTATTTACTACTTCAAACAGTAATTCATGCCTACTTTATTTTCAGGTTGCTCGCTCCAATGCACTTCTTTGTTGACTTCACCAACTTCCAGCCTGCAATACTTCCAAGTTTAGCTTCCTTTATTTGTCTACTCCAATCTCCTCCTGGTCACTGTTCCCTTCAACGCAAGTAATTTAAATTCTTTGTCCTCCTTTACAAATCTTTCAGGGCTCACCCTAACTCTGCAGTCGCCTGCATCCAAACCAATGTGTTTTGGTTGTTCAGCACTGACCTGCGTATGCTTTCGATCCTCTATCCTCACCCTCACCAATCGAGCTTTCAGCCATCTCCACCTTACATTCTGGAACTCCCGCCTGCTTTTCTACATTAGCATTCCTCTCCCAATCTCACACTTATATCAGACTCCTATTTATTTACCACAGCTCAGCCTGCAACACCATTAGTCCTACAAAACGCATCTCCAAACTCCTGGAGCTCAGCTCATCCCTCTGCGACTGGATCCTAGACTTCCTAACCCACAGACTGCAATCAGTAAGGATAGGCAACAACAACTCGTCCTCAATCATGCTTGTCCCACAAGGCTGTGTCCTCAGCCCATTACTATACTTCTTATACACCTGTGTGGCCAAATTCCCCTCCAATTCAATTTTCAAGTTTGCTGATGACACCACCATAGTGGGTCAGATATCAATGATGAAACGGAGTACAGGAAAGAGATAGAAAATCTGGTGAACTGATGAGATGACAATAATCTCTTCCTCAATGTCAACCAAATGAAGGAGATAGTCATCAACCTCAGGGAGCATAGTGGAGGACATGCCCCTATCTACATCAATGGGGATGAAGCAGAAATGGTAGAGTGCTTCAAGTTTCTAGGTGTCCAGACCACCAACAACTTGTCCTGGTCCCTCCATGCCGACGCTATAGTTAAGAAAGCCCACCAACGCCTCTACTTTCTCAGGAGCCTAAGGCAATTTGGCATGTCCGCTACGACTCTCACCAACTTTTACAGATGCACCATAGAAAGCATTTTTTCTGGTTGTATCACAGCTTGGTATGGCTCCTGCTCTGTCCAAGACCGCAAGAAACTACAAAGGGTCGTGAACAAAGCCCAGTCCATCACACAAACCAGCCTCTCATCCATTGACTCTGCACTTCCTGCTGCCTCGGAAAAGCAGCCAGCATAATTAGGGACCCTATGCACCCTGGACATTCTCTCTTCCACCTTCTTCTGTTGGAAAAAAGATACAAAAGTCTGAGGATGTGTACCAACCGGCTCAAGAACAGCTGCTTCACTGCTGACATCAGCCTTTTGAATGGACATACCTCGCATTTGATCTTTCTTTGCACCCTAGCTGTGACTGTAACACTACATTCTGTACTCTCTCCTTTCCTTCTTTATGTACGGTATGCTTTGTCGGTATAGCACGCAAGAAACAATACTTTTCACTGTATAGTAATACGTGACAACAATCAAATGATTTTTGTAAGAGTCCTCAGAACCTACACTTGGACCATATTTTTTGGCCTTCTCTTCAAACCCTAAACAGTACAATTCTCTTGAGAAGTTGCTACAATAAAAGGTGAAAAATAAATTAATTGTTGTTGACTTGACCAGCATTATTCCAAAACTGAACACTAGATGACAGCATACACAAGTTTCATTGAGCCTCACTTCAGCTCCTTTTTGTTTTAAATGCTTTTCAGTTACGGCATGTGAAGCCTATATTCCCAGACACTTTTGATGGTGGATTTTATTTTTCAGATGGATACATTTAACATTAGTTTCTGACTTGCACTATATTCTTCCAATACAACAGCTTTATTTTAGTTGTCTCAGTACCAATAATGGTCCTACTGTGGAGTTCCAATTCTTTGAATGCTATTCTGGAGATGTGTTATTAATTTGTGATTGGCTATGTATAATATATAATATAAATATATAAGTTTAAGAATGCCTTGCTAAACAAAAAACACTGGCCTACAGCCAACAATTTTCTATTTGTGAAGGACAAAAGCTGCTTTATTGAGACAGTCTACGAAGCTTAGGGCGTGGCTAAGAAAAACCCAGATTAAAATCAGACCCAAATCATGGGCAAAATTACTGGACTTCATCCAACGCTGAAACTGCCACAGGGTTAGAAGGGGCAACAGCCTTACCCCCACCACACCATCTCTTCTTCCAAAACCACTCTCAAAGCAGAGTTGTTCATGGTTTAAAATCCACAGAGGATTGCGTTGTTGCAAACCAAATGTTCTTAAAGGAGGGATCCAAATCAACATCACTGTCTCCAAGAGAAAAGAAAAACAACCGGCCATGACTGCAGAGTGACTGCTTCAGTGAAAAACACCAGCCAACAGCTACTGTGGAAAGTGATCCTTCAGCTGTAAACAACCAATAGGACAATCTGTGAATAACTTTCTTCCTAGTTGACTGTTTACTTAACCAAGTTTTAAGATCAGATACTCCAAAGTTTTATCACTTTTCATGCATGCTTGGTGGTGGTGGGGGAGGTGTGTATGGACGCAAGAGAGAATTGATGGGAAGTCAGGTATTTGCATATTTTAAACCTTTTTGTTAATATTTTTTGCATTTTTTCCAAAGATGAATTTTAGCAAAAAACTAACCAACATAAGGCACGTGGCTGCCTTATTTCATGCACAGAACCATGCACAGTAAAATATATATTTTTTGTACCTCTACAAATCATTACCACAACTCTGAACAGCTGAGAATGCTCCATGACTATTAAAACATGAAAGGTATTAATATTTAGGGACAGCACAGTGGCAAGCACTGCTGCCTCACAATGCTAGGGACGCGTTTCAGTTCCGGCCTCGGGTGACTGTGTGGAGTTTGCACATTCACCCTGTGTCTGTGGCTCGGGGTGCTCCAGTTTCCTCCCACTGTCCAAAGATATGCAGGTTAGGTGGATTGGCCATGCTAAATTGTCCCTTAGTGTCAGGGAGATTTGCAGGGTAAATATATGGGTTACGAGATACAGCCTGGGCGGGATTGTTGTCAGTGAGTGTTTGATGGGCTGAATGGCCTCTTTCTGCATTGTAAGGATTCTATTTGGCACACATGCCTGTACCATTGATCAAAGTATTTTTCCTGCTATAAAGATCAGTATCCACAAAAGGAAAACAGAAGGAAGTTATGCATATGTCTGCATAGGATAAAACAAGCCTTGCTTATGGAAGAATTTAATTAAGAAATAAAAATTAGAGCAGCTCAGGTGTAAGTGAAATCCACCTCCTTAAACATTGAAACACCTCGCCAATTCATCAAATGTACACAAAGTCAAAAGTTAGGTGGGACTAAAGACAATTCCCATCCCAAATACACATTACTTGCTCAGCTTTTGCTTCAGCTTTCATATAGGCTTCATTGAGTACTTGTTCTCCAACTGAATTTCCCAATGCCAAACAGGAGATTGCAATATGCCATGTCTACCTTGAATAAAATTAATCATTTATTTTGGAAGAGCAATGATTGCAAATAAAACATAGCAGCCAAAATAACAGCCCGAATTCAGTTACCAACTAATGGAAAGTTGATATTACTTATGGAAATATTTTAACTGGACATTTTCCTACATGTTCAATGATACTTCCACTGTCAAAATGGAAAAAACCTTTGCTAGGAAGCATTAACCACACACTTGCTCAACAAATAAGGAGAAAGTAGCCCATCCACAACATGTCAATAAAATGGCACCAGATTTGGCCCATTAATAATCTGGAACTGTTGAAGATTGAAAATGAAGTACAAATAACTGTCAATTAAATGCTCAGGATGTTAGAACACTACAGAATTCTGGAACACTGTTGCACTGATATAATGGAATTGGGGAAACTAGAGCAAAAATTTCCTTTAACAAAGAGAACAAATCATAGCTGGCACAATAAGGCAGGGTGCCAGTTTAATTAGGAAACCTGCAAACTAATACTGAAGATGCTTTAACAGCAGATCTGAATGAATGGCATATGCAAACAATTCATAAGGCTTTTCTTCTGAAAGTATTCTAACTCAAAATTCAAGGACAATAATTTTGGGATCCCTATTGTGGAATTAAGGGTGGCAGCATGGTGGTGCAGTGGTAGCACAGCTGCCTCTCAGCGCCAGGGACCCGGGATCAATCCCGGTCTCGGGTCACTCTGAGGAGTTTGCACGTTCTCCTAGTGTCTGCATGGGTTTTCTTTGGGTGCCCTGGTTTCCTCCCACAGTCCTAAAGATGTGATTAGATGCATTGGTTACGCTAAATTCTCCCTCAGTGTACCCGAACAGGCGCCAGAGTGTTACGTGGTGTTATGGGGATAGGGCCTCGGTGGGATTATTGCCGGTGAAGGCTTGATGGGCCTATGGGATTCAATGATTCTATGATTGTGCGATGCAATTAAAGGAGCAGATAAATTCCTGAAGCAGCAAGGTAACTGGCTGGTAACAAGGTAGCAATAATTCCTGACTGCAGCAATGTTGCTGGTTTCCGACCTAGAAATTTATGAAGAAATTATTAGATGGACTATAGTTATTTTATTATACATATAAATAGGAAGAAAATGACCAACAGTCATGAATTGATTACACACCAAATTTACTCTTACGGATGGCATTGACATCTTAATAGAAGTCGTCCCATTTAACAAGGAGTGGGTTTAACTGCACAATTACACAAACATGCTATTCTGCCTGGGTTCATAAAAAGCATTAACATGTGGTATAATATCAGGAGCTTCCACTAATTTTTTAAAAAATTACAAACTTACACAAATTCAGAAGTTAGAACATGGACACAGGCTCACTGAGCTCAACTAGTCTATATCAGCATTTGGCTGCACACAAGCAAATAGTCCTACTTATATTTAAAATGTTTGCAGCAGTAAAGTTGACCATGAAAGAGTTGGATTGTCATTTAAAAACGCAACCACTTTATTAATGTCTTTTAGAGAGGAAAACGTGCTGTCCTTATCTGCGCTGGCCACAGAGATTCTGGTACCACATTTATGTGGTTGACACAATTACTCTCCGAAGTGACCTAAGCAAGCTACTCAGTTGAAGTCATCAACAGGGTAACAAATGGCTGTCTCGCCAGTGACTCACGAAATGACAGAAATATATAATTGGTTAAATCACAGATCCTGCATCCTTTGATTATTTTTTTCCTTCAATCACTTATCCAATCAAATTTTGAATAGTCAGTTTTTTTCCCCTCACCTTGGAAATGACCCAGCTTCAACTGTGCAAAATGTGTCTGTTGCTTCTTTTTCTAAATCTAAGTTTAGATCTGTATCTGTGGCCTCATTCAAGACAACTCTATGATTGGGGTCCAATATGACTCTTTCAGAACTGAAGAGAGGTAGAAATGCAACAGAGTTTCTGCTGTTGAAAAAGGGGGAGGGCCAGGTGGAGCATAAAAAGGGATAGGTTAGGAAGGGCAGGGAGGTTACATTGCAAAGATGTCATGGAACAAGGGTAACGATAGTAGTAAAGGAAAAAAGCATTGGTTTACTAGCGAGCCTATCAATAACCAATGCAGTCAGCAGTCAGCCTCTGATTGGACAAGCTGAAAATAGTGGAAACTAAGTCTTCAAACTTCCAGACCAGGGTCAGAGCAGATGGCAGAGCAAGCAATGCCTGAGCGATGGGCAGCAGACGGCAGCGCGTGCCACAGCAGATAGCTGGGCAACAGAGAGAACAGTCGGCAGTGAGCAATGACTGTGATGGGGAAAGCAGATGGTGGAGCAACCTATGGAGGATGGTAGAGCGATGGGTGGAGCAGATAGCAGAGCGAATTACAGCAGCCAATGGGCAGGAGGGGAAGTGGCCATGGAGTGAGGGAGACAGTGGAACATGGAGCGTAGAAGCTGCCATGGAGCAGGGGAGACAGAAGACCATGAGAAGGATGGCAACATGGCAGGTTGAGGAATCGGGAAGTTATAGTGACAGCGAGTATTGACCAACTGGCCACCCTGTGGGCAACCAATTGAGTCTTAAGTAGACAATTAAGGGCCATTTCCCATCTCCAGAGGCATTTGTCCACATTTTAAATGGCCCATCACACTGGGAGAACACAGGGTGAAACATTATTAATATTAGCTGGGCTTGATTATGTTATTAAGATTTGCAGCAAAGTACTTTTGAATGTCTACTGGATATAACATAATTGAAATTTTAACACTCATTTACGCCTCAGCATAGCATATACAAATAAAGAATGAAGCAGCCCTTTATCAGCTAAGCTTTATAATCAGCTTTTCTTCAGAGATTGTTAAACACATGATTAGAAAAGTCTAAATTTACTAGTTGATGTCAAAGTTTTCCATTAATTTGGATAGAATATAAAATTGATGAGTCTGCAGACAATTGTTTACAGCATCAAAATCAAAGGCCAACTATCGAACACTGAAGCAAGAGCTTGTGGACAATGATGATTAATGGGCACTTTAAATGCCAGCATTTAATTATGTAAAAGACATGCTCATTATGGTTTTAAAATTATGCATGTATGGAAAAACATTAAAATAAACTATAGTGCCATCATTTATCAGCTTCATTAGTATTAAATAAAATGTTCAAACCTGTCAACTTGAGATCATAAAGGATGTGAAAAACATAATTTGTTGTTCCTGACTAAAAAATGAATTCAAAACAAGCTCTTTTTGTTGTCCCTGAAATACGAATTATTTGCATTTCCACACTTCGACCAAAAAAGTTAGCATTTTTATTGAATCAGATCAATCTTCCCTGTTAAAGATCATGTTGATTTGTGTATAAATGTGAAAACACATGTTTTTGTTAAACAGGAATTACTCTCTGCTTGCTGTTTACTTCATCTTCTCTATTTGGAAGACATTGCACTGGGGTGTTCACACTCCAGGCCTGAGAGCAAGTTTGCCCCACCAAGATTTCAAAAGGCCTATCCTACAGTTTCTGATTGAAGAACCACCTGCCAGCAGAAAACAGCTGATCTGCCAGTGATGAATAAAAGTAACAATTAGACAGCACAGCTGGCTCTCTCAGCAGGAGTAGTGTGCTGATGTGTCGCTCTCATTTCCAACTGTGTTGTTTGCCTCTCCCCAGTTCTGATCTGCAGTATTGATAATGCCTCAAGTAGGTTGCACAAGTTGTTATTTCTAGTCTCGATTGGCAGAACAGTTATTTCTGCTTTCAGGAAAGAGTACTTACCCTCACTCCATGCAGTATTGCACAGCACAAGCGCACATTTTTATTCTTTCATGGGATGTGGGCATCTTTGGCTACATCAGCAATCATTGCCCATCGCTAATTGACCTTGAGAAGGGGTGAACCACCTTCTTGAATTGCTGCAGTCCATGTGATGTAGGTGAAATCCCAGTGCTGTTAGAAAATAAGTTGCAGGATGTTTACCCAGAGAGACTGCGAAGGAATGGCAATAGATCTCCAAGTCAGGATGTTGTGTGGCTTGGAGGAGAACTTGAAAATGGTATTCCCATGCATCTACTGCCTTTGTCCCATGTGATAAAGATGTGGATTTGGAAAGTGCTGTTGAAGGCTTGGCGAGTTGCTGCAATGTATCTTGCAGATTGTACACATTGCTGCCACAGTGTGTCAGTGGTGGAGGGAATGAGTGTTTACGGTGGTGGTGGCCTATCAAGTGGGTTGCTTTGTCTGGATGGGTGCAGACTCTTTTTCATGCTGCGTTCTCCCAGGGAAGTGGAGAGTATTCCACTACATTCTCCTCATTCCCAATGACTCTAGTTTTGCTAGGGTGCTCAGTGCTCTCTTTGGTCAAATGCTGCCTTGATATCACTTTCACCTCCCCTCTGGACTTCAACTGTTTTGCCATGTAGGTGCCAGGTTTGTAGTTATACTGGAACAGCTTGGTGGGCCACAGATAGATCTGGAGCACAGATTTTCAATACTATTGTCAGAAGGTTGATAAGATCCATAGCCTTTGCAGCATTGAGTGCTTCGAATGGTATAGAAATCATAGAAACCCTAACGTGCAGAAGGAGGCCATTCGGCCCATCGAGTCTGCACCGACCACAATCCCACCCAGGCCCTACCCCTACCCCCACATATTTACCCACTAATCCCTCTAACCTACGCATCTCAGGACTCTAAGGGGCAATTTTTAACCTGGCCAATCAACCTAACCCGCACATCTTTGGACTGTGGGAGGAAACCGGAGCACCCGGAGGAAACCCACGCAGACACGAGGAGAATGTGCAAACTCCACACAGACAGTGACCCGAGCCGGGAATCGAACCCAGGACCCTGGAGGTGTGAAGCAGCAGTGCTAACCACTGTGCTACCGTGCCGCCCCTAATGATGATAGCATATGGAGTAATTCAAATTGACTGAAGACTAGCTTCTATGATGCTGGGGACCTTGGGTGGGGGCAGAGAATCCACTCGATTCTTCTGGATAAAGATGGCTACAAATGCTTCAGCTTTGTCTTTTGCACTGATGTGCTGGGTTCCCCCATCATTAAAGGTGGGGATATTTGTGGAGCCTCCTCTTCCAGTTATTGTTTCGACTGTCCGCCATCATCACGAATAAACATTGCAGCACTGTAGAGCTCTGATCTGATCCATTGGTTGTGGGATCACTTAGCTCTGTATAACCCATGTTGCTTCATCAATCCTGCCTAACAGAGTCAATCCTCCAAATCCAGACAAGCACAAATGTTCAGCACCATTTGCGGCTCCCCAGATACCGAAATAGTCCATGTCCAAATGCAGCATGACTTGGACACGATTCAGGCTTCTGTTGAAAAGTGGCAAGTAACATTTGCATCATACAAGTGCCAAGCAATGACTATCTCCAACAAGAGAGAATATAACCATCGCCCCATAGCGTTCAATGGCATTACCAAAGAACAGAGAACAGTACAGCACAGCAACAGGCCCTTCGGCCCTCCAAGCCTGCACCGATCATGTTGTCCTATCTAGGCCAACTACTTGTATCCCTCTATTCCCTGTCTGTTCATGTGTCTATCTAGATAAATCTTAAATATCTTAACGTATCTGCCTCAACCACCTCATTTGGCAGTGCATTCCAGACCACCACCACCCTGTGTAAAAAAACTTCCCCAGCACATCTCCACTGAACCTTCCCCACCCCTTACCTTGAATTTGTGCTGCCTTGTAATTGTCATTTCTGCCCAGAGAAAAAGCTTCCAACTGTTCACCCTATCTATATGCCTCGTAATTTTATAAACTTAAGGTCGCCCTTCAGCCTCCGTCTTTCCAGGGAGAACAATCCCAGTTTGTTCAATCTCTCCTCATAGCTAATAGCCTCCAACATGCAGCATCCTGGTAAACCTTTTCTGTACTCTCTCCAAAGCCTCTACATTTCTTCTGGTAGTGTGGTGACCAGAATTGGACAAAGTATTCCAAATATGGTCTAACCAACGTTTTATATAACTAACATAATTTGCCAATTTACCATCGCTGAATCCCCCACTATCAACATCCTGAGGGCTACCATTGACCAGAAACTGAACTGGTCCAGCCATTGAAATACTGGGGCTACAAGAGCAGGTCCAAGGCTAGGAATTCTGTGGCAAATAACTCACCTCGTGACTCCCCAAAGCATGTTCACCATCTACAATGCACAACTGTGATAGAATGCTCTCCACCTGCCTGGATGACTGCAGCTCCAACAACGTTCAAGAAGCCCAACACCATCTAGGACAAAGCACTCCACTTCATGGGCAACCCATTCACAAACAGCC
The DNA here is from genome assembly GCF_964213995.1 of Mustelus asterias. NCBI lineage: Eukaryota > Metazoa > Chordata > Chondrichthyes > Carcharhiniformes > Triakidae > Mustelus > Mustelus asterias. Next base: position 99,937,081 of record NC_135807.1, on the reverse strand, counting down.
ACCAATGAAGAGTGGAAGCAATTTGTACCATCTTGAAGATGTACTGCAGGAACTCACCAAGGTTCATAGAAACGTAGAAAATAGGAGCAGGAGACAGCCATGCGATCCTTTGAGCCTGCTCTGCCATTCACAATGATCATGGCTGATCATCCAACTCAGCAGCCTGATTCCGCCTTTCCCCCCCATATCCTTTGATCCTCTTCGTCTCAAGTGATATATCAAACTACATCTTGAAAGCACTCAATGATTTGGCCTTAACTACTTTCTTTGGTAGCGAATTTCATAGCCTGGATGAAGAAATTTGTCCTCATTTCTATGCTAAAAGGTCCACTCTGTATCCTCTGACTGTGGCCCCTGTTTCTGGAAAGCTCCACCATCGGGAACATCCTCCTTGCATCTACCCTGCCTCATCCTGTTAGAATTTTATAGGTTTCTATGAGATTCCCACTCCTCCTTTTGAACTCCAGCGAATACAATCCGAAACAATTCAATCTCTCCCCATAAATCAGTCTCATGATCCCAGGAATCTGTCTGGTATAGTTTCTCTGCACTCCCTCTAAAGCAAGAGCCTCCTTCCTCAGATAAGGCAACCAAAATTTGCAAACAATTTTCCAGGTGTCGCCTCACCAAGGCCCTTTAAATTGCATTAAGACATCCCTACTCCTATGTAAGCCAACATACCATTTGCCTTTTTGTACTGTCTGCTGCACCAGCATGCTTACCTTCAACGACTGGTACACGAGAGCACCCAGGTCTTGTTGTACATTCCCCTTTCCTTACTTATGGCCAGATAGTAATCTGCCTTCATGTTTTTGCTACCAAAGTGGATAACCTCTCATTTATCCAAATTATACCACATCTGCCAATCACTTGCCCACTCAACTTGTCCAAATCACACTGAAGAATCTCACATCCTCCTCACAGCTCACCCTCCCTCCCAGCTTTGGAGACATTACATTTTGTTCCCTCATCTAAATCATTAATATATATAGTGAACAGCTGGGGTCCCAGCACTGATACCTGCGGTACCCCACTAGTCACTGCCTGCCATTTGGAAGAAGACCTGTTTATTCCTACTCTGGCAGACAGGAAACAATCAGTTTTCTATCCATCTACCCCCAGTCCCATGTACTTTAATTTTACACGCTAATCTTTTATGCGGAACTTTGTCGAAAGTCTTCTGAAAGTCCAACTAAACCACATCTACTGGCTTCCTCTCATCAATTCTACTATTACATCCTGAAAGAATTCCAGTAGATGTGTCAAGTATGGTTTCCCTTTCATAAATCCATGCTGACTCTGTCCAATCCTGCCACTTGACAACAATGAGGTCCCTAACTGTTTCAAGACGACGACCATCGTTCCGGTACCCAAGAAAAATCAAGCAGCGTGCCTTAATGACTATTGGCCGATGGCTCTGACATCCATCATTATGAAGTGCTTCGAAAATCTAATCATGGCACAAATAAGTTCCAGCCTCCCAGACTACCTGGATCCACTACAGTTTGCCTACCGCCACAACAGGTCCACCAGCAGACACTATCTGCCTGGCCCTGCACTCAACCCTGGAACACCTAGGCAACAAAGACACCTATGTCAGACTCCTATTTATTGACTACAGCTCAGCCTTCAACACTATTATTCCCATGAAACTCATCTCCAAACTCTCTGGCCTGGGCCTCGGCACCACCCTCTGCGACTGGACCATGAGCTTCCTAACTCACAGAACACAATCAGTAAGGATAGGCAACAACACCTCCACGATCATCCTCAACACCAGTGGCCCACAAGGCTGTGTTCTCAGCCTCCTACTATATTCTTTATACACCTATGACTGTGTGGCCAAATTCCCCTCCAATTCGATTTTCAAGTTTGCTGACACCACCACCATAATGGGTCGGATCTCAAACAATAACAAGACAGAGTACAGGAATGAGATAGAGAATCTGGTGAACTGGTGCAGCAACAATAATCTCTCCCTCAATGTCAACAAAACGAAGGAGATTGTCATCGACTTAGGAAGCCTAGTGGAGAACATGCCCCTGTCTACATCAACGGGGATGAAGTAGAAAGGGTCGAGAGCTTCAAGTTTTTAGGTGTCCAGGTCACCAATAACCTGTCCTAGTACCCCCATGCTGACACTATAAGCCCACCAACGCCTCTACTTTCTCAGAAGACTAAGGAAATTTAGTAAGTCAGCTACGACTCTCACCAACTTTTACAGATGCACCATAGAAAGCATTCTTTCTGGTTGTATCACAGCTTGGTATGGCTCCTGCTCTGCCCAAGACCGTAAAGAACTACAAAAGATCATGAATGTAGCCCAATCAATCACCCAAACCAGCCTCCCATCCATTGACTGTCTACACTTCCTGCTGCCTTGGCAAAGCAGCCCACATAATTAAAGACCCCACACCCCCGGACATTCTCTCTTCTACCTTCGTCCATTGGGAAAAAGATACAAACGTCTGAGGTTATATATCAACCAACTCAAGAACAGCTTCTTACCTGCTGCTGTTAGACTTTTGAATGGACTTACCTTGCATTTTGATCTTTCTCTACATCCTAGCTATGACTGTAACACTACATTCTGCACTCTCTCGTCTCCTTCTCGATGAACAGTATGCTTTGTATAGCGCGCAAGAAACAATATTTTTTCACTGTATGTTAATACATGTCACAATAATAAATTAAATCACAGTTTTTCTAAGTATTTTAGAGTAAAATCTTTGATAATGGACTCTAGAATTTTCCCCGACATCAGGCTTACTGGCCTATGATTCCCTGTTTTCTCTCTACCTGTCTTTTTAAATAGTGTTTTTGTTCAACAACTCTATGCTGAAAAAAGACATGCTGTTGAAACTTTTCGTCTTGCACTCATCAGGACAGTTTGCAAGAACAACAATAGTAGAGGGAACATCAATTTATACTGCATGAGAAAAGAGTGCTGATCAGTCAAGGCGTTGCCATGGAGAATGCACCAGGGAACAGTGAACTGTCAAGCTTTTGTTCAAATTCAAACTAGGCAGGTCAGCTGATTGGTGAAGGCATTGCCCTGGAGAATGAAACAGGCAATTGTTGTCCCGCAACTTTTTGTTTAATTGAAAAAGGTGTAATGTGTGGATATGGTCCTTCTGACTGCAAAGAACAGGGCCCTGTTGGCAAATAAATGAAGCTTCTTACATGCGTAAGAGCTACACTACAAGCCCGGTTGATATACCACATTACTCATTTGTGAGATTGGAAGAACGTCTTTTTGGCTTGACTGCAGCACTCTGTTAGTGATACATACCATTCATGTTGCAATGGAATAGTAACAGTGTGAAACAGTTAGTTGTTACTCAATCTTTGAGAACCTTGCCTTTCTAGAGTAACCGGAGTTAGATTGGTCACTATTAAGAACCAAAAGGAACAGTTTTTGACTCATTAGTGAATTTACATGAAATGCAATGAACAATGATCTGATCAGGATGGCACTGATGTACCCTATTTCAGCATCAAAATTGCATGGTGAGCAAGTGCTTGGGCCCTATTTACGAGGTTGCCAATAAGACTCAAGACATGCAAGCGTGGATGTGATATTTAATCTTAATTGTGCCTACTCAGAAGCAAATGAATCATCCATGGTTCATTCAATAAACGTGACCCACATTCAGGTCAATACTCAAAAATTCTGACTTTTGATAGTGAATGCAAGCCAGTAGTTGTAATGCCACAGTGATCTATAGTTTGCTGGAGTTTTAAATGAAGCAATTTCTTCAGCCTAGTCATAAACAATGTGCCAAAAACATTGATAATTTTGCACGTTGAAATATTTAGGACAACTTTGAGAATTAATTCCTCACAAACCATAATGACTGAACAGATTCACTCATCCAGACTTGTTCTTCCTCTATGATGCAAACTCATTTATGGAGAACCGATTCCTATTCAACATAATAAAACGATGATCCTGCTAATCTTGGCTCCAGCAAATAAAATTCTTTTTTCAGAAGTAAAGCATTGTTTAATCTTTAAAAAGGATGGCGAGAGCCAGGTGGGAAACTAAACTTATGACTCTTCAGAAAAAATTAATGAGTCAGGGGGGGAGCACAGTTTGGGGGAATAAAATTAAAAGAAAAATGAAAAGCACAGAATGAGCAAAGGGCAGTGATTTGAATCAAGCATAGCTCTGTAGCTTGGGCTGAATAATGCAATAACGTAGCTACTTCTGATATCGGTTGACTGTTTCAAACAACAACAACTGGAAACTTACAAAATTAACAGTTATTTTCCTGGACCTGCTGGCCATCTTTAACGTTAACACTTAAAATATGAAGAAAATTGATGAAACAAAAACTGCAAAATACTACAAAACAACAATCCAAGAAGAAAGCCAAATATTAATTACCTCAAAGCCTTCAATGAATTGTTTGTAATAGATACACAAGATGTGAGATCCAAATTTTTCAGTTTAGTGCAGAATTTACTAAGGCTGATGCAGGTGCTGCCAAAAGAAAAATAAATACAAACTGTTGTTGACTTTGCTCATAAGCCAAATTAACCCAATGTAAATACATTTTACTTACCTATCATTAATTTTTGTGCAACCATTGAGATTTAAATCTTCAATATTCTTACAGTTCTGTGCAAAGGTCCTAAGGATAAAAACAATTTGCATATCAAAATATTTAACTATGAAGTATTCTGAAAATCATAAATATTACGATAAACTAGCTTTACTAAAATTCTTTTAACAGCGCAATTTAGGTAAATAATAAATAATTCTCATAATTCATCAATGCATTACACATAACATGAGAAATAGGAGATGGCCATATTGAACCTGTTCTGTCATTCAAAATGGTTATAGCTGGTCTTGGGTTTCAACTCCACTTTCCCACCTGATCCTCATATCCTTTGATTCTCTAAACATATCCATCTCAGCCTTAAATATATTCAATGATAGTGCACCCACAACCCTTCTGGGCCACAGAAGATTCACAACCCTTTTGGTGAAGAAATTTCTCCTCATCTCAATTTTAAATTATGTAGTTTGCATTAAAGTGTGAAACAAAATCAATGCAAAAATAATAAAAGCTCTGAAACAATCAAAATGTCAACTACAGAAAGCCAAATTACAGTCCTCCTCTATTGGTGACTGGGATAGATGTGGCTGACCATAACTACTAATACTGTGGCAGCATGTAACCATAAGGAACCACTGGTCGAGAAGCACAGAAACAGTTAACAAGAGAGAGAGGATCTGGTGAACTGGTGCAATGACAATAATCTCTCCCTCAATGTCAGCAAAATGAAGAAGATAGTCATTGACTTCAAGATGCGTAGTGGAGGACATTCACCTGTCTACATCAATGAGGACGAAGTGGAAAAGGTCGAGAGCTTCAAGTTTCTAGGTGTTCAGATTACCAACAGCCTGTCCTGGTCCCTCCATGCCGATGCTATAGTTAAGAAAGCCAGCCAATGCCTTTACTTTCTCAGGAGGCTAATGACATTTGGCATGTCCACTACGACTCTCACCAACTTTTACAGATGCACCATAGAAAGCATTCTTTCTGGTTGCATCACAGCTTGGTATGGCACCTGCCCTGTCCAAGATCACCAAAAACTACAAAGGGTCGTGAATGAAGCCCAGTCCAACACGCAAACCAGCTTCCCATCCATCAACTCTGTCTACACTTTCCACTGCCTCGGAAAAGCAGCCAGCATAATCAAGAACCCCACACACCTTGGACATTGGGCGGCACGGTAGCACAGTGGTCAGCACTGCTGCTTCACAGTTCCAGGGACCTGGGTTCGATTCCCGGCTTGGGTCACTGTCTGTGTGGAGTTTGCACATTCTCCTCGTGTCTGCGTGGGTTTCCTCCGGGTGCTCCGGTTTCCTCCCACAGTCCGAAGATGTGCGGGTTAGGTTGATTGGCCATATTAAAATTGCCCTTAGTGTCCTGGGATGCGTAGGTTAGAGAGATTAGTGGGTAAATATGTAGGGATGAGGCTAGGGCCTGGGTGGGATTGTGGTCGGTGCAGACTTGATGGGCCGAATGGCCTCTTTCTGTGCTGTAGGGTTTCTAAGATTTCCAATGGAGTGTCTTGAACATTCTCTCTTCCTCCATCTTCCATCGGGAAAAAGATACAAAAGTCTGAGGACACATACCAACCGACTCAAGAACAGCTTCTTCCCTGCTGCCATCAGACGTTTGAATTGACCTACCTTATATTAAGTTGATCTTTCTCTACACCCTAGCTATGACTGTAACACTACATTCTGCACTCTCTCCTTTCCTTCTCTATGTACGGTATGCTTTGTCTGTTTAGCACACACGAAACAATACTTTTCACTGTATATTAATACATGTGGCAACAATAAATCAAATTGAACATAATGTAGGATAATATTTCACTGCAGTACAACAAGTATATTATCAAGACCCTTAAACCAAGGCCATGCTCAAGTGGGCATAAAAGAATCATGACAGTATTCAAAGAAAAACAGGGTGTTCTCTGGGCCTAGCTAATGCGACCAGTGTGAAACCGGTCATTTAGTTTGTTGCCATTTGTGAGATCTTGTTGTGCACAATTTCTTGAAACATTTATCTATTTAGCCATAACCTCTTCGGGATGATTTTGCAATAAAATGGTAGTTTGTTTTTCCTTTAACTTCACCACCAAAAAGCTGCTATCATAATAGTGGCCTACACCAATTGAATGGCAGCACAGTCTTGAGAGTTGATCAGAATTAAGTGTTCCTTATCCAATGGCATCCTTATCAAATCTTCCATTGGTCCATGTGAAAGAATGAACTTTAATTTATATAGCATCATGTCCGCACTGCTGAAAAGAAAGTTGACATAATTCTCAGGGCCATAAACTGCCCAGTTCTTGAGTACAGTCACAAAGATCACAACAGGTGGACACAGCCCTGTCTCAGGTTGTGAAGCAATTGAGGGGCAAAAAACTTACTCTGCAAGTTAGCCAGGGAATCTGAAATACAAGAAGAATGGCAGAACAGGATACATTCCCACAATTTCCATGAGGGACATATCTTCTAGAAACCAGCATCTTTCCAACAAGATACCAACGAGAGGAACATGAGTGATGTTGAGAGTAGGGAAGGATGTGTGAATACTCTTGGGCAGGTCAATATAATGAAGGAGGAAGTGTTGAGTGTCTTAAAATGCATTAGGATAGACATGTACCCAGGGCTGGATGGGACCGATCCCAGGATACCATGGGAGGCAAGGGAGGAATTAGCTGGGGCCTTAACAGATACCTTTGCATCCTCTTTGGCCACAGGCGAGATTCCAGAGGACTGAAGAATGGCCAATGTTGTTCAAGGAGGGAAACTGAGATAATCCAGGTAATTACAGGCCAGTGAGCCTGAAGTCAGTGGTGAGAAGCTGTTGGAAAAGATTCTGAGAGACAGGATTTATTCATACTTGGTTGTGAATGGACTTGTTAGTAACAGACAGCAAAGTTTTGTGCAGGGAAGGTCATGTCTCCCCAACTTGACAGTTTTTTGGGGCGTGACAAGAATGATTGATGAGGGAAAGGTGATGGTTGTTGTCTATATGGACTTTAGTGAGGCATTTGACAAGGTCCCTCAGGGCAGGCTGATTCAAAAGGTGAAGTCTCATGGGATCTGGGGTGTGCTGGTTAGATGGATACAGAACTGGCTTTGTCATAGAAGACAGAGAGTAGTGGTGGAAGGGTGCTTTTCAGAATAGAGATCAGCAATTAATGGTGTTTCACAGGAATCAGTGCTAGGATATTTGTTGTTTGTAATTTATATAAATGATCTGGAGGCAAATGTCAGTGGTTTGATTAGTAAGCTAGTGGATGACACAAAAATTGGCAGAGTTGCAGATAGTGACAAGGATTGTTAAAGGATACAGCAGGATATAGATAAGATTGCAGACTTGGGAGAGGAATGGCAGATGGAGTTTAATCCGGACAAATGCGAGGTGATGCATTTTGAAAGAAAAATTCAGGTGCGAATTATACAGTAAGTGGCAGAACCCTTAGGAGCATTAGGACCTTTAGGAGAGGGATCGGGGCATACAGGTCCACGGATCTCTGAAAGAGGGAACACAGATGGATAAGGTCATCAAGGCGGCATACTTGCCTTCATTGGACAGGGCAGAGTATAAAAGTTGGCATGTTACAGCTGTATAAAACTTTAGTTGGGCCGCATTTGGAATATTGCGTGCAGTCCTGGTTGCCACACTACTAGAAAGACGTGGATGCTTTGGAGAGGGTGCAAAGAAAGTTTATCAGAATGTTGCCTGGTTTGGAGGGTTTTAGGTATGAGGAGAAGTTGGATAAACTAGGATTCTTTTCACTGGAAAGACAGGCTAAGAGGCGACCTGATAGAAATCTACAAAATTATAAGAGGCACAGATAGGATGGATCGTTAGAGCACAGGTTCAAGATGAGAGGTGGTAAGTTTAGGGGAGACATGCGGAGAAATATTTTCACACAGAGGGTGGTAGGTGCCTGGATCGCACTGCCAGTGGAGGTGATGGAAGCAGGCATCTTAGCAATGGTCAAGGTGCATCTTGATAGACACATGAACGGGAGGCTGGCAAACAGAAAGATAGGAAACACGTATTGGCATAGGCTTGGTGGGCTAAAGGGCCTGTTCCTGTATATTGTTCTTTGTATTTAGGTTGTTTATGGTTCAACAACATTGCTCAATAAGTTTAATTGTAAGTCAAAAGTGCCTGAGAATACTTATTTCCTCAAAAATACATTTTAGATGACTTGTATTGGGTTAGATAAAATTCCTGTTTAGGAAAAGGCTTCAAAAATGTAATGTGGCTAGAAGGCCCAGTTTGCCTTTGGCTGTGAACCTAGCTTTTGATTAATATAGTTCAGTTGGCTGATGCAAGAGGTCTCTCATGTGAATATAATCATGATTGCTAACTTTCTATACATCTAACAATACATCCAGGCGGCACTGTGGGACGGTCATTGATTTGCCTTGATAGGAATTTGAGCCATCGGTATCTTGAACAGTTTTGACATCTTTGTACTGAACCAGTTTAATAATCAGTCAATTTGGACAGAAGCATACACTGATTCAAGCAGTTAAAATAAAATTTAAAGTTAAACTTCATTTATTAGTCACAAGTAAGGCTTATATTAACACTGCAATGAAGTTACTGTGAAATTCCTCTAGTCGCCACACTTTGGCGCCTGTTCGGGTCAATGTAGCTAACCAGCACATCTTTCAGACTGTGAAAGGAAACTGGAGCACCTGAAGGAAACACACACAGACACAGGAAGAACGTACAAACTCCACACAGGCAGTGAACTAAGCGGGAATCAAACTCGGGTCCTTGGTGCTATGAGGCAGCAGTGCTAACCACTGTGCCACCCCAACCGTTGCCTTTCTCCTCAAAACAATCATGGCAAAGCAAACTTTTATCTAATTTTCTTTAGGGTTTTTCTCTTAATAGAAGACATGAAACTGAGGCAGCACGGTGGCTAGCACTACTGCCTCACAGCACTAGGGACCCGGGTTCAATTCCGGCCTCAGCTGATTGCGTGGAGTTTGCACGTTCTCCCGATGTCTGCGTGGGTTTCCTCCCACAGTCCAAAGATGTGCGGGTTAGGTGGATTGGCCAAGCTAAATTACCCCTCTGTCAGGGGGATGAGCATGGGTAAATACGTGGGCTTACGGGGAAAGGGCCTGGGTGGGATTGTGGTCGGTGCAGACTTGATGGCCTTCTTCTGCACTGTCGGAATTACATGATTCTATTCTAAACATGGAGGACAATTTGGGGGGTGGGGGGGGGGGGGTGCTTAAACTCTGGTCCTTTTGCCTCTCTGATGCTGACAAACAAGATGCAGATGGAATAATGATGATTTTTTTTCCAACAAGATATCAGTGGACTAAACCCAGTTACAGACTAAAGCTTGTATCTCCTTAGGTCGACAAGTAATCCTCACCTCAAGATAACTCAAATGAGAAGCCTAGTCCCATCCCTGGGATGTCTAAAGGGACAGATTATCAGGGCATAACTTTAAATAGGAATACTCTGGAAGGGCAACAATCCAAAAACAGGATTAATTGTTAAAATGTGGGCATCCAAGATCCTTAAGGTGGAAATACAGAGTCACTATAGGATTTAAAACATAGCAAAGCCTCCAAACGGATTTTACTTGTCCATCTCATCGTTAAAGATCACTTCAAGTTCATTAGACTCCGGATGAAAATGACCCAGAATGGCTTTCCAAGGATTCCAAGGGCAATAAATGCAAAACACTTGTGGAGGCAGGTTGATATTACAAAAACAACGAGGTAATCAACAGTAACCACTCAACAAATCCAAGAGAGCTGGACAAATAGGAAAATGAATCAACACAGTTTAACACACATTGCAGGATTAACTGCTGCACAGAACAATGAAGTCTTAAAGGATATAATTCTCCCTGCTAGTTGTGTTTTCCTTCTTCATTAAATTGTATATTGGAACAGGGGGGTGAAGCAGCCAGAAGTCTTTTGTTCAGTTTCTCATTGGGAAGCTTGTGGCATTACGCATATCACCATCATTTACCAGCTTCGGTTGTGGCTTCCCCATCTCCTTCCGTCAGGCTAACTAACTTTGCAGTCAGTATTAGCTGGTATCTGGTTTTAACTGCCTGCAAAAATTGATCTGTGTCACCCAATATATAGGTCAAAAATCTTCAACCCGAGGAGTGGCTTGAACACAATGAAACTTTCATCAAAGTAGCTTGTGGCACAAAACAGCCAAGGTCATGTGAGTCAGTGTGGCATGAAGCAATAGACAGTAGCCATCATGTGGGTTGATGAAGTGCAAAGCAGTGGAGAGAAGGGAGAACCCTGGGGATTGTTTGGGGGCCAAGACCGCAAGAAACTACAAAGGGTTGTGAACTAAGCCCAGTCCATCATGCAAACCAGCCTCCCATCTATTGACTGTCTATACTTCCTGCTGCCTCGGAAAAGCGGAGAGCATCATCAAGGACCCCATACACGCCGGACGTACTCTATTTTACCTTCTCCCATAGGGAAAAAGGTACAAAAGTCTGAGATCACGTACCAACCGACTCAAGAACAGCTTTTTCTCTGCTGCCATCAGACTTTTGAATAGACCTATCTTATATGGGGTTGATCTTACTTTACACCGAACTATGGCTGTTACTACATTCTGTACCTTCTCCTTTCCTATGAATGGTATGCTTTATCTGTATAGCGTGCAAGACACAATACTTTTCACTGTATACCAATACACATGACAATAATAAATCAAAAGCACACACAGAAGGAAGAGTAATACAGAAGAAAAAGTGCATCCACTGCAAGAATGAAGAGGGAACACAGTATCTGGTGAAATAGAGGGAGAACAAAGCATTAAAGCATCTAGTGCAAGCTAGAAAGAGAGAGTGCAGAGCAAAAACTAAAACCTACTAATTGTCACAGGTTTGAATCTATTATTTTTACAGTCTGAAATTCTGTGTCTTGCTGTGCTGCATTATCTAAAATTGTGCGGGAAAAGGTTAATCGTTAAATGAGAAATAAAAACAATTCAAAGTTTAGTAAATAACAAATCAGGATTGCTCAGGTCCCCAGTAAGAAGTAGTCACTTCCCTGAAAAAGAAATTCTTATTATCTGGTGAAGAAAATATAACAAGACCACAGTTAATTAGTAAATTTGTTACTAAAATAGATCTCCATGTGGTAGCCAGATCCACTTAAAATACAAATATTATATAAATCTGTTGCACTAGTCTACAATTTCTACTTGTGGAACATTTAGATTGTACATGAACAATTTGTTTCAGGAAAAATACAGTCTAAGGATGGAAAAGATACTTCACACAGTGTTTCCCCATCAATAAGAATGTACTTGCATTCTGAGGAATGCAATAAGAAATGGGCCTCGAGGAAAAAGCTTGGTTCCAGATGGAAGTTTCTAAAATTCTTCCAAATTTCCACACTAGATGAACATGTAGAGTACAATGTATAACAAAAAATAATGGTCTACACAATTCCTTTAATCAAAATACCGTGGATGCTGGAATCGGAAAGAAAAACAGAAAATGCTGCAAAATCTCAGCAGGTCTGACAGCATCTGTGAGGAGAGAATAGAGCCAACGTTCCGAGTCTAGATGACCCTTCCTCAGAGCTGTTTTTGTTCCTTTAATCAAAAGCTTTTTTTGAAACGGTGATGCATAACAGAATTTGGGGAAGGCAGAGACATATGAATTGTTAACAAAGAACAAAGAACAATACAGCACAGGAACAGGCCCTTCGGCCCTCCAAGCCCGTGCCGCTCCCTGGTCCAAACTAGACCATTCCTTTGTATCCCTCCATTCCCACTCCGCTCATATGGCTGTCTAGATAAGTCTTAAATGTTCCCAGTGTGTCCGCCTCCACCACCTTGCCTGGCAGCGCATTCCAGGCCCCCACCACCCTCTGTGTAAAATATGTCCTTCTGATATCTGTGTTAAACCTCCCCCCCGCCCCCCCCCCTTCACCTTGAACCTATGACCCCTTGTGAACGTCACCACCGACCTGGGGAAAAGCTTTCCACCGTTCACCCTATCTATGCCTTTCATAATTTTATACACCTCTATTTAAAGTCTCCCCTCATCCTCCGTCTTTCTAGGGAGAACAATCCCAGTTTACCCAATCTCTCCTCATAACTAAGCCCTTCCATACCAGGCAACATTCTGGTAAACCTCCTCTGTACTCTCTCCAAAGCCTCCACGTCCTTCTGGTAGTGTGGCGACCAGAACTGGACGCAGTATTCCAAATGCAAAGAGTTGCAAGTCAACAAATTCTCAGGAATTTACATTTGTGCAACGTTTACTGTTTTCAACTGCTGTTACCACACATTACTCTGCAGCATCAGGAAAAGAGGGAAACATTCCAAATCATACTTTTTTTTTCATTCAAACTGGCATGATGCAAATTTTACTCCTTTTGCTGTAGTTCCTGTTATCAGAGAGCCAGGAAAGAAAACAGGTAATCAAGAGCGGCAAATACTCAAATCCAACAATGCTACTTCATAATCATAATTATTTCAAATATATTGTGGAATATATACCCCCTGCAAGTGAAATCACATCATTTTTGATGCATATCGATACTAATTATTACATTTTAAAATATTTAACTTACTTCAGAGATGCATCACCGATGCTAAGACACCCCCGTAGGCTAAGTTGACGTAGGAACCCTCCACATCGTTTAGAAATGTTTTCCACCACACGACCCTATAGTCAGAGGCAGAAAATGAGTACTGCTGATATCAAACAAAAGTACAGCCTTTCCCCAAAAAACTGTGTGGGTATTTACAAATATACAACATATGAACAATGAGCAGGAGTAGGCCAGTAATTTGTGGGAGAGGCTACAGCAAGAGGACACAGTTTAAGAATAAGAGGCCTCTCCTTTAAGCCAAAGACTAGAAGAATTTTTCTCTGTCAAGAGGGTCATTAATATTGTTACAATCCCTGTTGGTGTTACCACTGGATGCTAAGGTCCCAGAATGGAACTCTGGCTCAAGAAACCTTGGTCGGAATTTTCTGACCTCGCAGCTGGGATTCTTTGGTCTTGCGGCTTTGAATACAGATTTATCCGAGGACCAAATTCTCCATTCTTGCTGGCACCAATAGCAGGGTGTATGACATCGGAGAATTCCAGCCCGCAATTTGACTTTTTTTTTACAACAAATGTGGATGAACGAAGTCTCAGGGCTGCCAGTTAGCTTTCAACAAAATAATCAAACATGAACAGTTTGACTATAATACAATGCTTCTTCACTTCCACTTACCTTAACAAATGTACACAGATTTTAAGGCTGACACTGGTTACACAATATACCTAATGCTATAACGTTTCCAATAAAAACACAGACCCTGTAACCCAACAGGCCAACTGTGGTTAGACAACACACCACTGTAACCCTGTGGCAGATGCCACTCAATCCATCTTCTGTGGGTTTTTTGCCAAATTCCCCTAAATGCTTGTCACAAGTGATTCCAAACTCCATGCTCAACAAACACACTTCAAAATCTTCTTTCACACAATGCTTTTTCTCAACTGTTTTAGCAAAGATCAGCCTCCAGGTTTTCCAACTCTCCATACAGTATTCCTTCGTCTTGAATTGCCACGTGCATCCAAACCTACACAAAAACACAATACTATGATCACTTATGATCTCTGATTTTTCTCTAGTCAAATTCACCTAAACTGCCCTTTCTGGGTCTGCCTTGAACTTCAGGTGAACAGTACCCTGTTTCAATTCTAGTACCTCTGTTTAACTTCAAACTTTTGGGAAACTTGTCCTCATTTTCTAATTTCCAGAACTAACTGTCTTTTATTTCTGCTGGAGCTTGCTTTCATGGCCATTACTCCATTGTACGGCTTTCCTGCTTTTCGCAGAGCTGAGAACTGTTAACTCTCTAGCTTCCTAACTCCAAATGCCTATAGGTTCAGTTTAAAACGCACACAAAAATATTTTCCCCGAAAGATGTCCTAGTTGCTAGGCAACATCTCATTCTTTCTCCAAGCTCATGTCTACTTTTCAAATCAAATTCTCTCTCTCAGCACTATAGAAATACAGTTTGAACTGAAACCAAAAACCCCCCATACATGCAAACATCTTTCTCTAAGATGAATCTAATTAGAGCTCTTCCCTTTCTGACACAAACCTAAGTAAACCCATTTAAATCGATAACTTATTTCTAATATTTAACAATAAAATGGTAGAGTCAAAGAGTCGTACAGCACAGAAAAGACCCTTCAGTCTATCGAGTCTGCACTGACAATAACTACCACTAAAGTCACACTAATCCCAATTTCCAGCATTTGTCCCATATCCTTGAATGTTATGATATTTCAAGTGCTCATCCAAATACTTATAGATCACTTAACAAAAAAACATTTCCTGACAACATCAAGTCATCATTACAATGGAGGAAGTGTGAGGTGAATTAAAAAGCATTAACGTAGACAAATCCCCGGGGCCAGATGGCATCTATCCAAGATTACTGAGGGAGATAAGAGATGAAATTGCTGGGTCTCTAACAGAAACTTGTGTTTCTTCGTTGGCCACTGGTGAGGTCCCAGAGGATTGGAAGATGGCCAGTGTTGTCCCGTTCTTTAAGAAGAGTAGCAAGGATAACCCGGGTAATTATAGGCCAGTGAGCTTGACATCAGTCATAGTGAAATCGTTGGAGAAGATTCTTAGGAATAGGATCGATACACATTTGGAACTGAATGGTCTTGTTAGCAACAGACAGCATGGTTTTGTATGATGGAGGTCATGTCTCACTAATTTAATTGCGTTTTGGAGGAGGTGAAAAAATGATTGACGAAAGAAGAGCTGTGGATGTTGTCCACATGGACTTTAGTAAAGCATTTGACAAGGTTTATGGCAGGCTGGTACAGAAGATTAAATCTCACGGGATCAGGGGTGAACTAGCTAGATGGATTCAGGACTGGCTTGGCCATAGAAGACGGAGGATAGCGGTGGAAGGGCGTTTTTCTGAATGGAGATTTGTAACTAGTGGTCTGCTGTTTGTAATGTATATATAATATATATGTAATATATATATATATGACTTGGATGAAAACGTAGCTGATCTGATTAGCAAGTTTGCGGAGTTTGGGTACAGTTCTTGTACGTAGATTAGTATTATTGTATAATTATTATTGTATTAGTAAGAGTGGCAGAGTTGCAGATAGTGATTAAAATTGTCAGAGAATACAGCAAGATATAGATAGTCTGGAAAATTGGACGGAGAAATGGCAGGTGGAATTTAATCCGGACAAATGCGAGGTGATACATTTTGGTAGATCCAATTCAGATAGGAGCTATAAAATAAATGGCAGAACCATCAGGAGCATAGACACACAGATCTGAGAGTACAGGTCCACAGATCCTTAAAAGTGGCAGCACAGGTGGAAAAGTTGGTGAAGAAAGCATATGGGCATGATTGCCTTCATCGGACGGGGTAACGAGTATAAAAGTTGGCAAATTATGTTACAGTTATATAAAACGTTGGTTAGGCCACATTTGGAAAACTGTGTCCAATACTGGTCACCACACTATCCGAAGGATGTGGAGGCTTTGGAGAGAGTACAGAAAAGGTTTACCAGGACGTTACCTGGTATGGAGGGTATTAGCTATGTGGAGAGATTAAATAAACTGGGATTATTCTCCCTGGAAAGACGGAGGCTGAGGGGCGACCTGTTAGAAATTTATAAAATTATGAGCGGCATAGATAGGGTGAACAGTTGGAAGTTTTTTCCCAGGGCAGAAATGACAATTACAAGGGGGCACAAGTTCAAGATAAGGGGGGAAAGGTTCAGTGGAAATGCGCTGGGAAAGTTTTCTCTTTTACACGGTGGGGGTCTGCAATGCATTGCCAAGTGAGGTCGTTGAGGCAATTATGTTAGCCACATTTAAGACTTATCTTAAAGTCATAGAGATTTACAGCATGGAAACAAGCCCTTCTGCCCAACTTGTTCATGCCACTCTTTTTTTTTTAAAGCCCTGAAGCTAATCCCAATTGCCTGCATTTGGCCCATATCCCTCTATACCCATCTTACCCATATAATTGTCTAAATGTTTTTTGAAAGACAAAATTGTATCCGGCTCTACTATTACTTCTGGCAGCTTGTTCCAGACACTGACCACCCTCTGTGTAAGAAAATTGCCCCTCTGGACACTTTTGTATCTCTCCCCTCTCACCTTAAACCCTCTAGTTTTAGACTCCCCTACCTTTAGGAAAAAATATTGACTATCTAGCTGATCTGTGCCCCTCATTATTTTATAGACATCTATAAGATCACCCCCTAGCCTCCTATGTTCCAGAGAAAAAATGTCCTAGTCTATCCAGCCTCTCCTTATAACTCAAACCATCAAATCCCGGTAGCATCCTAGTAAATCTTTTCTGCACTCTTTCTAGTTTAATAATATCCTTTCTATAATAGGGTGACCAGAACTGTACACAGTATTCCAACTGTGGCCTTACCAATGTCTTGTACAACTTCAACAAGACGTCCCAACTCCTGTATTCAATGTTCTGACCAACGAAACCAAACATGCCGAATGCCTTCTTCACCACTCTGTCCACCTGTGACTCCACTTTCAAGGAACTATGAACATGTACCCCTAGATTGCTTTGTTCTGTAACTCTCCCCAACGCCCTACCATTAACTGAGTAAGTCCTGCACTGGTTCAATCTACCAAAATGCATCACCTCGCATTTATCTAAATTAAACTCCACCTGCCATTTCTCAGCCCACTGATAGGCATATGAACAAACGGGGAATAGAGGGATATCAGCGGTTGGTCTAGATAGGACAACGTGATCGGAGCAGGCTTGGAGGGCCGAAGGGCCTGTTCCTGTACTGTACTTTGTATATGGAATCATGTGGGGTGGGGGGGATGGGGGAGCAGGAAAGCACAATTGAGACCCCAACTGAATCAGCCATGATTTATTGAACAACAGTACAGGCATGGAGGGCCAAATTGTCTACTCTTGCTCCAACGTCCATTGTTCATGTATGAATGTGCACATCATATCATGATGTTCAGACATCCTGCTGTCATCTTGAGGGCCTTTACGCAAGTTTTCACTGCAGAACAACAAGTGCTTATTGTCCTTTTGAATACATTAATTAGTGCTGCCTTTGGGAGGTTACCTCTTAGAAAACAGCACAGATGTAGGAAGTGGAATATCTGACTTGATGCGCTATATTCTAAATTCCCATTAGTTCCCATCTCCACAGGGCTGGGAAAATTCCAACAGTACAATTTGAAAAGGAGGTGCAAGAAGAGAGATCTGGGGGTGTTTGTTCACAAATCTCTGAAGTTGGCAGGACAAAAGAAGAAGAGCTCATAAAATATATGGAATGTTGGGGTTTTATAAATAGCGACATGGAGTATATAGGTCACGAAGTTATGCAGAACCTATATAAAACATAAACTCAACCCCAGCAGGAGTATTATGTCTAATTCTTGACACCATGCTTTAGGAAGGCCATGAAGCTTTTGGGCTCTTGCAAATGTGAATTATTACAGTGGGTTCAGATGTGGAGAGGTTGGGGAAGCTGAGGTAATACTCCTCTGAGTAGAGAAAATTTGACGCACTTAAAATCATGAAGGGTTTAGATAAAAGTAAGAAGAAACAGTTTCTAAAGGAAAACGTGCTGATGAAAAGAGGGGTTAAAGTGACTGGCAAACCAGAGTGTCCATGAGGAAAGGAGTTTAGGCAATGGTTAGGATTTGGAATATAATGCCCGATACGAGTGCTGTATACAAGTTCAATAGTTGCCTTCAGAAGGCAACTGAATAAGCACAAAGGAGAAAAAAATTCAGGGATATGAATAAAGCGTGTGGGAGTGGGATGAAGAGAACTTTTTTGAGAGAGAGAATCAGCAAAAACCTGCAGGGCTGAATGGCCTCCTTCTGGGTTGTATTATTCTATAGATCACCCTTCAATCTTCTCTTTTCTAGAGAAAAGCACTTCAGCCTGTTCAGTCTTTCCAAATAGTTACAAACTCAGTTCCAGGAAGAGGCAGTGGTGCAGTGGTAATGTTGCTGGACCAGTAATTCAGAGGCCCAGGATTCAAATTCTACCATGGCAGCTGGGGAATTTAAATTCAATTAATAAAATAAAAATCTGGAATTAAAAAGCTAGTCTCAGGAATAGTGACCATGAATCCATTGTCGATTGTCATAAAAACTCATCGAAAAGTACAAGGGCAGCAGACCTTGGGCACACCACCAACTGAAAGTTCTCCTTCGAGCCACTCACCATGCTGCTTCTTCACTGTTGCTCGGTCAAAATCCTGGAACTCCCTCCCTACCAGCACTGTGGATATATCTAAACCACATGGACTGCATTGGTTCAAGAAAGCTGCTCATCACCTTCTCAAGGCAATTAGGGGTGGACAATAACTGCCCACATTCCATGAATGAATATGAAAAAAAAAGCTTTCAAATTTTTGCACCTTTCCTTTTTCTAATATGGAGAATACCAGATGTGGTTCAGCCAAAGTTATAAAAAGGTTGAACATGACTCCTCAAATGTCACCCTCAGAATGTAAGCCAGTTTGGAATAAATAATTTAACCCCTCTTATTTCTGGTTTGTAGCCAACTGGCTATCCATTCTGCTTCTTGTCCGACTCCACATGTTTTGAAGTCAAGAGTCTGCACTTCTATCCTGTTATTTTGCACAAATTTGTGCTTTCCTGCAACATAGCAAATCAGCTCCAAGAATTGAAAGGCCACACCAACCACTGCCAACATCACAAATGACTGAGGCAAACATTATTACCCAGTATCAGTGACAGTGGGTGGGATTTACCACCTAATCCACTGTGCGTTCTGCAGCAGCAGGAGATGGCCCTCCATTAGCTGCCAGTGGGATCTTCTGATCCCACTTTTGTTAACGCGGATTCCTGTTGAATACAGGCAGTCCCCAGGCTATGAACGAGTTCCGTTTTTAAGTCTGTCTGTAAGTCGAAACAGTTACGTACGGTTCACATCTAGCGTCAATTAGTCAAATGTTTGTCTTAGTATATAGTATATATTTTACCCAAAACATTTTAAATATAATAATACGGTAATAATAATAATAAATGGAAATGACAAAACTTGGATTATTTTTATATTTATATATGTGTGTGTGTGTGTAGGTATAAAAAACATTAAAGTAATTTCTTAAAGTAAACATCAAGGGAGGCTTGAACAGAGCTTTTTTTCCCTCATTATAAATGGCCTTGTAGCAGCTGAGGCCGTCGGTAACTATCCGGTAAACTTTGGTGAACCTCTCTGCATTAGGATCTTGCTCCTCTAACTTTGCCATCCCTGCTTCAATGAGACGAAAGGCTTCAGCTAACTCCTTCGTCAGAAACTTCTTGACTTTTGGGGTTTCTAGGTCCCGGCCTTCTTCCTCAAATGCTATCATCTGCTGCTCCAGCTCCATAAGGTCCTCATTGGTCAGTTCTTTGGCATGGGACTCAAGCAAGTCAAAGACATCGTCTTCATTGATGTCTAACTGCAGTTGATTATTACCAATATCAACCACAGCTTGCCTGGCTTCGGCGATGTCCTCAGCTGTAAACCCTTTAAAACCATGTGCGAATTGGGGGCACAATTTGTTCCACACTCCTTTCATGTTGGCTGTCTTCACTTCCTCCCAAGAATCTGCAATGTTTTTGATGCCATCGTAGATGTTGTAATTCCTCCAGAACTCCTTTAAGGTCATTGCATCATCTTGGGTAGCTCTGACTGCTTGTGAGAAGGTCTGGCATAAATAGTAAGCCTTAAAAGGAGGCTATGACCCCCTGATCCATTGGCTGAAGTAGATAATTAACCACTGCGTTGCTTAGTGATAATTGTCGCTTTCATCGGGACAGAGCCTTTTACATGCTCCATTACTCTCCCCTTGTCCTTTATAATTGTCCCGATCGTTGACCGACTGTAGCCTAACGCTTTTCTAATGTTTGTTGGCATTTCACCTCTCTCCGATCGCTTTATTATTTCCACTTTCGTTTCAATCGTGATCGTTTTCCTTTTCTTCGATGCATCACCATCACTTGCATCAGATTTACGCTTTGGAGCCATGATTACGAGGGTAAACACATGAAAACTTTAAGTCAAAACACAACCCACACAACAGTGTTTACGCAATCCGACTTAAAGTGGCAACGACGGCATGGCGCTGTTCTCCCTCGGGCCGACGAACCGCTGAAAACGCGCAATGTTTTGAGCGCCGCGCAATGTAGTCCACCCATTCGTTAGTATGAACCATTGTATGCAACTCAATTTTTAAAAATAATAGGCTTTACGGAGGTCAGTACGTAAGTACGGGCGTTCGTAAGTCGGGCGTTCGTAACCCGGGGGCTGCCTGTATTCCACTTGCTGCCACGAAACCTGTGATGGAAATGCGCCATCTGCAGGATAAAATCCCACCGGCGCGAATGGCTGCAAAGTTCGGGCCAGTATTTAACATCACACACAATCATTGCCATACTCCTTTTAAAGTATTAATGCTTGAGTAGATGGATTAGATGATGACATGAAAGAGGGCTTTAGCAAGTACTATAATCAATAACTGCACATAACATGTGACGTCAATCCAGAAAACTAGCAAGAACTGTATCCGAAGTATCAAGAAAGCCTTCACTAATATCTCAGCCACGTGAAAACAAGTAGGCACTTAAACCATAGATATATTCAATATGCCACATTTATAATCACAGAGGAAGAAAAACAAGAGTACTTGAAGGCTACAAATTAAATACAAAGGTTAGAAGGCAAAATACTGGTGGCGTACACCTAAACAAAAGGGGAGAAAAAGGCTGTTCAAGAGCATGTTTCCCTGGGAAAGTTTATATTTCTGGAACAATAATTCAATCTGGCTAATTTCATACAGTTTTATTCTTGAAGCTGATGGATTTTTAATTTTCACAAATAAAAAGGCAATTGGACTTAATGGCCAACCAGATAATCACTTCTTAGCATCACACAGACACGATTACCATATGCAGCACTGAAGGCAGCATTTTCAATACAATTTTCAGGAATGGGCAATAAATCTACACTCAGTTTCACATGTTGCCTGAAACAAACAAAGCCTTTTCCAAATGCTATTTTAACAGTCACTATCCCACAAACACTGCTCCCAACTGAGCTCAGAGATACAATCACCCTGAATGCAGAATTCTTAATTAGTTCTAACCTTCAGACTTTTCCAACCACCTCTCATCGCCACCTCGTCCAGAGGTTTCCAGCCCTCTCTTGAATCAAACCCTGGGATTCAGGCCATCAGGTCCAAAGGACTGGTCAGCCTTTAGTCTCAGTTTTTCTAGTATTTTTTTTATTAGTGATCATGATTGTTTTAATTTCCTCCCTCCCATTTGATTTTCACTATTCTTGAGATTCTTTTAGTGTCGTCTACTATGAAGACAGATGCAAGATACTTGTTCAAAGTCTCTGCCATTTCCTTATTTTCCTATTATTAATTCTCTAGTCTCATCCTCTAAGGCAGTGGTTCCCAACCAATGTACCACTGTGAAGTGTGCTGTGTGCTGTGAAAAAAGATTCAAAATGATTAAAAATTCATATAATTAAACCTAAAAAACCTTCAGCTCTGTGGTCAACATCTCCAAGATCTAACAAACCTCAAGCCTCTTGCACATGCGCTGACCGGCAAAGAGTCGCACATGTATGGTTTAGATTTTTCACATTGGTCAGGCCCAATGGGATTTGGAGCTGAAGACAATGGCCCATGCGCTTGCACAAAAAATAAAAACTCAAAAAAAGGTACAAAAACCCTGGCAGAAGCGAGAGGACAGTAAGAAGTCTCACAACACCAGGTTAAAGTCCAACAGGTTTATTTGGTAGCAAATACCATAAGCTTTCGGAGCACTGCTCCTTCGTCAGATGGAGTGGAAATGTGCTCTCAAACGGTGCACAGACACAGAAATCAAGTTACAGAATACTAATTAGAATGCGAATCTCTACAGCATTACACATCTCTTTAACCTGTGTTGAATGCTCCCTCCACCCACATTGTCTGTACCTTTAAGACCTGGCTGGCTGTAGAGATTCGCATTCTAATTAGTATTCTGTAACTTGATTTCTGTGTCTGTGCACTGTTTGAGAGCAGATATCCACTCCATCTGACGAAGGAGCAGTGCTCCGAAAGCTTATGGTATTTGCTACCAAATAAACCTGTTGGACTTTACCCTGGTGTTGTGAGACTTCTTACTGTGCTTACCCCAGTCCAACGCCGGCATCTCCACACCAGAAGCGAGAGGCACAAAGGTAAAAAAAAGGCATATGCTGTTCAGAAAATCACAATATTGAAACCATGCAAATAACTTGTATCTATAGTTATGTTTAACAAACACCTAGATATGAGATTAGCATTATGCCGAGAATCTTTTAAATTTAGTCACAAGTAGGCTTACATTAACACCGCAATGAAGTTAGTGTGAAAATCCCCCAATTGTCACACTCTGGCACCTGTTCGGATATACTGAGGGAGAATTTCACATGGCCAATGTACCTAATCAACACATCTTTCGGACTGTGGGAGGAAACCGGAGCACCCGGAGGAAACCCATGCAGACACAGAGAACGTGTGCAGACTCCACACAAAGTGACTCAAGCTGGGAATCGAACCCAGGTCACTGGTGCTGTGAGGTATTTCAGCTTTCTGCTCTTTAATGATACTGCTTTTTTCTTATAGAATCATAGAAACCCTACAGTACAGAAAGAGGCCATTCGGCCCATCGAGTCTGCATCGACCACAATCCCACCCAGGCCCTACTCCCATATCCCTACATATTTATCTACTAATCCCTCTAACCTATGCATCGCAGGACACTAAGGGCAATTTTTAGCATGGTCAATCAACCTAACCCGCACATTTTTGGACTGTGGGAGGAAACCGGAGCACCCGGAGGAAACCCACGCAGACACGAGGAGAACGTGCAAACTCCACACAGACAGTGACCCAAGCCGGGAATCGAACCCAGGTCCCTGGAGCTGTGAAGCAGCAGTGCCAACCACTGTGCTACCCCAACTTTTTCCCTCAGGTAATAGTACTCAAAATATTAATACAAAAGCATAGTCCTGCATGCAGATGCTAGGAAGAAGAAAAAAATGCTGGAAAAGCACTGTTAAATCGGGCAGCATCTGTGGAGATATGTTGATGAGCCTTTCAAAATATTAAATCTTGTACAAACTGGATAAATTGTGAACTGTTTTTAAGGAAATCAAGATTCTCTTTATACAGTTCATATTTATATCGTATTGTTTACATTTTTCTAAGTCAATGGCCCAGGATTTGTGATAGTTAGAACTGAAGCTATCAATGCTCAGCATTATTACGGTGGAAATCAGATTTTTGGCATCCACACATGCACAGTAAACATGGAAACACCGTTTCCTGATTCTCTCTGGATTTTCTGCCTATGTTGCCATTCTGTCTGATGGCGAACTGGGCTGAAAATCGCCCAAAAAAGTATTTTGCTAGAGGGCAGCTTAGAGAAAATAGAAGTTGTCCCTCAATTCTTTTTTATATAGCATAGAGATGTGTCGTGACATTTCAAATGTTGGGAACCACTGCTCTAAGGAACCAAAGTTCATTTTAGCCACTCTTCCTTTTAATATATTTCTATAAGATTCTACTATGTGTTTTTATATATCTTGATACATGTGACTCATTATCCGATTTTTCCCTCTACTATTCTTGTAGTCATCCTATGTTGCTTCCTAAAATCTTCTGGGTTACCAATAATTTTCACAGCATTCTATATCTTTTCATTCAATTTGATACCAGCCTTAATTCCTCAGTTAGCCATAAATGGTGGATCCTCCTCATAGAATCTTTCCTTCTCAATGGAATACATCTTCATTGAGTGTTATGAAATATCTCCTTAAATGTCTGCCATTGCTTCTCTCGTGTTTTACCTTTAGCCTATTTAACCAACTCACACCCTTGCAATTGCCTTAAAGTTTAATACAGTATTTTCAGACCCAAATTTCTCACTCACATAATGAATATGAAACTCTACTATCTTATAACCACTCTTAGCTAGTGGATCCTTGACAATGAGGTCATTAAATAATCCTGTCTTAATACACATTACTACATCTAAAATAGCCTGTTCCCTGGTTGGTTTCATAATGCATTGTCCTGAACATACACTGAGTTTATCGTCCAAGCAACTTTTGCCAATTTAATTTGTCCGATCTATGAGAAGATTAAAATCTCCCAAGATTATTGCAATACCTTTCTTACATGTCCCCTTCAGTCCTATGGGTCTGCTTTTGTCTGGGGCCTATAAACCACTCCCCACTACTGGCTTCTTTACTATTTTGCATGTTCACACAAATTGATTCTACATTTTGATACTCTCAACCAACAACATTTTTCACCACTGTACTGATCTCATCTTTCATAGAGTCAACACACCAAACTTTTCCTTCCTTCCTGTAGACAAGTGGTCACGTGGTTACTCAGGAGGTCGAGGTAGAAGCGTGGGTGTTCTCCCCGGAGCACGGGCAGATACAAGCATGGCACAACTGCTCACCTAGTGAATAAAGTATTGTCTGCTACGAGTCCTTGATCACCAATCTTTTGAGAACACAGCACTTCTACATGGTGTCAGGAGTTGCAAGTATGTCAAAGACTTTGCCACATCGACCCACTCGTATTCGATGAAAAGATTGTGGACAACTGGACCAAGTTTGGAAAGGAGTGGCATGTATATATAGCGGCGCTGGATTCCTGGATAAAATTTTTTTTAAAAAAGAGACAAACTTATACCTTACTAAATCTAATGGGTCCCGAGGCCATCACAAAGTTTGAGTTCTTTGTATTTCAAATGGAGGAGCAGATAGAGGAGGACCATAAGATTGACATATGGTAAACACGGCAAAAAATGTGGAAAGTGGAATCATTTTGCAAATGCTACACATCAAAAATCGCAGCAGATTTCTTTTGACAAGAACCACATTGCAGCTGGTCAGTCCTCCAAGGCTAGGAGCATCAGCAAAGTAAATGAACTGGAACTCATCCAGAGCAGCAAAACCACTGGGCCTTCAGCAACACTCTGCTGTGAGTGTTGACATCGTCATAGCAAAGGGTGAGATCTTCACAGCCCTGACCATGACGTGCAACAACACAAAACTGAACGTACAGATAGATGCTGGAATATAGTGTCATGTGTTGCCCAGTCGAATGCTACGGTAACTAGACCCATATGTAGCACCAGACCCTAATGCCCAGGTGGATCTTGTGGCCTATGCTGCCAAACCACCAGCACAGAAGGTGTGGCCACTCTCCAGTGCACACAGGACAGTTTCAAGTTTCATATAGTCGACAGAACATTAAAGCCATTGTTAGGTCTTCAGGACAGCATCACATTGGGGCTCAACGAACTTGGTTCAAAGGTACGTGCTCTGCAACACCAGGCCCCAGAAATGAGTACAAAGACCTCTTCAACTGCAACATCGGTAAGCTGCCACATCGTAGCAATATATCACAAGACATTAGATGACAGTAACATACCACATCAGATTAAATAACTTGGTATCACCAACAGTTTGTGCTCCGAGATGAGTACCAATAAACATGAAGCAGAAAGTAGTTAATGAGCTGCTTTGGATGACACCCCTAGGTGCCATAATTCCCATAAGTGAGGCCACAGAATGGATTTCAGCAATGGTGGCCACAGTAACAAAAGATGGTGCAGTCAGGATATGCACTGACCCAGTTCACTTAAACAATGCACTGCTCAGACCTCAACACCCTATGAAGACAGTGGGGGAACAGGTGATAGCAGACATGCCCAATGCCAAGGATTTCAGTATTCTAAGTGCAAAATGCAAGTTCTGACAAATTGTGCTAGATGAGGCATCCTTGAAACTTCCAACATTCATGTCTCCAATAGGTAGATATAGTTTTCTTCGTATGTTCTACAGGATCTCCATTGGCAGCGAGTTCACAGAATCCCTACAGTGCAGAAGTTCTTACAATGGTAAACCAGGTTCCCTATGTGGATCACAGCCAATGGCATGAAACCATATCCAGACAAGATGGCAGTTATACATCACACAGCCATCTGTGAACAATGATGCTTTACTGAGCTTCTTTGGAATGACAAATTATCTCTCCAAGTTCATCCCTTGGTCCTGCCAGCTCCTCCACCAAGATACTGAATGGTGTTGGCAGGAACACCACAAAGCTGTTTTCAACAGCACTCAGCCCCAACAGTGCTGCAATATTTTGATGTTGGAACACCCATACCCATATCAGCAGATGTTTCCCAGCATGGACTTGCCACAGTCTGTATCCAGAATGGTAGACCAATAGTCTTTGCATCAAGGGCCCTCACTGATACAGACTCATTATGCCCAGATTGAAGAGGAGCTACTAGCTCTAATCTTCACCTGTCAGAAATTTCATAACTTCTTTATTATGCTTATTTTAACTAATTCAGTTTCAAGCAAAATCACTCAAGTGAGCTCAATGATAAAATAATGCATGGTCCAGCACCTTTTATTTAATTTGTCCTAATCTCCCCTCTTAATCTGTTTTAAACTGATGTACGTATTTGCACTTTCGAGCTCTAATGTTTTATTATCCTTGATATAATAGAGCCCAAAAACACACATTGCATTTTTTATTCTTATACTTTGTGCTCCTATAAACCTTGCTTCAAAATGAAATTTTATCAGTATGAAATTGTTCACAGACGGATCATAACAGCATAATTGTTTCAGCAAAATCTATGCTTACAAAAGCTGTGCAACTAAATCCACTAAGTCACTGTCTCACAAGACTGCCAAAGCTGAACAGGCTTGAGGTGAATAATAAATAATTTTCAGCATTCACTTCAATAGCCCAAAGCATGCAAGTGTGCAAACTAACAAATGACATGGTTCTTTGATATTACTTCTGTACTCTCAAGAGAGATGTTCACCTGTACATGATTTTTCTAACCTGGACCTGTAGTTTTCCTTCTCTGAAAAAATGGAACGTAGGACTGTTATAGAACATAGAACATTACAGCGCAGTACAGGCCCTTCGGCCCTCGATGTTGCGCCGACCTGTGAAATGAATCTAAAGCCCATCTAACCTACACTATTCCAATATCATCCATATGTTTATCCAATGACCCTTTAAATGCCCTTAATGTTGACGAGTCCACTACTGTTGCAGGCAGGGCATTCCACGCCCTTACTACTCTGAGTAAAGAATCTACCTCTGACATCTGTCCTATATTTATCACCCCTCAATTTAAAGCTATGTCCCCTCGTGCTAGCCATCACCATCCGAGGAAAAAGGCTCACACTGTCCACCCTATCTAATCCTCTGATCATCTTGTATGCCTCTATTAAGTCACCTCTTAACCTTCTTCTCTCTAACGAAAACAGCCTCAAGTCACTCAGCCTTTCCTCATAAGACCTTCCCACCATACCAGGCAACATCCTGGTAAATCTCCTCTGCACCCTTTCCAATGCTTCCATATCCTTCCTATAGTGCGGCAACCAGAACTGTACACAATACTCCAAATGCGGCCGCACCAGAGTTTTGTACAGCTGCAACATGACATTATGGCTCTGAAACTCAATCCCTCTACAAATAAAAGCTAACACACTGTACGCCTTCTTAACAACCCTATCAACCTGGGTGCCAACTTTCAGGGATCTATGCACATGGATACTGAGATCTCTCTGCTCATCCACAATACCAAGTGTCTTACCATTAGCCCAGTACTCTGTATTCCCGTTACTCCTTCCAAAGTGAATCACCTCACACTTTTCCACATTAAACTCCATTTGCCATGAAGAAGGGAACGGGTTAATGAACTTTGTAACACTTAAGATTTGTACAAAGCATTGAAACCCGAACTGTGTAATACTTAGAGATTTGTGAGAAGCATTGTAGAGCTTGTTTTCGTGTCTGTAGAACTTGTTTTTGTGTATTCACACAGATAAGAGAAGCAGCTGCTGTATACAAGCTCATGATTTTCCCAGCTAATTGTGTTCAGGAATGTGGCTAACCCAGCTAGGATCCATTTGGTGTCCTTTTATATTATGTATCTTTGTTTTAACACGGTGGAGCTGAAATGTATGCCTTCTGTGATCGTATAATAATAGATTCATCTATATTCATTATATACTATTCATCCTTACCGATATAAATTGTTATATAGGCCCCTGTATTTCAGTTAACTTGTTTATGCAAACTTATAATCTTGTGTGCTGGATAAACAAACTGCGGGTGTCCACATAGAGGCGACAGAACAGATAGTCGCAGCCTTGATATGGCCAGTTACACGGGAAGGACGGAACTGCCAAGGCAGCAATAATCGTGAGAAAATGTGACCAGGGGCGAAAATATATGTATAAATATTTGCTCTCAACCTGTATTCGGGGAGAAGTCTGGAGACCGTGTTAGCAATCGGACTTCTCCCACAAGCTTGTGAAAATAAACCACTGTACTTTGATTCACGACTAGTCTCAAAGGTATTTTTTTACCTACAACAGCCACCTCTCAGCCCAGCTCTGCAGCTTATCTATGTCCCTCTGTAACCTGCAACATCCTTCCGCACTGTCCACAACTCCACCGACTTTAGTGTCATCCGCAAATTTACTAACCCATCCTTCTACGCCCTCATCCAGGTCATTTATAAAAATAACAGGGACACCGTTATTCGAAAGCTCAAACTAATTACAGTCACAGATCACGACAGGCTCTCAGGATGAGTGAAAAGCAGAATTCACACTTCTTTATGTCATGAAGCATTGTGGGACAACGAAAGCAAGAAATGTGGCTATTGATCACTGATAAGCAGTGAAGATTTTAAAATCTTATGTCAGCATGAATGGAAGATAATGTAATCTTAATCAAAGGACATCCAGCAGTAAGCATATGCAGTTTGGCAACTGAAAGCATGAAAACAAATCAAATCAAGTTACTGTTGTTAGTCAGAAACTAGAATGTCTCCAAAATTAAGGAATACTTTATAAAGCTATAGACTTTATAAAGCTATAGGGCGGCACGGTAGCACAGTGGTTAGCAGGGCGGCACGGTAGCACAGTGGTTAGCACTGCTGCTTCACAGCTCCAGGGACCTGGGTTCGATTCCCGGCTTGGGTCACTGTCTGTGTGGAGTTTGCACATTCTCCTCGTGTCTGCGTGGGTTTCCTCCGGGTGCTCAGGTTTCCTCCCACAGTCCAAAGATGTGCGGGTTAGGTTGATTGGCCATGCTAAAAATTGCCCTTAGTGTCCTGAGATGCGTAGGTTGGAGGGATTAGTGGGTAAATATGTAGGGATATGGGGGTAGGGCCTGGGTGGGATTGTGGTCGGTGCAGACTCGATGGGCCGAATGGCCTCTTTCTGTACTGTAGGGTTTCTATGATTTCTAACTTCCCAGTAAAAGAAAGTTCGAAAAATATAAAGATGTAAATTCATTAAACAAATGACAACATTTCATATATGCATGGTAATAAATAAAATTACCATCAATTACAAGAGGAAGTGAAAACTAAACAATGTGACTCCAAGCAAAGTCCTTGCGTGCAATTCATTTGGATCAACCGTCTGACCAAGATGGCTCCAGCAAGGACAGTGCTTTTCCCCTCCCTCTGCTACAATCTGATTGAAATGTAAAAAATTCATTTGAACATGGAAATTGGTCTCAAATTAAGCCTGTAGATTCAGATCCAAGACAGTGTTCTGGATTAGTGTATGGCTGGTAGAATAACAGGAGGCCACAACACAGAGGCCATGATAAATTTAGGTCAGAAGAGCCCTAAAATGTGAAGCCACAGTGCTCAGGTGAGTTTATGAAAATGCATTTAAGTGACAAATTATGCATTTCTTCATTTTAATTACCAATCCCATAGTTTGAATGAACATATGGCATCAATAATGCAGTGATTAATATTTTGCTCCTTACCTCTATGTCTGTCTGAAAATTAAACAAGTCAATCCTCTGCCAGTTGCTGCCATCCAATGCCAAGATATTCCATGCCTGCAAAATAGTTGATAACTGCAATTAAAACATCCTTGCCAGTGTTGCATCAACATCAAAATAAAGAGATCTCCTCAGTGCCTGATTTCTAATGGTCAAGCACCATACAAAATATGATTAAAATGCAAATAATTCTTCCCGCTCTGAAGCTCAATTATTTTATTCTTGCTTATTCTCTCAGTAGGCTTGAAGTATTCCCTTAAAATGCAAATACTTGGATTCTTGCTTTCTCCTACCTCAAAATTTCATCCTTAAGTATTTTCAAGTACAGTACAATGATAGTGGAAAGCTTTCTTCTGTCAATATAAGCTAAGTTCTTGAAACTTGTTGGTGTAGAACTGCTTAAGGAGGTTTTTCCTATGGTACGTTTCCAATTACCGCCATGGTTTCGCTGATCAAGCAACAGGCTAGATGACTCTCACTGCAATGGCCAAGGTCAGCATCAAGGCATCTCAAATATCATCTTACTCAGCAAAATGGAAAAAATCCCAAATATTATTAGTTTTTCGTTGGTGATTTAAAACTCCATGCTACATTTTCTAAAGAACTCGTTATATTTTGAATTTCTTTTTCATCAGTTTTTTTAAATGTTATGACTGGGTCATAACACGCATGGTGGCACTGTGTTTTGCACTGCTGCCTCACAGCACCAGGGACCCGGGTTCGATTCCCGGCTTGGGTCACTGCCTATGTGAAGTTTGCACATTCTCTCCTGGTCTGCGAGAGTTTCCTCTGGGTGCTCCGGTTTCCTCCCACAGTCCGAATGACGTGCTGGTTAGGTGCATTGGCCATGCTAAATTCTCCCTCAGTGTCCCAAACAGGCACCAGAGAGTGGCGACTAGTGGATTTTCACAGTAACTTCATTGCATGTTAATGTAAGCCTACTTGTGATACTAA
The DNA here is from genome assembly GCF_964213995.1 of Mustelus asterias. NCBI lineage: Eukaryota > Metazoa > Chordata > Chondrichthyes > Carcharhiniformes > Triakidae > Mustelus > Mustelus asterias. Next base: position 99,905,637 of record NC_135807.1, on the reverse strand, counting down.
TAAATAAAACTTTAAAAAGCCAATTAGTGGAGTTCCACTGGAGAACAACAAAGACTACAACTCTTATGGAGAAATTCTACATACTAAAGAGATGAATGCTTCATAAAGAGTTGGAACTCTTCAGTTTTTATTTACTCAGTTGTGGTGATATAAGATGGGTTATAGTGCTCCACAACAGCCTGGTGAAATAACCAGGCTACAACATATCATCGTCACTCAAGCATACAAAATTTGTTCACAATAGGTCCAAGTTCCAACAGCTAAGCCCAACTGAAATTTTCAACTCGAGTCCCAAGCACCAGAAGATAACCTATACAGCAGAAACCCCTTGCTAGTATTTCTAATATCATCCTACATGGATCTTTTTTATATCTTTAATCACTGTTTTAGGGATTACACAGAGTGCTTGTGTTTGTAATGTTCTTTCCAGCTATAAAGCAGCAATATGGAAGTTCGAAGAAATTGAGAATTTGATTGGCTTTATGGTATGTGTTTCAAGGTGAATGTTTTGAAATAAATCAAAACGTAGACTGCATGTTTCCTGCCGGTTGGTTCTCTCTTAGTGGTACTGAGATGTTCAGATTTTAATCAATTGGATATTCATCAGTCACTTAAATGCAAGTATTATTTAGCCATGCTTGTTCTTTGCTGCAATACAAAATAAAAACAGAAAATTCCAGAAATACTCAGCAGATCTGGAAGCATCTCTGGAGAAACAGAGCTAATGTTTTAGGATTATGAACCTGTGATATGTATAGAACAGGACAGGCTAAAATGGCAATATTTCATGCTAAAAATCCAAAGGGAATGAGAATGGGACAAGAAACAAAATGTGTTCCCACAAGGTGTCAATAGTAAGATGGCAGCTATCTGAACACAAAGGAAAGGAATGAAGAAACAAAGAGAAAAACGCTGAACCAGCAAAAACACGAACCAAAAATGGAGCAGATGTTATAATCCAAAGTTGTTGAAGTCAAGAACAAAGAACAAAGAACAATACAGCACAGGAACAGGCCCTTCGGCCCTCCAAGCCCGCGCCGCTCCCCGGTCCAGGATTGAATCCTGAATCCAGGATCCCCGCCCAATTTTCCAGCCTATCTACATACTAATATCCTATCCACCGAGCTGTCTCTCACAGCTACGATGCTTTGTTCATCACAACCTATTAACTCACCCCCACCCCCCCCATTCCAGACCATGTGATCTCCAGGGAGAGGCGAAAACCCAGAGTGAAAACCCCAGGGCCAATATGGGGAAAAAATCTGGGAAATTCCTCTCCGACCCCCTGAGGCGATCGAAACGAGTCCAGGAGATCACACTGGCCCTGATCGGAAAATGCTTCCCAACCCTATTCATTTCCACTTCCACGAACACCATCTGAATTCCCTGCCCCCGAGACAGGTTCCCAACTATCCGCAGTCTCGCTCTGTACTGGCACCAGCAAGATGATCATAGAATGAAGCCTTGAAACGAGAAACAAAGAACAATTAGTCCGCGCCGCTCCCTGGTCCAAACTAGACCACTCTTTTGTATCCCTCCATTCCCACTCCGTTCATATAGCTGTCTAGATAAGTCTTAAACGTTCCCAGTGTGTCCGCCTCCACCACCTTGCCCGGCAACACATTCCAGGCCCCCACGACCCTCTGTGTGAAATATGTCCTTCTGATATCTGTGTTAAACCTCCCCCCCTTCACCTTGAACCTATGACCCCTCGTGAACGTCACCACCGACCTGGGGAAAAGCTTCCCACCGTTCACCCTATCTATGCCTTTCATAATTTTATACACCTCTATTAAGTCTCCCCTCATCTTCCGTCTTTCCAAGGAGAACAACCTCAGTTTCCCCAATCTCTCCTCATAACCAAGCCCCTCCATACCAGGCAACATCCTGGTAAACCTCCTCTGTACTCTCTCCAAAGCCTCCACGTCCTTCTGGTAGTGTGGCGACCAGAACTGGACGCAGTATTCCAAATGCGGCCGAACCAACGTTCTATACATCTGCAACATCAGACCCCAACTTTTATACTCTATGCCCCGTCCTATAAAGGCAAGCATGCCATATGCCTTCTTCACCACCTTCTCCACCTGTGACGTCACCTTCAAAGATCTGTGGACTTGCACACCCAGGTCCCTCTGCGTCTCTACACCCTTTATGGTTCTTCCATTTATCGTGTAGCTCCTCCCTACATTATTCCCACCAAAATGCATCACTTCGCATTTATCAGGATTGAACTCCATCTGCCATTTCCTTGCCCAAATTTCCAGCCTATCTATATCTTTCTGTAGCCTCTGACAATGTTCCTCACTATCTGCAAGTCCTGCCAGTTTTGTGTCGTCCGCAAACTTACTGATCACCCCAGTTACTCCTTCTTCCAGATCATTTATATAAATCACAAACAGCAGAGGTCCCAATACAGAGCCCTGCGGTACACCACTAGTCACAGGCCTCCAGCCGGAAAAAGACCCTTCCACTACCACCCTCTGTCTTCTATGACCAAGCCAGTTCTCCACCCATCTAGCCACCTCCCCCTTTATCCCATGAGATCCAACCTTTTTCACTAGCCTACCATGAGGGACTTTGTCAAACGCTTTACTAAAGTCCATATAGACAACATCCACGGCCCTTCCTTCGTCAACCATTTTGGTCACTTCTTCAAAAAACACCACCAGGTTAGTGAGGCATGACCTCCCTCTCACAAAACCATGCTGACTATCGTTAATGAGTTTATTCCTTTCTAAATGCGCATACATCCTATCTTTAAGAATCTTCTCCAACAACTTCCCCACCACGGACGTCAAGCTCACCGGCCTATAATTACCCGGGTTATCCTTCCTACCCTTCTTAAATAACGGGACCACATTGGCTATCCTCCAATCCTCTGGGACCTCACCTGCGTCCAGTGACGAGACAAAGATTTGCGTCAGAGGCCCAACGATTTCACCTCTCGTCTCCCTGAGCAGCCTTGGATAGATTCCATCAGGCCCTGGGGATTTGTCAGTCTTTATATTCTCTAACAAACCTAACACTTCCTCCTTTGTAATGGAGATTTTCTCCAACGGTTCAACACTCCCCTCAGAGACACTCCCAGTCAACACATCCCTCTCCTTTGTGAATACCGACGCAAAGTATTCATTTAGGATCTCCCCTACTTCTTTGGGCTCCAAGCATAAGTCCCCACTTTTGTCCCTGAGAGGTCCGATTTTTTCCCAAGTCATTGTCAAAGTCCAAGGCTGTAAAGTTCCCAGTCAAGCTCGTGTTGAACTTGAGTGGAACACTGCAGCACACTTGAGGACAGAAAGAAAGGAGAAGGAACAAGGTGGAGACAAGAGGAAGATCATCCAGTAGAGGCAGCAAAAGAGGATTCGGGGAGAAGTCGACTCAGTCATCTCGACTGTACTGTGGGTAGCCAAAAAAACTGGTGTCAAGGAGCGGTTAAGATCAAGACATTTCCCTCCCTCTCTCCTCCTCTAACCAAAAAAAAAGCACTGAAGAGGACCCGCAAAGTAAAAGCAAGGTAAGATTCTTAACCTTACATTTTAAGTGTACAAGGGCAGAGATGGCAGTTAGGGCAGTGGTATGCTCCCCCTGCAGATGTGGGAGATCAGGGAGCTTTCTAGTGTCCCTGACAACTATGTCTGAGGGAAGTGTGACCAGCTACATTCCTCGCAGATAGCATGGTTCGATTGGAGCAGCAGCTGGACACACTGCGGAACATATAGGGGGCAGAGTGTGTGATGGACACTAGTTTCAGGGAGGTAGTCACACCACAGGTCTAGACAGGTAGATGGATGACCACCAAGAGACGCAGGCAGGTAAGGCAGGAGTCTCCTGTGGCTATTCCCCTCTCGGGGGATAGCCTCTCAGGGGAAGATACCAGCAACAGCCAGGCCTGTGGCACCACAACTGGTTCTGCTGTAGAGCAGGGTCAGGCTAAATCCAAATGAGTGATAATTGTAGGAGACTCAATAGTCTGGAGCACAGACAGGCGTTTCTGTGGCTGCAAACAAGACTCTAGGATGGTGTGTTGCCTCCCTGGTGCCAGGGTCCTGGATGTCTCTAAACGGGTACAGGACACACTGAAACAGGAGGGTAAACAGACAGATGTCATTGTCCACATTGGTACTAATGACATAGGCAGGAAGGGGGAAGAGGTCCTGCACAGACAATTCAGGGAGTTCGGTCGGGAGCTAAAAAGCAGGACCTTGGGGGTAGTAATGTCAGGCCACACAACATCCTGACTTGGAGATCTATTGCCATTCCAGGGAGGAGGAGGAGAAAGAAGAGAGAGAGAGAGAGAAGTGGGAACATTAGGCCAGTAAGTGGGAGCAAGAAGAGAGAGAGAGAGAAGTGGGAACATTAGGCCAGTAAGTGTAGAGTGTTGGGAAAAAGGTGAGACTGAGATAAACATAGTGCAGAATAACAGCAGGCAGAGGGAAGCCGCAGGGTTCAGCGGGACTGTAGGTCCGGAGTGCGTTTGCTTCAATGCAAGAAGTATAACAGGTAAAAGAGATGAACTGAGAGCATGGAATGATGTAATTGCAATTACGGAGACATGGTTAAAAGAGGGACAGAACTGGCCTCTTAACATTCTGGGATATAATTGTTTTACATGGGACAGAAGGGGAAACCTGTCCAACAGGTTCGAGATTCTTGTTCCGTGTGGACGAGAATAGGTACTGCAGGGAGGATGAGCAAACTGACCACGGCACTGTGGTACAGGGAATCTTCAAGTGGGGGGAGAAAAAAGAAATGTAGTCATAATTGGGGATAGTATAGTTCGGGGCATTGACACTGTTCTCTGTGACCTGGATCGAGATTCCCGAAGGTTGTGTTGTTTGCCTGGTGCTCGGGTTTGAGATATCTCATCTGGGCTGCAGAGGAACTTGGAGTAGGAGGATAAAGATCCAGTTCTCGTGGTCCACGTAGGTACCAATGACATAGGTAGAACAGGAACAAAGGTGCTGCTAAGGGAGTATGAACAGCTTGGAGCCAAATTAAAATGCAGAACCAAAAATGTTGTAACCTCTGGAATACTACCTGAGCCACAAGCTAATTGGCACAGGGTCATTAAGATTAAAGGAGATAAATGCATGGCTCAAAGATTGGTGTGGGAGGAATGGGTTTGAATTCATGGGGGACATTGGCACCAATATTGGGGAAGAGGGGACCTGTTCTGATGGGACCGCCTTCATCTGAATCGTGTTGGGACCAGAGTCCTGGCGAATTGTATAACCAGGGCTGTAGATAGGGCTTTAAACTAAATAGTGGGTGGAAGGAGAGAGGAGGGTTCAGTTGTATGGAGAATTACAAAATCAAAGTTAAAGGAGAGGGTAGAAGTGTAGGTTAATGGAGCTGAGGGCTCAGGAATGGTTAGTAAAGTTTCCAGACCATGTAACAGAACGGAGTATAGAAGGTGGTAGGAATCTAACCTCAGGCAGAGCAAAAAAAGGTGACAAGTATGAGAAGGGAGGTGGTCAATGCAGGACTGAGGGTGCTGTACCTAAATGCGCGCAGTATACGGAACAAAGTAAATGAGCTTGTTGCGCACATTGAAATTGGCCGCTATGATGTTGTGGGCATCACAGAGACGTGGCTGCAAGGGGATCAGGGCTGGGATCTAAATATCCAAGGATATGTGTCCTACCGGAAGGACAGGCAGATGGGCAAAGGGGGCGGGGTTGCATTGTCAGTAAGGAATGAAGTTAAATCGATAGCAAGAAGTGATATAGGGTCAGAAGGCATAGAATCTCTGTGGGTAGAGTTGAGGAATCGCAAAGGTAAATACCCTGATGGGGGTTATGTACAGGCCCTCAAGCAGTAGTCAGGATGTGGGGCAAAAAAATCAGGGGTTAGAAAAGGCACATAAAAAAGGCAACATTACAATAATCATGGGGGACTTCAATATGCAGGTGGACTGGGAAAATCAGGTAGGTAGTGGATCCCAAGAAAAGGAATTTGTGGAATGTCTAAGAGATGTATTTTTGGACAGCCTACGAGGGAACAGGCAATTCTGGATTTGGTGATGTGTAATGAGGCAGACTTGATCAGGGAACTTAAGATGAAGGAATCCTTAGGGAGCAGTGGCCACAATATGACAGAATTTACCCTGCAGTTTGAGGGAGAAGCTGGAGTCAGATGTAACGGTATTACAATTAAATAAAGGTAACTACAAAGACATGAGGGAGCTGCTGGCCAGAGTTGATTGGAAAGGGAACCTAGCAGGGAAGGCAGTGGAACAGCAATGGCAGGAGTTTTGGAGAGTTAGTCGGGAGGCACAACAGAATTTCATCCTAAGGAGGAAGAAACATGCTAAGGGGAGGACGAGGCATCCATGGCTGACGAGGGAAGTCAAGGACAGCATAAAAGAAAAAGCATACAAAGTGGCAAGCAGTAGTGGGAAACCAGAGGATTGGGAAGCCTTTAAAAGCGAGCAGAGGACAACTAAAAAAGCAATGAGGGGAGAAGATGAAATATAAGTGTAAGCTAGCTAGTAATATAAAAAAAGATAGGAAGAGTTTTTTTTTCAAAATATAAAAGGTAAGAGAGAGGCAAAAATAGCCATTGGACCACTGGAAAATGAGGCTGGAGAAGTAATAATAGGAAACAAAGCAATGGCAAAGGAACTGAATAGCTACTTTGCATCAGTCTTCATGATGGAAGAGACCAGTGGGATGCCAGAGCTCCAGGAGAGTCAGGGGGCACAGGTGAGTGTAGTAGCCATCACTAAAGAGAAGATTCTGGGGAAACTGAAAGGTCTGAAGATGGATAAATCACCTGGACCGGATGGACTACACTCCAGGGTCCTAAAAGAGATAGCTGAGGAAAGTATGGAGGCATTTGGTGGTGATCTTTCAGAAATCACTGGAGGCAGGGAGAATGCCAGAGGACTGGAAAGTAGCTAATGTAACACCGCTGTTTAAGAAGGGAGGGAGGCAGCAGATGCAAAATTAAAGGCCGGTTAGCCTGACTTCGGTCATTGGCAAGATTTGAGAGTCCATTATTAAAGATGAGATCACAGAGTATGTGAAAGTGCATGATAAAGTAGGACTGAGTCAGCATGGTTTTGTCAAGCGGAGGTCATGTCTGACAAATCTGTTAGAGTTCTTTGAGGAGGTAACAAGGAAGTTAGATAAAGGAGAGCCAGTGGACGTGATTTATTTAGACTTCCAGAAGGCCTTTGATAATGTGTCGCATAGGAGACTGTTAAATAAGTTAAGTGCCCATGGTGTTAAGGGTAAGATCCTGGCATGGATAGAGGATTGGTTGACTGGCAGAAGGCAGAGAGGGGATAAAGGGGTCTTTCTCAGGATGGCAGCCGGTGACTAGTGGTGTGCCTCACGGGTCAGTGCTGGGACCACAGCTTTTCATAATATACATTAACGATTTGGAGGAAGGAATTGACGGCACTGTTGCTAAGTTTGCAGATGATACAAAGATATGTAGAGGGATAGGTAATATTAAGGAAGGGGGGGGGTGGCTGCAGAAGGACTTGGACAGGTTAAGAGAGTGGGCAAAGAAGTGGCAGATGGAATACAATGTGGAAAAGTGTGAGGTTATGCACTTTGGAAGGAGGAATGGAGGCATAGGCTATTTTCTAAATGGAAAAATGCTTATTCAGAAACACAAAGGGACTTGGGAGTCATTGTTCAAGATTCTCTTAAGGTTAACGCGTTGGTTCAGTCGGCGTTTAGGAAGGCAAATGCACTGTTAGCATTCATGTCGAGAGGGCTAGAATACAAGGGCAGGGAGGTACTTCTGAGGCTGTATAAGGCTCTGGTCAGACCACATTTGGAGTATTGTGAGCATCTTTGGGCCCCATATCTAAGGAAGGATGTGCTGGCCTAGGAAAGGGTCCAGAGGAGGTTTACAAGAATGATCCCTGGAATGAAGAGCTTGTCATATGAGGAACGGTTGAAGACTCTGGGTCTGTACTCATTGGAGTTTAGAAGGATGAGGGGGGATCTTACTGAAACTTACAGGATGCTGCGGGGCCTGGATAAAGTGGATGTGGAGAGGATGTTTCCACTAGTAGGAAAAACTAGAACCAGAAGGCACAACTTCAGACGATCCGTTAAAACAGAGATGAGGAGGAATTTCTTCAGCCAGACAGTGTGAATCCGTGGAACTCTTTGCCACAGAAGGCTGTGGAGGCCAGGTCATTGAGTGTCTTTAAGACAGAGATAGATAGGTTCTTGATTAATAAGGGATCGGGGTTATGGGGAAAAAGCAGGAGAATGGGATGAGAAAAAAAAAAGAGCCATGATTGAATGGCGGAGCAGACTAGATGGGCCGAGTGGCCTAATTCTGCTCCTATGTCTTATGGTCTAAACAAAAGAGATGCAGAGGAGGGGGGCAGAGTTGCATTCCTGATTAGGAAGCGGATCAAGCTGTATTGAGGAAGGACACATTGGAGGGATCTTGCAGTGAGGCATTATGGGTGGAGCTCAGGAATAAGAAGGGGGAAATCACAATGTTTGGAGTGTACTATAGACCTCTCAACAGCCCACTGGAGACAGAGGAGCACTTGTGTAGTCAGATACTGAAAAGGTGCGAAAAAAGCAGAGTAGTTGTGATGGGTGGCTTTAACTTCTGCCATATTGACTGAGAATCCCTTATAGCCAGGGGATTGGATGGAGGGCAATTTCGTACATGTGTCCAGGAGGGCTTTCTGATACACTATGTTGACAATCCAACCAGGGAGGGGGCTATACTAGTCTTGGTATTGGGGAATGGGCCAGGCGATCGATGTTTCAGCGGGGGAGCCTTTTGGACTTAGCAACCATAATTTCATAAGATTTCAGATAGGCATGGATAAGGACAAGTGTGGCTCTCGGGTGAGAGTGTTGAACTGAGCCAATTACATCCAAATTAGACACGAACTGGGGAATGTGGATTGGGAGTGGCTATTTGAGGGTAAATCCATGTTTGGCATGTGGGAGGTTTTTAAAGGCCAGTTGACTGAAGTGCAGGGCAGGCATGAAGGATCGAAATGGCAGGATTCAGGAACCATGGGTGACAAAGGAAATTGTAAGTTTAGTCAAAAGGAAAAAGGAAACATATGATAGGTCTAGGCATCTAAAAACTGGTAAAGCTCTTGAGGAGTACAGTTAGAGTAGAAAGAAACTTAAACGTGGAATTAGGGGGACTAAAAGGGGCCACAAAATGTCTTTCGCAAACAGAATCAAGGAGAATCCCAAGACTTTTTTGCATATATTAGGAGCAAGAGGGTAGCAAGAGAAAGAGTAAGCCAACTCAAGGACAATGGAGGGAAGATATCGTGGCACCACAGGAAATGGGTGAAATTCTTAATGAGTACTTTGTATCGGTATTCACCAAGGAGAAGGACATGACGCATCTTCAAGAACATCAATACATCAAAGGAGAAAGTGTTGAGTATCGTAAATTGCATTAAGGTAGACAAGTCCCCCGGGCCAGATGGGATCTATCCTAGGTTACTGCGGGAGGCAAGGGGAGAAATAGCTGGGGCCTTAAACATCTTCACATCCTCTTCGACCACAGGCGAGGTCCCAGAGGACTGGAAAATAGCCAATGTTATTCCCTTCTTTGAGAAAGGAAGCAGAGATAATCTAGCAAATTATGGGCGGCACAGTGGCAGTGGTTAGCACTGCTGCTGCACAGCACCAGAGACCTGGGTTCAATTCCGGCCTCGGGTCAGTGTGTGGGGAATTTGCACATTTTCCCTATATCTGCATGTGTTTCCTGAGTACTCCGGTTTCCTTCCACAGTCCAAAGATGAGTGGGTTAGGTTGATTGGCCATTCTAAATTGACCCGAGTGTCAGGGGAATTAGCAGGGTAACTATGTGGGGTTACGGGAATAGGGCCTGGGTGGGATTGTGGTCGGTGCAGACTCGATGGGCCGAATGGCCTTCTTCTGCACTGCAGGGATTCTATGGTGAGCTCACTCGGCCGGTGAGCCTGATATCAGTGGTCGGGAAGCTTTTGGAGAAGATATTGAGGGCAGGATATATGCATATTCGGATGAAAATGGACTAGTTAGTGATAGGCAGCATGGCTTTGTACAGGAAAGGTTTTGTCTCGTCAACTTAATTGAGTTGTGGATGTAGTTTATATGGACTTTATAATGGTGTTTGATCCCACATGGCAGACTGGAACAAAAACTATTATATGGGGATTTGGATGGGCTTGCTAGATGGATACAGAACTGGCTTGGTTTTTTTCAGAGTGGAGATCTGTAGTTAGTGGTGTTCCGCAGGGATTAGTGCTTGGACCTCTTTTGTTTGTAGTATATATGAACGATCTGGAGGAAAATGTGGGTGGTCTGATTAGTAAGTTTGTGGATGACACGAAGATTGGCAGAGTTGCTGACAGTACCGGGATTTGTCAGAGGATACAACAGGATATAGATAGATTGGAGACTTGGGCACAGAAATGGCAGATGGAGTTTAATCCAGACAAGTGCGAAGTGATGTATTTTGGAGAATCAAACTTCGGTATGAATTATACTGTAAATGGCAGAAGCCTTAGGAACATTAACATAGAGGGAGCTGGGTGTGCAGGTCCACAGTTCCCTAAAAGTGGCAGCACAGGTAGCCAAGGTAATTAACAAGGCATATGGCATGCTTGCTTTCATCAGCTGGGACATTGAGTAGATTTGGCAAATCATGTTGCTGTTATACAAAACTTTGGTTAGGCCGCATTTGGAGAATTGCGTACAGTTCTGGTTGCCACACTACCAGAAGAACATGGAAGCTTTGGTGAGAGTGCAAAGAAGGTTCACCAGGATGTTGCCTGGTCACGAGGGTGCTGGCTATGAGGAGAGGTTGAATAACTAGGAATATTTTCACTAGAAAGACAGAGGCTGAGGGGAGACCTGATAGAGGTCTACAAAATTATGAGGCATAGAGAGGGTGGATAGTCAGAGACTTTTTCCAAGGGTGAAAGTGTCAATTACAAAGGGGCACAGGTTTAAGGTGAGAGGGGGAAAGTTTAAGGGAAATGTGCAGGGGAAGTTTTTCACGCAGAGTGTGGTGGATGCCTGGAACATGCTGTCAGTGCTGGTGTAGAAGCAAGCATGTTAGCAACATTTAAGAGGCATCTGGATGGGTATATATGAATAGAGAGGGAATAGAGGGATATTGACCAAGGGCAGAAGGTTTTTTTTTAAAGTTATGGCATCATGATTGGCACAGGCTTGGAGGGCCAAAGGGCCTGTTCCTGTGCTGTAGCTTTTCTTTGTGATTTCTTCTTTAAGCAACAGAGACGTCATATAAATTGCTCAACTGTCTTCTCCCTTCCATCTCCATAATGTTAAGAAAATTATAGTAATCAAATGAATTAAGCAACAATTAGTTCCTCCACAAAGTGACTGTTTTAATTATTGCAACTGCAAGAAATCACTGCAAACAATGTTTAATGCATGGTATAGAAATGGCAAAAATCACCCAACTATTTGTTCATATATTTTTGCTCAGATGATTATTAAAAAGCAGCAATTAAAAGTACAATGCTGTACCTTGGAAACCTGAGCACACCGACACAGAGTGACAACATCCAAGAACGAAAATATCCTGTAAAAACAATAAAAACACAATATATTAAGTTGCAGTTGACAGTCAGGCCTGGATAAGGAACATTTAGTAAAGGAAAAGTAGGAACGACAGTGATTTTACTAGAGATCTTGTTAAAAAGACTGTTGAATTAAAAATCATTAATAAATTTTCTTATCTTCAAGTTCAAGAAAGTTATTGCACTTCTAGCACATAAAGCAGAACTTTATAAATTAATAGTGACTTGGTTTTTCAAATTCTGATCTCGTTTTCACAAACACATATCCTTTAATAAAGTAATTAAGAAAATTCTTGTACCTAAACTTTTCTGGTGGCTGAAACTGGAATAAGTGTCATCAGTCACTGAGTGACAACCATAAAACTAATAACTAATGGTGTAAAACCCTTCTCTGGTACGGGAGAAAACTGGAAAACACCTACCGTTTGGATTAAGAGAAGAGAATGAAAGCTCCACTAACTGAAAAAGATTTCCCATCAACATGGTATGAAAGGAATTGCTTATTAAATGGCTTAGCCCATGAAGAAAATCAACAGCATCCTTGGGTTATTTTTATTTGCTCATGGGGCATGAGCCTCACTGGCAAGGCCCAAAATTTATTGTCCATCCCTGACTGCCCTCAAAATGGTAGTGCTGGGCCACTTGAAAATTCTGCAGTCCTTATGGTGTGGACATACCCACACCGCTGTTGGGAAGGAGTTGACCTATGTAAATACATGTTTGTGTCTGTGTGCGCGTGCATGCTGTTTTCTCTCTCCTTCCCCATTAAGGTTTATGGAAGGTAAGTTGCCCAGTCCACAAGATAAAGATTTGTGGCAACGTTAGTATTTAAATTCTTATCCATCTGTCTGATTCACAGACCAGCAATACAATCTTATTCCACATACATTTAAGGAGACAAGAATGGAGGTTGTTATGGATTTGTAAATTAAATTTTGCACAATTTACCTGCCTTCGCTTGCATTATTTTGTGACTAATTAGAGAAGTAATATTGGACTAAAATGCGCAGTGCTCACCATTTAAACACAGCACTTGCTCCAAAAATAGAACATGCCACTACTTGAACAAAAGGTATATCTGTGACAAGTTTTGTTCCTTTAAAATCTTCAAATGAATATTTGATTTTCTCCCCTCAACTTGCATCAGGTTTTAAATCGGAGCATTTGTTCAGTTTTTCAAGCATACACATTTCCCTTTCTTGACTTGCTGGTGTGAGTGAAAGGTTCAGGAGGTCCCTTCTTCTGTTCTGTATATTGCTATTCACTTTGACCTGCTTTGTCCCAAGAATCAAATCATATTTTGTCCAAAAGAGCTGATACCTTGGCTTAATGGCTCTTCTGATGGAGTTTCCAAAATCATATCAAGAATGAAATACTGTTGCTTATCAAGAAAAGTAAAATTCATCTTCGCCATATAGAATTCCATTTCGACTTGTACACTTACAAAGAGAATATCATAACCAATAATATGAGCTCAAACTTTGGTACTCTCAATCGGGTGAAAATAGTATAAAGTCTCAAGATAGCATTTTATGAACAATCTACAGCACTGATAAATGATTTTACTAGTCTTGTTGTTCGAACACTGCTGCCCAGCCTAATTGGGCTGTAACCCTGTCAAGCATTATATCTATTAAAAGGTACCTAATGGTATGGCTAAATGCGAACTAGTTTCACTCAAAGTTCAAGGGAATAACTATTTACTACCCATCCAAGAATCCATATGTTTCTCTTTTCTTCCCAGTAAAGAACATAATCTGTCCCTTCAAGAGACTTCCATCCTCAGTCTAAACTTGACCATCATTGAGGAATTCAGTTTGGACACCTAATATTTCCTCCAATAGCACTCACCATTGGTTTTCCAAGTTATTGGTTCTTCGTTTACCAAGTTATCCAAATTTCTAATATGGCTTCCAATATAAAGGCAAAATAATTTAAAGCCAGGGAAGGGATGTCAAGCTGACAGCCCTGCAACAGGTCCAATGGAATCTCTCAAGCATCTCACTCCCAATACGTGGAAATCCAAATGATAAACAGTGCAAACATTAAATCCTCAAATCAGCATAGTTTCAACGGAACAAATGTCAGGGACATACTCCAAGGGCGGAACATTGTTCACAAATAAATCTGTCTAGGGTAAATGGTCATTCTTCAAAAAAAAACTAACCACACAAATTGGACTCAATAGCACCTGTTGTTTGGTCATTATGGGTGCTATTCAGGGACCAAAGTGGAACCTGGTGTGCATATCGGCTACGAATCACACCAGACCACATCTGATTGTCAGCATACCCACAGACAACCAACATGCATCGCCTAATGCAAATTCTAAAACCTATCATACTTGTAAAATCTATTTCACCTACCCTCTTTACAAAAGCATGTATCTAGCACCTTTACCCTTTTATTTCTCAACTCTCTCAGACAAGCTCTTTAACCTTCCCACAGCTTAATTAAATCATGCACATATATACACACACACATACAGCCTTTACACAATAACCCCATATTCCCATAATATTTTTTTTAAAATCAATCTTCACAACTGGTGTAGGCATGGAATAACTCTGTGATAATGCACAGAGCAGTCAAAGATTCATGGTGGTCTGCTGGATGCTGCACAACCTTGCCATCATGAGGGGGCACCTTGCCACGAGCCACGCAGGACGAACTGTTTATCACCTTACCTTCCCTATTTCACTGGTTATCACTGCAATTGTTTAGCCAGAATGCAAAATCAAAAGCCACCATAAAATAAACATTCCAAACCAAGTTTATAAATGGTATCATGCCATATTCCACATAAACATAAACTAATCACATTCCCTTAGTGCCTGTCTTTGTGTTCCTATACAGAGTTGGAGTTTGTTCACCCACCTTCCCACTTAACTTTGTGCATCCTGCAAAGTCAATACTGGTGTAAATTCTCCAGCGTCTGGAGGTGCCAATTTCTTAAGGATCCCAACCCACAACATCAGTGAGTGGGAGAAATTTGCCATTAACTGTGCCACGTCTGACAAACCACAGCACAGTTGGAAACAGATCACAAACTATGCTGTGGAGAAGCAATGAGTGAAGAGAGTGTAGAATCCTGGCTTAAGATCCCCTCTTCTTCTGGACAACTGTGGCCCTCTCTGTTCAAAAGCTTGTGTCCGGCACCAGAATCGGCCTACTGAGTGACTCGAGGAGGCAAATCATGAAACCTGATGGACATTATCCTTGTTTTGAGGGAATAATGACAACAATGATGCAGTACTACCCAAGTAGCTTCAACGCGACTGACAAAAAGTGGAGGATACTGCCAGTCTTCAGCAGCTCTGGGGCTAGAGCAGTAGCTCACAAATTACGGCTTGGAAAATGTCTCGGGAGTTTTGCAGGAAAAATCCTGCAATAGCTGACAGAGCTGTCTGACAACAAAATTAATCTCAGCTGTCGGTTTGAGAAATAACCTGTCATTCAGGATGGTAAATGTCCAAAGCATCCAATCAGGTAATATAGACCATCTTGATTGACAGACTACTTAAGCAATGATTGCTATCAACAGCAACCATTGACCTAGTAGAACACGCCTTATCCCACACCTTGTGGCAAAAGTTGAGTTGGAGAGTAGTGTGATGTGTCTTTTGCTTCAGAGTCATGTGTGGTCTGTGCCTGTTTGATTTGATTTGTCACATATATTGGTATACAGTGAAAAGTATTGTTTCTTGCTCACTATACAGAAAAAGCATACTGTTTATGGAGAAGGAAAGGAGAAAGTGCAGAATGTAGGGTTACAGTCATAGCTAGGATGTAGAGAAAGATCAACTTAGTGCGAGGTAGGTTCATTCAAAAGTCTGATGGCAGCAGGGAAGAAGCTGTTCTTCAGTCAGTTGTACGTGACCTCAGACACCTGTATCTTTTTCCTGAAGGAAGAAAGTGGGAGAGAGAATGTGGGGTACTTAATTATGCTGGCTGCTTTTCTGAGGCAGCAAGAAGTGTAGACAGTGTCAATGGGTGGGAGGCTGGTTTGCGTGATGGACTGGGCTTCGTTCATGACCCTTTGTAGTTTATTGCATTCTTGGACAGAGCAGGAGCCATACCAAGTTGCGATACAACCAGAAGAATGCTTTCGATGGTGTATTTGTAAAAGTTGGAGAGAGTGGAACTCTCAAGCAAATATTTTTCTATGTTTCCCTTCCCACCTCTTGACAAAAATCCTGAAAGGTAAGATTGGACTGCCCGGCAGTCAGAGGCTGAGAAAGATGCAGGTGGTGTCAAACACTGGGGGCTTTTGGGAGGAGGGGAAAGCAAAGAGGGGTCTGGGCTCAGTGTTGTAATTGTGTTGTAAAAGATGAGGAGTCAGGCATGAAAGACCTTTTTTAAAAAATCAGAATGAGTGTTCCAATTTTTTTAGAAGCTGGTTTTTCAGCTCAGCCAAGCTGCTGCCTTACTGCTTCTGACCTTCGGCAACTTCCTGGTTCTAATTTTGAAAAGGCTGTCAAAACCATTACATGCCAGAAGACCTGAAGCAGAAGTTGAGAGCGATCTTGATTGAAAATCTGTTCGAATGTTGGTTAAGTCCCTTAAACATTTTAGAGCTAATCAGACGCTATGGAGTTGGGGTGGGTGGGTGTGATCTGACGAGGTGAGGGATCGGGGAGGGGGTAGACTGGGTTTCGAAGGGTGTCTTTTGAGGTCTCGTGGCACAAAATTAAATATTGTACATGTACTACAATGTGCAGAATTTGTTAATGAGACCTGAGGCAGTCACCAAAGTCAATATTATAAATAATCAACAGGATATTTTCCTGCCAAAATTAATACTGCATGCTGTTAAAGTAAAAGCAATACTTTCTAGATTGTTTAATGGTCATGTTGAAATCTAAACTCACGTGGGATATGGGTGTCACTGGCAAGGCCAATATTTGTTGCCCATCCCTAAGTGTCATTAAACTGAAGAAGGTAGTTAAGAGTCAACCATATTGCTGTGGGTCTCAAGTCTCATGCAGGCCAGACTAGGTAAGGATGGCAGATCACCTTCCTTAAAGGGCATTAGTAAACCAAATGGGCTTTTATAACAATTGATGATAGCTACATAGTCTCCATCACTGAGACTAGCTTTATATTCCAGATTTATTAATTTGAATTCCTTTCGTTGGCAGGATGGGATTTGAACAATAAATTCAAAATAAAAGCAGAAAATACTGGACAAACTCAGCAGGTCTGGCAGCATCTGTGGTGAGAGAAACACAGTTAACGTTTCAAGAAACAAGAGTTAAAGTTGCGAGTGACATGGACTCAAAACGTTAACTCAGTTTCTCTCCCCGCAGATACTGCCAGACCTGTTGAGTTTGTCCAGAATTTTCTGTTTGCGTTTGATTTCTAGCACCAACAGTTGTTTGCTTTTATCTTAGAACATTAGCTCGGGCCTCTGGCTTTCTCAAATCCAGTATCATTACCATTACACCATCATCTCCCACAGAATTACCCATGTTGCATATAGAACAAAGAAAAGTCCAGCACAGGAACAGGCCCTTCAGCCCTCGAAGCCTGCGCTGATCACAAGCCTGCCAAAACTAAAACCACATGCACTTATGGAGTCTGTATCCTTCCATTCCCATCCTATTCATGTATTCATCTAGTTGCCCCTTAAATGTCGCTATCGTACCTGCTCCCACTACCTCCCCAGGCAGCGCGTTCCAGACATTCACCACCTTCTGCATTAAAAAACTTGCCTCGCACATCTCCTCTAAACTTTTCCCCAGGCACCTTAAACCTATGTCCCCTAGTACTTGATTTTTTTGCCCTAGGAAAGAGCATCTTACTATCCACTCTGTCCATGCCACTCAATCTTGTAAATCTCTATCAGGTCACCCCTCAACCTCCATCGTTCTAGTGAGAACGAACCGAGTTTATCCAACCTCTCCTCATAGCTAATACCCTCCAAGCTAGGCAACATCCTGGTAAACCTCTTCGGTGGGAAAAGGAGTTGTAGTCCAGAAGTCAGTGTTGAGGGTAGTGAGGTATTGGGGAAGGTATCAAGGTCAAGGGTGGGTACCAGTAGACAGGAAGGTGGGTTGAAGTGTGTCTACTTCAATGCAAGGAGCATCCAGAACAAGGTAGATGAACGTGGGGCGTGGATTGGTACTTGGGACTACGATGTTGTGGCCATTACAGAGACATGGGTAGAACAAGGACAGGAATGGTTGTTGGACGTTCCGGGGTATAGATGTTTCAGTAAGTGTAGGGAAGTTGGTAAAAGAGGTGGAGGGGCAGCATTGTTAATCAAGGATAGTTTAACGGCTGCGGAAAGGCACTTCGAGGGGGATCTGCACACTGAGGTAATATGGGCTGAAGTTAGAAATAGGAAAGGAGCGGTCATGTTGTTAGGAGTTTACTATAGGCCCACAAATAGTAATAGAGATGTGGAGGAAGAAATTGCTAAGCAGATTATGGATAGGTGTAGGGGTCACGGGGTAGTTGTCATGGGGGACTTTAACTTTCCAAATATTAATTGGAACCTTTGTAGGTCGAATAGTTCGGATGGGGCAGTTTTTGTGCAGTGTGTGCAGGAGGGTTTCCTGACACAATGTGTGGATAGGCCAACAAGAGCTGGGGCCACGTTGGATTTGGTACTGGGAAATGAACAGGGCCAAGTGTTAGATTTGGTTGTGGGAGAGCACTTTGGAGATAGTGACCACAATTCGGTGTCTATTGTTATTGCAATGGGAGAGGGATAGGGCCGTACGGCAGGGCAAGGTTTATAATTGGGGGAGAGGTAATTATGATGCGATTAGGCAAGAATTAGGGGGCATAAGATGGGAACAGAAACTGTCAGGGAAAGGCACTAATGAAAAGTGGAACTTTTTCAAGGAACAAATACTGTGTGTCCTTGATAGGTATGTCCCTGTCAGGCAGGGAGGAAACGGCCGGGTGAGGGAACCATGGTTCACAAAAGAGGTGGAATGTCTTGTAAAAAGGAAGAGGGAAGCTTATGTAGGGATGAAGAAACAAGGTTCAGATGGCTCGATTGAGGGTTACAAGTTAGCAAGGAATGAGCTGAAAAAGGGGCTTAAGAGAGCTAGGAGGCATGAGAAGTCCTTGGCGGGTCAGATCAAGAAAACCCCCCAAGGCTTTTTACTCTTATGTGAGAAATAAAAGAATGACCAGGGTGAGGTTAGGGCCAGTCAAGGACAGTAGTGGGAACTTGTGTATGGAGTCAGTAGAGATAGGAGAGGTGATGAATGAATACTTTTCTTCAATGTTCACCAAAGAGAGGGACCATGTTTTTGAGGAAGAGAAGGTGTTACAGGCTAATAGGCTAGAGGAAGTAGATGTCCGGAGGGAGGATGTCCTAGCAGTTTTGAATAAACTGAAGGTCGATAAGCCCCCTGGGTCTGATGAGATATATCCTAGGATTCTTTGGGAGGCAAGGGATGAGATTGCAGAGCCTTTGGCTTTGATCTTTGGGTCCTCACTGTCCACGGGGATGGTGCCAAAGGACTGGAGAGTGGCGAATGTTGTTCCTCTGTTCAGGAAAGGGAATAGAAATGACCCTGGTAATTATAGGCTGGTTAGTCTTACTTCAGTGGTTGGTAAGTTGATGGAAAAGGCCCTTAGGGATGGGATATACGACCATTTAGAAAGATGCAGATTAATCTGGGATAGTCAGCACGGATTCGTGAAGGGCAAGTCGTGCCTCACAAGTTTGATAGAACTTTTTGAGGAGGTAACTAAGTGTGTTGATGAAGGTAGGGCAGTTGATGTCATATACATGGATTTTAGTAAGGCGTTTGATAAGGTCCCCCATGGTCGGCTTATGATGAAAGTAAGGAGGTGTGGGATAGAGGGAAAGTTGGCTGATTTGATAGGTAACTGGCTATCTGATCAAAGACAGAGGGTGGTGGTGGATGGAAAATTTTCGGACTGGAGGCAGGTTGCTAGCGGAGTGCCACAGGGATCAGTGCTTGGTCCTCTGCTATTTGTGATTTTTATTAATGACTTAGAGGAGGGGCTGAAGGGTGGATCAGTAAATTTGCTGATGACACCAAGATTGGTGGAGTTGTGGATGAGGTGGAGGGCTGTTGTAGACTGCAGAGACATAGATAGGATGCAAAGCTGGGCTGAAAAATGGCAGATGGAGTTTAACCCTGATAAATGTGAGGTGATTCATTTTGGAGGACAAATTTAAATGTGGATTACAGGGTCAAAGGAAGGGTTCTGAAGACTGTGGAGGAAGAGAGAGATCTTGGGGTCCATATCCACAGATCTCTGAAGGTTGCCACTCAAGTGGATAGAGCCGTGAAGAAGGCCTATAGTGTGTTAGCTTTTATTAACAGGGGGTTGGAGTTTAAGAGCCGTGGGGTTATGCTGCAACTGTACAGGACCTTGGTGAGACCACATTTGGAATATTGTGTGCAGTTCTGGTCACCTCACTACAAGAAGGATATGGAGACACTGGAAAGAGTGCAAAGGAGATTTACCAGGATGCTGCCTGGTTTGGAGGGTAGGTCTTATGAGGAAAGGTTGAGGGAGCTAGGGCTGTTCTCTCTGGAACGGAGGAGGTTGAGGGGAGACTTAATAGAAGTTTATAAAATAATGAAGGGGATAGATAGAGTGAACGTTCAAAGACTATTTCCTCGGGTGGATGTAGCTGTTACTAGGGGGCATAACTATAAGCTTCATGGTGGGAGATATAGGAGGGATGTCCGAGATAGGTTCTTTACTCAGAGTGGTTGGGGTGTGAATTGGACTGCCTGCTGTGAAAGTGGAGTCAGACACTTTAGGAACATTTAAGCGGTTATTGGATAGGCACATGGAGCACACCAGGATGATAGGGAGTGGGAAAGCTTGAATCTTGGTTTCAGATAAAGCTCGGCACAACATCGTGGGCCGAAGGGCCTGTTCTGTGCTGTACTGTTCTATGTTCTATGTATCCTCCCCAAAGCATCCACATCCTTCTGGTGGTGTGGTGACCAGAATTGTACACGATATTCTAAATGAGGCCTAACTAAGGTTTTGTACAGCTGCAGCATGACCCACCAATTTGTATATTCAATGCCCCGACCGAGGAAGGCAAACATGCCGTATGCTTTCTAGACTACCTTATCCACCTGTGTTGCCACTTTCAGTGATCGGCAGACATGTACACCCTGATCTCTCCGCATATCAATACTCCTGAAGGGTTCTACCATTTACATGCATTGGACCTTCCAAAATGCATTATCTCACGCTTGTCCGGATTAAACTCCATTTGCCATTTCTCCGCCCAAGTCTCCAACCGTTCTATGTCTTGCTGTATCCTCTGACAATCTTCTTCACTATCCACAGCTCCACCAATTTGTCATCTGCGAACTTACTAATCAGACCAGCTACATTTTCCTCCAAATCATTTATATATACTACGAACAAAGGTCCCAGAACTGATCCCTATGGCATACCGCAAGTCACAGCCTTCCATTCAGAAAAGCACCCCTCTACTATTACCCTCTGTCTTCTATGGCCAAGCCAGTTCTGTATCCATCTCGCCAGCTCTCCTCTGATCCCATATGACTTCACCTTTCGTATCAGTCTACCATGAGGTACCTTGTCAAAGGCTTTATTGAAGTCCATGTATACAACATTCACTGCCTTTCCCTCATCTATCATTTTCGTCACTTCCTCAAAGAACTTGATCAAGTTAGTGAGGCACAACCTCCCCTTCACAAAACCATGCTGTCTATCACTAATAAGTCAATTTCTTTCCAAATGTGAGTAAATCCTGTCCCCAAGAACCTTTTCCAATAATTTCCCTACCACTGACGTAAGGCTCACTGGCCTATAATTCCCTGGATTATCTCTGCTGCCTTTCTTAAACAATGGAACAACATTGTATCCTCATTGGCTACAGGTGAAGTTCCAGAGGACTGGAGGATAGCCAAAGATTTTTGTCAAGGCCCCAGCAATTTCCACCCTTGCCTGCCTCAGTATTTTGGGTTAGATCCCATCAGGCCCTGAGGACTTACCTATTTTAATGCTTTTAAGACACCCAATACTTCCTCCTTTTTGATTTCGACATGACCCAGAATATCTATACACCCTACCCTAGACTCCTCATCCATCAAGTCCCTCTCTTTGGTGAATATGGAGGCAAAGTATTCATTTTGTATCTCGCCTATTTCCTCTGGTTCTATGCATAGATTCCCTCCACTATCCTTGAATGGACCAATCCTTTCCCTGACTACCCTCTTGCTCTTTACGCATGTATAAAATGCATTAGGATTTTCCTTACTCCTGTTTGCCAAGAACTTTTCATGACCCCTTTTAGCCTCAACTCCTTAAGTTCCTTCCTACGTTCTTTATATTCTTCAAGAGCTTCATCTGTCCTAAGCCCTTTAGACATACATCAGAGATTTGTAACCAGATGCCAACATTGGGCGTTGTCATTTTACTAGTACTTCTGTGACTGTTTGGTGAATTGCTAAGGAGAAGGTTAAAGGAGTGGCAGGAGGGAATGTGTCACAGTGTCATAAGAAAAACAAATTTTCTATTTCCATCAACCCCCACCACCCTCTGTAAGAAAACAGAGGGTGGTGGTTGATGGGAAATATTCATCCTGGAGTTCAGTTACTAGTGGTGTACCGCAAGGATCTGTTTTGGGGCCACTGCTGTTTGTCATTTTTATTAATGACCTGGATGAGGGTGTGGAAGGATGGATTGGTAAATTTGCGGATGACACTAAAGTCGGTGGAGTTGTAGACAGTGCGGAGGGAAGTGGCAGGTTACAGAGGGACATAGATAAGCTGCAGAGCTGGGCTGAGAGGTGGCAAATGGAGTTTAATGCGGAAAAGTGTGAGGTGATTCACTTTGGAAGGAGTAACAGGAATACAGAGTACTGGGCTAATGGTAAGATACTTGGTAGTGTGGATGAACAGAGGGATCTGGGTGTCCATATGCATAGATCCCTGAAAGTTGGCACCCAGGTTGATAGGGTTAAGATGGCGTACGGTGTGTTAGCTTTTATTGGTAGAGGGATTGAGTTTCGGAGCCAGGAGGTCATGCTGCAACTGTACAAAACTCTGGTGTGGCCGCATTTGGAGTATTGCATACAGTTCTGGTCACCGCATTATAGGAAAGATGTGGAAGTGTTGGAAAGGATGCAGAAGAGATTTAGCAGGATGTTGCCTGGTATGGTGGGAAAATCGTATGAGGAAAGGCTGAGTGACGTGAGGCTGTTTTCGTTAGAGAGAAGGTTAAGAGGTGACTTAATAGAGACATACAAGATGATCAGAGGATTAGATAGGGTGGATAGTGAGAGCCTTTTTCCTCGGATGGTGATGGCTAGCACGAGGGGACATAGCTTTAAATTGAGGGGTGAGAGATATAGGACAGTATGTTAGAGGTAGGTTCTTTACTCAGAGTAGTAAGGGCGTGGAATGCCCTGCCTGCAGCAGTAGCGGCTTCGTCAACATTAAGAGCATTCAAATGGTTATTGGATAAACATATAGATGATATTGGAATAGTGTAGATTAGAGGGGCTTTAGATTGGTTCCACTGGTCGGCGCAACATCGAGGGCCGAAGGGCCTGGACCGCGCTGTAATGTTCTATGTTCTATTTCCAAGATCACTCTTTTTATAATTTATACAAGAGGTAAGGGAGAAGATCCTTGGAAAATATTTGATTTTAGGACAGGGTTTACGAGATATGGCATTTTCATAAAGGGATTCACAGGAATGTTAAAGTTTGGGAACCACTAGGCAAGGCTTACATGAGAGCATGGAGTTCAATGTATTGTAATGATACTGTGCTAATGTTACATTTTATGCACAACAGGAATGTTTTAAGATTCAGATTTATTTTTTTTAAAGCCAGTCTGTATGTCTGGTAAACATGCAACTCAGATGCTGAGGAAGCAGGATAATTATTCATTTTAGCCACATAGTGTTTATTTAGAAGAAAACTGATGGATTTTTGTTTGTAGATAAGGTTCCCTGGGGTTTTTTGATTCAAGGAAGGTGGGTTTTTAGGTATGCAGGGTCATGTGATAATGCAGTTGATAGTCGGAGCTAGATTTGTAGCAGAATAAGTTTGTTTCTGGCTGGGGTTTGTTTAAAGACAGAAGTCTGCAAGCTGCTCTGAAAATCAAAACCACTCTGAAAGTGGTGTTAACCCAATTTATAACAAGTATGCCTGTGTTTGCAAACTGTATTTTAAGTGGCATTTGACTCCAAGGAACCAAAACAATGACAAGTTAGAAATTAGAGTTGTTTCCTTTCATTTAGCTATTGTTCAACTGTCAAATGTTAAGCTATTTCATTTTGTTAGTGTCATATTTAAACTGTGTTGTGATTAAAGTTTGTTTTGATAAAATATATCTAATTTCTCAGTAGAATTACTCGTGAAGCGTCCTATCCTCTCACTTGTGCCAAAATAGAAAAATTGTTGGGGTCTAGAAACCAACTGGTTTCATAATATACCTTGGGAATCGGGCCCAGAAACCCAACTGTATCCAAAAAGGCAAAGAGGGTGAAATGTGGAGATATGTCAAGTTATCGATAAGTGAATTATATCTTTAAATAAATGTAGAGACCGGAAAATGTTGGAATTCAGAGTGATCTGCGTGTCTTTCTGCACAAATCAAGAAAGTTAACATGCAGACACCAAGCATTTAAGACCAGAAATGAAACCTCTTTGTAATAAAAGGTCCAGCATAAAATGTCTTACTACAATTATATATAGGTAAAGCAAAGTTGCAATGGTCCAAGATAACCATAGGCTGCTCTCCCGTGAAGGAGAGAGCTGACTGGTGGTGATTTTAACCCAAGGATTACTGCACCTCAGGCAAGAGGCAAGGTTGAGAATAGAGGCCTTCATGAATAACCTCAATCGGTACGGGAATTGAACCCACATTGTTGGCATTGCTCTGCGTCACAAACCACCCTTCCAGCCAACTGAGCTAACAGACTCTTACATCATAGCTCGAGTACATGGTTTTTGTTTCCTTACCCAAGGGCACACCGATCTTGGAGTGTGTGAACAACGCTCCGAGGATGATCTTATAATCACTAGAATTTTTAGAAGAATAAGCTCTAACTGATGCATAAAACATTTTTTTTTAGGTGATGGACAGGATGTTGGATTGCATCTAGGAAAGTTTCTGAGAACAGTAAAATAGAATCCCTACAGTGCAGAAGGAAGCGATTCAGCCCATTGAGTCTGCACCGACCACAATCCCACCCAGGACCTATTCCCGTAACCCCATATATTTACCCTGCCAATCCCTGTGACACTAGGGTCAATTTAGCATGACCAATCAACCTAACTCGCACATCTTTGGACTGTGGGAGGAAACCCTGATGTGGAGATGCCGGTGTTGGACTGGGGTAAACACAGTAAGAAGTTTAACAACACCAGGTTAAAGTCCAACAGGTTTATTTGGTAGTAAAAGCCACACAAGCTTTCGGAGCTCCAAGCCCCTTCTTCAGGTGAGTGGGAATTCTGAATTCCAACTCACCTGAGGAAACCCATGCAGACATGGGGAGAATGTGCAAACTCCACACAGACTGTGATCCGAGGCTGGAATTGAACCCGGGTTCCTGGTGCTGTGAGGCAGCAGTGCTAACCACTGTGCCACCATGCCGCCCCATATGTCCTAATGTCAGCGAGGGATCAGGCTATTCTGGTCTGGTAATGTGCAATGAGAGAGCATTAAGCAGTAATCTGTTTCGATCCTTGGCCAGACCCAGAGTAGTTGGTAGGATTCAGTTAGGCACCGGTAAAGTTTTATTTAAAGCAGACAACGTCTGAGAATCAAAACACTTGCTAATAAAGATACAAGATTCCACAGGTTTTTGAACAAAAAACTTTAGTACACAAGATCAGAAAGATAAAACAATTTACAATCTGCATCTTATACTCTTTCAGAGTTAATATGAGGTACATGTGAATTAACAGCAAACCCAGTTCAAACACACTGCACAATAAATGCCAAATGCGACCAAAACAGATTTCAGGGATTTTTCAGCAACCTACCAAGTTGCTCGTAAAACAGTCAATGAATATCACAAACTCTGTCCCCCCTCATGATGGATTTCCATCTTCACCTTCAAAAATTCTGCTGTGGAATTCTCTCCAAATGTTGCTCCAACTTGGACATTTTCAACGATGGCCTAACTCGCACGGTTTTAATCTCATCTCCTGAGATTCCATTTCCCTGAAATCCCAAGTATTCATTCAAGCACCAACTCTCAAATACAACTTCAGGTCGCTAGGCACACAAAGCAGAACACTATTGCTCTAAAGGAGTATCTTTGCCCCAACAGCCCACAACTCGGAGTCATCAACCTTCAGCTGTCTTCTTGGATCTCTTGAGCCCTCTTCAATTACCAAACTGAGATGGTATCAACAATGGCACCTCACAGCATTTCAATCACTTCTCCCGAGATTCCGTTCCCCTGGATTCTTGAGTACACAATCAAGCACCAAATTAGACACAACTGCAGATTCTCAACTGTGCCGAGCATAACACTACTGCTCCAAAAAGGTACATTACCCCAACAGCATGCAAGGAGTCACCAACCTTAGGCTGCCTTCTTCATTTCAAGTATGCTCCCTGTAGCCCTTTTCCTGTTTGGAGACTTCATCTCTGTTCTAGTTTATTTCCTCAACTTAACTGCTTCTGACCCCTCTCCCCTTTTTTGGGCCTGTCCTCTCCTTCCTGTCTGAAACACTAGTCTTTCAAGGTGCTCTACTCCCAGTTATCTGACCTGGGTTTTTGTGCCACTTTTCCTCTCTATGCAAAGGTGCACTGGGCCCAAAGAACTTACAAGTTGCTGAACTGCATGTGTTTTTTTTCATGGGATGCAGGGGTCACTTGCTGGGCCAACATTTATTGGCCCATCCCAAGAGCATTTAAGAGTCAACCACATTGCCATGGATCTAGTGTCACCTGGCCAGACCAGGGTGAGGATGAGAGATTTCCTTGCCTGAAGGACATTAGTGAACCAGGTGGGTTTTTTTTTCCTAACAACCGACGGACTCATGGTCATTCGACTTTTAATTCCAGATTTCTATCAAATTCAAATTTCAACATCTGCCATCTGCCATGGTGGGATTCAAACCCGGGTCCCCGGGCATTACCCTGGGTCTCTGGATTACAAGTCCAGTGACAATAACACTACAGCACTGCCTCCCCTATTACTACTCTGTCCTGCAGCCCACTCCTGGCCTATGTTCAGGAAGTCCAAGGTCCATTGGATGTTGAAGGTCTCAACAAGTATAAATTTTCCCAAGCAAACCTCATGGTAAAAGGAGCCTCTAGCCAACAGCCATTATAACATGACAGAATTTCATGTTCAGTTTGAAGGGGTGAAGAGTAGGTCTAAACCTCAAGTTTTAAACCTAAATAAAGTTAATTACAAGAGTATGAAAGCAAAGTTTTCTAAAGTGAATTGGGAAACTAGGTTAAAAATGTACAACAGTGGAGATGCAGTGGCATATTTTTAAAGAAATATTTGATATCCAAGTGAGAAAAATAGACTAGGAGAAGGTTGCATAATCCATGGCTAAATAAGGAAGTTGGCATCAAATTGAAAGGAACATTGTACAAATCTGTGAAGATTTATGGTAGGTTAGAAGAGTGGAGAGATTTTAAGAACCAGCAAAGAATGACTAAGGAAAAAAAAATGAATATGACAGAAACCTAGCTAGAAATGTTAAAAACTGATAAGGTTTCCAGGAAAAGTGCAAACAAAACAAGTGTTGGTCCCCTAGTGTGTGCTGATCAGGTATTTTGTGTCTGTCTTCACTGCAGAAGACTTAAAAAAACCTTCCCAAAAATACTTGAAAACCAACAGGTAAACGGGAGGAAAGAACTTACCATCACCAGGGAAAAGCTACTGGCGAAACTATTGGACCTAAAAGGCTGACAAAAACCCCAGGAACTGAAGGCTAGGATCATACAAGTGGCTGCAGAGATAATAAAGGCATTTGTTATAATCTTTCAAAATTCTTACGAGTTTGGAAGAGTCCCAGTGGATTGAAAAAAAAAAATCACACATATAACACCCTTTATTCACGAAAGAAGGTGGCAGAAAGCAAGAAGCTACATGCCAGTTAGTTTAACATCTATCACAGTGAAATTGCTAGAATCCATTATTAAGGTGGTTATGGCAGATGGTTTTGCGAAAGGGAAATTCTGTTAATTGATTTATTAAAGTTCTGAGGATGTAACTGGTAAGGTGGATAAAGAGGAACCTGTAGATGTGGTGTACTTTGATTTCCAAAAGGCATTTTAAAAGGTACCACATAAGAGTAATACACAAGACAGGTAACATACTAGCATGGACAAACAATTGGCTAGCAAATAAGCAGCCGAGAGTAGTGATAAATGGGTCTATTTTGGGTTGGCAAGCTGTGATGGATCAGTGCTGGGCCTCAACTATTTACAATCAGTAACCAATGACTTGAAAAGAGACCGAATGTACGGTAGCTAGATTTGCCAATGACACAGAGGTACAAAATTAAGTTGTCAAGAGGAGGTCAAGAATCTGCAAAAGGGTAGTAGACATGTCAAGTGAGTGGGCAAAAACGTGGCAGATGGAGCATCATGTGGGAAAATGTGAACTTGCCCACTTTGACAGGAAGAATAGAAAAAAGTGATATACTATTTAAATGGAGAGCAATTGCAGAACTGAGGTACAAAAAGATGTGTTCCAGTACACGAGTCATTACAGGTACAGCAATTGATAGAGACAAATGAAATGTTGACATCCGTTGTAAGGGAAATGGAATATAAAAGTAGAGAAGTTTTAATGCAGCTGTACAGGGCTTGGTGAATGAAAGCGTATATAATTACATTAGAAACAGTAGAGGTAAGGTTCACTCTACTCATTCCTAGGATGAAAGGCTGAGGATCTACTCCTCCTTCCCCCCAACTTGAACTGTACTATTTTCAGGTAACAACTGTCTAGGAAAGCTGACTGGCACTGAAAGGACACTGGTGCATTGGGAGAGCAAATCCAGTCTCCCCACGTACAGGACAGCAAGGTTGTACTCCACAGTCATTGTACTTCTTCCAGATCAGAGCCTCAATATTCTGAATAATCTGCTGGAGGGGAAAGTGCAGGATTAATTACTATGATACTCTGCACCCTTGTATCCACAGCCATGTCAGCAGCAGTCTGAGCTTCTGCAACAGCACTCAGACTTTGGGTGGCTACTGCTTGGCTGCAATGGAAATTGCTACACTGAGCATTAGACACTGCATCATGGCTGGATCAACAAAAGTGCAAACAGAGTTTGCTCCCCATTCCAAGATGAAACAGACAGGCTCCAAGCTCTTACAAAGCTCCGTTCTAAGTTAGTGACAGACTGTCCCACACTCCATCAAGCACGTTTTCTGGCAGATTTCCAAATTGCACAAAAGAATTTTGTTGTGCAAACCCATCAGTGTGCTTCAATGTAGGCCACTCCATCAAAGTCCTTCAGGTGTCACCTCATCATCTGACAAGTTGGCAACTGTGCTATCCTTGCCCACCCTACCCTAGTTGCAGAATGCTCATGCACTGTGTCCCACCCCTTTTTATGTTTTGGTTCCCTTGGCTTACCCCAATAAATTTATAAACATAATTTATTAAGCCATGCCTCCTCCTTCACTCTTAATGCTCTTGTCCCCATTGGAGCTATACACTTCTACACCATAATCATTCTCTTGGCATCACTCTTATCACCCCCTTAAGTACAAGGGACAAAGATTTAAACTCTAGCTGGACTACTAAAAGCATTGAAGAGCATTATCTGACATTGTTAAAACTACACTATAAAAACCATCCAGAAAAGATAAAGGTGATCCTAAACTACTACTCTCCAGCAAAGGCCATCATCTTGAATCACATGAGGCAAGTTTGTTTTTAACAGAGGGTGGTGGGTGCCTGGAACTCACTGCCGGGGGAGGTAGTGGAAGCAGATACGATAGTGATTTTTAAGGGACGTCTTGACAAATACACAAATAGGCTGGGAATAGAGGGATATGGTCCCCGGAAGGGTAGGGGGTTATAGTTCAGATGGGCAGCATGATTGGTGCAGGCCTGGAGGACCGAAGGGCCTGTTCCTGTGCTGTAGTTTTCTTTGTTCATGTTCTCCCCCCAGCTTAAATTACAAGTGCAAGGAATTCATGGATCTTCATCACAAAGATCCGAGAGCTTCCATTCAGCTGACTGTCATTTTCCTCCCTTCCTCTCGCCCATCTATGTAAACTTCCCACTGTTCCCCGTTGCCCTAGCCCTGAATTTACTTTCTCTAAATTGTATTCCATGTCCTGTAATGTCCTCTCCAACCTCATCCTGGTAACAAGACCAGACCCAACTTCCGCTTCCTCAATCCTACTGCAACCAATTGCTGATCCCTCAACTTCCCTTTGAGCCATATTAGCAATACTTTTCATGGTTTCCTCACTATGCACTGTCTCCCTCTTGCTCAAATTTATCATCCAGCTCCTCATAAACCCTGCCCTTTACCTCTCGGTTATTACAAACCCCTTCTCAAAACCTCCCTTTCCTCTCCAACCTCCGAACGCACTGCCATGAAAATGGCCCTTGGCAAAGTTACTAAAGGCGTGTTCTGTGACAGGAATCATGAAGCCATTGCTGTTCATCCTTCTTGACAGCAGCAGTTCTCAACACAGTTGGCCACAACAGCTTCCCCCAATGTCTCTCTTTCATCCTCCAGCCAAGGCGGAACTAGCCTGGCTTGATTCTATTCTTCTATATCCAAATGTAGTTAGAGAATAACCTACCATGTCTTCTCCTAACACTCCCTTAATTACTTCTAGAGATCCTCCAATGATCCAGCATTAGCCCCTTTGGTTTCTCATCAAATGCTACCCTCCAGCAATACCATCCAAAATCACAAGGTTCCATATGTACACCTACAACATTTAGATAAGTTTCACCATCACTTCTTTGGAGTCCTTTACTAATTTGTCATATTGCTTGTCTGACATACAACACGAGAAGGAGAAAACAGACTGGATTTGGTTCTCACCACAAACTCTTGTCACCGGACTACCATTTCCATGTTGGAAAGAGACTTGCAACCACCTGATGGCTCAAGTGCTTTACAGCTAAAGTACTACACTGTCATCACTGCTGCAATTTAGGAAATATGGCAGCCACCAATTTCAGCACAAGATCCCACAAACAGCAATGTGATGACGAACAGATGTTTTGTTATGATGTTGACGGAGGGATAAATATTTAAATGTCGGTTAGCATACCAGACGTAACTTTATGGTGAAAGTACTCAACAGGTCTGGCAGTACTATGTAGAGAGAAACAGAATTACTGCTGCTGATCAATGGCTTTTCATTACTGAGAAAGTTTAGAACCATGTCACGTTTTGAGCAAGGTGAAACAAGGAGGGTGGGAAGAACAAAAAGGAAAGTCTGTGACAGAGTGGGTGACAGAATGGATTAAATGACCAAAGGTTTCATGCAGTGAGGCAAAGAAAATGGTAAGAGAACAAATAAAGAAACAAAAAGATGCATTCAGATTTGGTGCAAATAGCAGGATCCTGAAGAGTTGGCCTAATAGCAAAGGAAACAAGAAACGGGACAAAAAGAGTGGGAGCAGGGGAAAGTGCTCTGCCGAAAGATGAGATACTGACCCTCAAGCTGGCATTGAGGTTTATTGTAACACTGCAGCAGGGTAAAGTCAGTGGAATGAAGGTGGAGAATTTAAATGACAGAGGACCAGAAGCTCAGAGTCAAATTGGTCATCCAGTCTGCCTTTGACCTCACTAATTTAGAGTGCATCATATTGTGAGGAGCAAATAAGCATATGAAATTGAAAGTACAAGCAAATCACTTTTTCATCTGAAAGGACTGTTTGCGACTTTGGATAGCGAAAAGGCAAACAGGTAAAAGGGCAAATATCACACCTCCTTCACTTGCACAGAAAGGTACTAAAAGAAACAGCAGGGGTGTTATAACTGATCAAGGAACAGGGTGTTGCAGGAATAATTTTTCCTTCCAAATACTGAAAGATGGAGGATGATTTGTTTAATAATGAGGTTTCTATGGTGGAAGATGAGGATAAGGAGGACACACCATGGTTCTGGGAGGGAGGAAGGGGACGAGGCTGAGAGCAAAAATGTGTGAAATAGAATGGACAGGGTCAAGTGTCCCATCAATCATGATGGAAGAAATCATCAGTTGAAGAAAAAGGAAGACAAATCAGATTGTGGAAAGGTGCCTTGTCCATCCAAACAGATGTGACTGAAAAGAGAAAAACTAGCAGAATGGAATGCTGTCCTTTCAGGGAGGATGGCATGAGGAAGTTCAGTCAAAGTATCTGCAAGAGTCATCGGGGTTATATTAAATATTAGTTGATTGTCTCCAGAACTGGAGATAGAATGAAACGTCAGGGAAGGGAAGCCAAGGATCAGTGGCAGACTATATAAAGAGAGAGCAAGAGAAAGATGAAAATTGAAAGCAAAGTCAATAAAATCTTCCTGTTTAGAGCAAGAACAGGAAACAGTACTGATGCAGTCACCAACGAAATGGAAAGAAAGAAAGAGGAAGCCTCAATTGAGCTGGAAAAAGAATGCTCCACATACACCAAAAAAAAGCAGGCATGCCTAGGATCCATGCAAGTACCCACAGTGATATCTTTTATTTGAAGAAAGAGAATGGAACAAGTGGCAGTGCAGGGCATTGAGAATGGACCTCAGGATATAAAGCGAACAGTGCTCAGAAGAACGTTGAATGTTTAGCAGTCTGCAATCATAGGTAGATCTGAAAGACAGGTAGCAATTCAGTTGGAATCCATGTGAAATAAGCTGCAGCCACAGATAGTTGCTTAGAAAAGAAATGTTATTGTGACAGCAAGTTTCCATAGATACATAACCAATTTTGTTTTAATTTGGGGGCGAGGGGCGTGCAAGAGTGCCATTTGAGATTGCACCAAATAATAAACCAAAAGAGGGCTTTTATACACTTGAATAATTACATATCTATAATCCATTTTAAAACATGCATTGTCCTGTACATAATAAATCTCTGTAGTCAATATTGCCAGGGATGTGGAATTTCAGTTAAGTGGGGAAATGAGAAAAGCTGTTCCTCTTAGAGTAGAGAAAGTTAAGCATATATTTAATAGCAAGTGAAGAATTTTGATTAGGTAAATAAGGATAAACTGTTTCTGGTGGCAGCAACCAGAAGACACAGATTTAAGGTAATTGGCAAAAGAACCAGAGAGTAGTAAACTTTTAGACTAAACAAAAACTTGATCTACAATTCTGCTGGTGGACAAGGGATGGAAATATCAAAAATAAATGTTTGACAAGCAGCAAGTCCCACGATATATACGTGAAGGTCTCCACAATCAACCTCTACTTAACATTTAGAGATGGGCATCTCAGGTGATTGGTTATGCTTTTGACATTTCAGTTAAAAAGCATCTTCTGTTCCAGGTAGAGATTCAGTTAAGGTTTGGATTTTTAGTAGAAGGATGTGAATAAATAGAAAGTGGATAACGTGAGATTTTAGGTTCGTGTTTTGTGCTTTGAGAAATTGAAAATCAGGGGAAAAAATATACCTAACAGGATTGGAACAGAATATGGCTGTACTTGGTAACGTCTCTTTTAAAATGTGATGAGAGGTTATTAATTCCCAGCCATCGGAATGAGAAGGAGACAGAATACAGATCATTGTACACAAGATGTGGTAACTGCATCTTGGTCGCGCCACATTTTTTATTTTCTTTACTCCTCTTGGTGCTTCTTGCAACACCATAGATCACAGTAAATCTATTTATATCGGCAATATAAAAGTAAAATATTGCAGATAGTGAAAATCTGAAATAAAAACAGGAAATGCTGGGAGTACTCAGGGGGTCAGGCAGAATCTGTGGAGAGAGAAACAGAGTATTATCAGACTTTGATGCCATTGTAAAGGGAAAGTGACTAAATACATTGCTCACATTAAGTCAGAGTGTGAAAAACGAGTTATATGATGCAAGAAGTTAAATGTGCTGTATAAATACAAGTCATTTTTAAATTATGGATTTCCAAGGCTCTTGCCTCAATGTTAATTGCATTGATTAATTCCACAAATAACAAAGATTTAATTTAGAAGGAATAAAGCATTTTATTTAATTGCTGTGACAAAAATGTTAGTTGCTTACTTGTTTCCCTTTTCCTCTGCCTCAGCCAAGTTAGCATGAATGTGGATGCTGTGAGGTAATAACAGTTTACTGTTTATTGTGCTTTTTCAAGTTCAAGTTCTGAATGATCAGTATTAGATAATATATTCATTTATGATAGCTGATGGGAGGTTTTAAACATCAGAAATGAACAGTTATGCATACTTTATCTTTTGGCCAAAATTCACTTATTTAGACCATAACTTAAAGTTGTTTAGACTTCAGAACACCAACCATCAATCACTTCCATCTTCATGTCTCCCAAACTACCTCTATACCCCTTCCAGTTTGAACAAATTAGATTACAAGTTAAACAAACATGCAGAAACAATAAATACATATGAACATTCTAACTCATAGATCCAAAAGTAAAACAAATTATTCATGCTGAGAACCTAATAGCATTCCAGGACCAAAGCAACATTTATAATTAATTAATGGAGAAAGAACATTGAGCAGTCTGAATCAATTTTAAATGGAAATAAAATCCCAGTGGTGATCAGAGGGACCTCCATGTCCTTGTACATGAAACCACAAAAAAGTTAGCATACAGATACAACAAGTAATTAGGAAGGCAAATGGATGTTGGCCTTGATTGCTACAGCGATACAGGGCACTCGAGTCCACACCTGTAGTACTATGTACAGTTTTGATCTCCTTACTTAAGGATATACTTGCATTGGAAGCAGTTCAGAGAAGGTTCATATGGCTGATTCCTGGGATGAAGGGGTTTTCTTATGAGGAAAGGTTGAACAGGTTGGGCCTAAAAGAATGAGAGGTGATCTTATTGCAACATAGAAGATTCAATGCTGAAAGGATGTTATTGCGGAGGAATCAAGAACTAGGGGGCACAGTTTATAAATAAGGGGTCTCCCATTTAAGATGGAGATGAGGCAAAAATTTATTCTCAGAGTTGCTCGTCTTTGGATTTCTCTTCATCAGTGAGCTTTGGAGGCTGGGTCCATTGTATATATTCAAGATTGAGTTAAACAGATTTTTAGTCAACAAGGGAGTCGAGGATTGTTGTGGGCAGACAGGAGGTGGGGTTGAGGCCACGATCACACAGGCTTAGAGTCATAGAGGTTTATATCCCTTCGGCCCAACTTGTCCATGCCACCCTTTTATTTTTAAACCACTAAGCTAGTCCTAATTGCCGGCATTTGACCCATATCCCTTTGAACCCATCTAAGTCTAAATGCTTTTTGAAAGACAAAATTGTACCCATCTCTACTGTTGCCAGCTTGTTCCAGACATTCACCACCCTCCGCAACAATTGCCCCTCTGGACCATTTTGTATCTCTCCCCTTAAACCTATGCCCTCTAGTTTTAGACTCCCCTACCTTTGGGAAAAGATGTTGACTATCGAACTGATCTATGATCTTCAGCTTGAAGGGCTGAATGACCTGCTCCTACCCCTATTTCTTACATTATCAGAATTTTGATTTCTCTTAACTGTAACCCAACATTGAGCATAAAATGTAAACACAAGTACTGTGATATTCTAGCCCACCCAGACAAACAATTATGGTCTCCAGTTGCCAATATGGTGGTAGTCTTGATCTGACTCTTGTTCTGTCATTAAAGCTGGGGAACTTAAGATCCAATGTTCTGCCATTACTGAGAAATTAAGACCTTATCCAACAGAACTGCAACATTTGAGAACATCAGTTGCAATCTGGAATCACATGTAGGCCAGACCAGATAAGATATCAGATTTTCTACCCTAAAGGACATTAGTGAACCAGATGGATTTTTACAATTGACAATGGTTTCACCACAACTGAGATTAACTTTATATTTCAGATTTATTTACTGAATTTAAATTCTACCAGCTGCCATCGGGGGATTCAAATCCACATTCCTGGCCATTAGTTTGGGCCTCAAGATTACTAGTTCATTCCCACTACGCCACCACCTTCCCAATTACTAACAATTATTTTATAGAGCAGAAAAATAACCAGAGTTTTTCCAAAAGCTCAATTAGTAAATATATAATATGGTACTATACAGATCAATTAAAAAAAAAGCAAAGTTCCAAACATCTTCCACGGTCTCTGCAGAGCTACATGACGACAGAAAAGATAGCTTCAGGACACTGTATTTCACCTCAATATTCCAGTCAATATAGGGGAAATTAAGCTAATTCACCTTTGCTTTGATTCCCACCCCCCTGCCAAACTAGTTTAAAATCTCCCGCAGGTACAGCATGGTACAGCACTTCCTGTCCACTACAGTTACACGTCATAACCATGATAAAACCACCTACAAACTAAGCTACATAAATTTGGCATCTTCAGACTCCTAAAAGCCAGTTCATCATCTGCAAGCCACATGACAAGTGTGCAATGGAATACTATTGACTCGCCTTGATCCATGCAGCACAAACAAGACTCAAGAAGCTTGACACCATCCAAGGCAAAGCACTTGATCAAAACTCCATCCATCACCTTAAGGCTTACTCCCCTCTGTAGATGGTACACACTGCAGCCATGGAGCAAAGACGCAGTGCACCCACCAAGATATCTTTGAAAGTACCTTCCAAACTCCGACCACAACAGACACATAGGAACACCAGCATCTTAAAATTCTCCTGAAAACATTTTACTGTCCCTTCCACATCACTAACAAAATCCTGGAATTCCCTATCTAACAACATGCAAGCGCACCTACACCACACAGATTGTATTGATTCAAGATGGTGGTGAGGTAATAACCTCGTCGTCAGCTATGCCCAAATAAATAGAATTTGTAGAAACCACCTATTCCGACAAGGACAGCCAGTTCCTCTCTAAAGATATAAAAACCAAATGCAAATTGTTCCAAAAATTGTTATATCATTAGATGCATGTATTATGAGGAAGAAGAAAGTTGATCAAGTTCTACCAGTCAAGGATCCCACACGATACTACCTTAAAAAAAAATATTTTACAAACAAACATTTCTGGATCCTGATTGGGAGCACTGCTAGGCTTGAATCTAGCATCTAGTTAAATAGCCTATCAAATACTCACTATCCAAATATAAAGTTTTGACATAGATGCTGAAGTACTGCTGCCCCAACTGGAAAAACAACAGAGGCATCCGTTGCGGCATTTGGGGAGGAAAAAAGACTGAAGAATATCAGGTGAATTAAAAATAATCAGCATTTCACTTTCACCCAAGCATTGGATGTCATAAATTAGAGAATACAAGCCAGAGAAGATAATTTCACATCATTCACTACTTTCAGCTTTAATATAACCAGAGCAAAAGGATAAATGTTATATTTTTAAAACTTCCAAATTAAATAGAAAATACTTGCAACTTGCATTAAATTTTAATTGTTATATCTATATGTACTGTATTCAGAATTAAGCACAGATGGATATTTGTTTAAATACCCAATAGCATAAATAAATAGAAGACAATTGATTTTTTTTAAAAACACATTCTTACCTCAACAGAAGTTCTTTGGGTAATTTTTTATTTATGAGAGATTCATCATTGCTGGAGAAAACCTGAAATCAAAATAGAATGTTAAATATTTAACATTAAAACAATTCAAATCAGCTTCAAAAACACATGCAATCTATTTAACCTGATTAAAATTAAAAACTGCATTTCTAAGTACATATTTTTGATCATCGCTGAAGAAATGCTCTCATTTCAAAGTTCATCTGTACTTAGAGAAGGCAACTTTTGTGTAATGGATGGAATCTCATTGTTCCAGAGAGACAAGATCTTGCATGGACTATAAAAACAAACACTTAACCTGCTTCAGGTGAAAAAATATCGCATTAGACTTTCAATCTGGTTAAAATTGTAATTAAAATTTACTTAAAATCTTGCTTGCAGGTAAAAGGTTTACACAAAGATAAAATGCATTTTACAATGACTATTGACAAAAAAAAGTCCACAACATTCTAAAAAGGTCTTTAAAAAATAGTTCTTAGCTAATCCAATCAACTGCAAGTATCAGGTAAGGTGCAATCATTTAGCAGAGCACAGGTGGTGATCATTTGGCTCAAGTCTGCATCGGCACTTTCAAAGAGTAATCCCATTGGTCACTCTCCCCTTTTTCTCCATATTCCTGTCATTTTTTTCTCCTTCAAATATTTATCCAATTTCTCTGCAAGCAACTATCAGCCAGTGCATTGTAAATCCTATTCCTCGTTGCATTAAAAGATTTTCTTCATGTCACCTCCGCTTCTTTTGCAATCACAACTCTATCCCCTTTGGTTATTAATGTTTCAGCAATGGAAAACAGCTTATCTCTTAAATGTCTAATTTTAAAAACCTCATTAAATTTCCTCTTAGCCTTTTCTTCTCCAAGCAGAATAATTCTAGTTTGTCCAGTCTATCCAGAGTAATCCCTCATTTCAGGTATCATTCTAGTGCATCACCTCCGAATCCTCTCCAAAGTCTTAACATTCTTCCTGAAAATATTCCCATCTTCCAACTTTACACAATGACCTCAGATACTGTCTTTTAGACAAAAATGAAACCAAATTTTAAAAATAACAGCTTGTATCATATATTCCCTAGACCTCTTGCCAATTGTTAATCAGCTCAAACCAGACACAATGCAAGCAGAAGCTCGTATCCCAGAGTAATTAGTAACCAAGGTTAATAGTTTAACACAGATTACCCCATTTTAATTTCAGAGGCTTGGTTACTTTAGATTATGAGTATCATTGGCTGCCTCTTGATTAAGGATGACGTCTACTCAGAGTTACGGGTTTCCGCCGTGGACCTTTGTGACTGAACAGGTAAAAGATTCTTGACCCACAGATCTTTTGGCATCTGGGCAGGATGTCCTACAAGGTAGTGGGATCCGGAGTGCAGGATTTGTATCCTCTACTGCTGCTCGGACTCATCATTAAGGTGTTTGGACTCAAAAGCATGGTACAGTTTGATGGCTTGGAACCATTTTTGAATGATTGGTAGCAAGCTCCTCCCAGTCACTCAGGTCAATGTTGCTGTGTTCCAAGGAGTTCTTCAGAGAGTCTTAGACATGTTTTCTTTGTCCTTTCCTAGAACACGAGGCATGACAGTTGAGAAACCAAGATTGGTGAATGAGACACTTTTCAGCCATCTGGACAGTGGTCAACCTACCAGAGCTGATTTTGCCCGAATGCTCGTAGAGCTGGCTTCAAGGAGGACAGCAACATTTATTCAAAGACTCTCCACTGAATCCAGAGAAAGGGGTAGAGGCACAGCTGATGGAATTTCTCTTGTGCTGCAATTACACAGTGGAGTTCTCACTGAAGTACAGGAGTGCAGTAACAACAACAGCTCTGCATACTAGGACTTTTGTTAATTTCCAAAGATGCTTGGTGGTCAAATACATGCTGCCATCATTTGTAGAAGGCCAAGGTGGCACAGTGATCTAGTGTTGGATCTCTTCGTCCATAGTGGCCTTTTGAAAGGTAGCTACTGTGTTATGGGGAATGTTCAACATATTCCAGAATCCCTCCTTCAACATATATGGGAGGTGGAATATTTGACTAACTAGGTGTGGGTTGATACGAGTTCTGTTTTGGCAACATATGTTCAAGCTGAGTCTTTTGTATGCAGAATTGAAGAGGTCAAGAGCAGCTTGCAAATCTGGTGCAGAGTGGGTAAAAACACTGCGGTCATCCATTACTAAATATCATGTACCACAGCCAGAGGTCGTGGTACATATTGGTACTAATGACATAATGTGGAGATGCCGGCGTTGGACTGGGGTAAACACAGTAAGAAGTCTAATAACACCAGGTTAAAG
Organism: Mustelus asterias; assembly: GCF_964213995.1. NCBI lineage: Eukaryota > Metazoa > Chordata > Chondrichthyes > Carcharhiniformes > Triakidae > Mustelus > Mustelus asterias. The sequence goes on along the minus strand of NC_135807.1, from coordinate 99,866,185 downwards.
TCCAACAGGTTTATTTGGTAGCAAAAGCCGGCTCTTGCTACCAAATAAACCTGTTGGACTTTAACCTGGTGTTCTTAGATTTCTTACTAATGACATAGGCAGAAAGAGTGATGAGGTCCTGCAGCAGCAGTTTAGGGAGTAAGGTTGAAAGTTAAAAAGCAGGACCTCTAGGGTTGTAATCTCAGGATTACTCCCTGTGCCACGTGCTAGTGAGGCTAGGAATAGGAAGATAGTGCAGCTCAACACTTGGCTAAACAGCTGGTGTAGGAGGAAGGGTTTCAGATATCTGGACTATTGGGGTCTCTTCCAGGGCAGATGGGACCTGTACGAGGACGACAGGTTGCATCTAAACTGGAAGGGCACAAATATTCTGGCCGGGAGGTTTGCCAGTGCCATACAAGAGGTTTTAAACTAGTTTGGCAGGGGGGTGGGAATCAAAGCAAAGGTGAATTAGCTGAAAGGGAACCAGAGAGTAGGGCCAGTAAAGACTCAAACAGCAGGCAGGGTGGGATTGCTAATCAGAGAGGGTTTGGTGGACTGAAGTGCATTTGTTTCAATGCGAGAAGTATAATAGGTAAGGCAGCTGAACTTAAGAGCTTGGATTAGTACTAGGAACTACGATGTTGTTGCCATTACAGAGACTTGGTTAAGGGAAGGACAGGATTGGCAGCTTAACATTCCAGGATACAGATGTTTCAGGTGGGGGCAAGGGGGTGTAAAAGGGGTGGGGGAGTTGCACTACTGGTTGAGAATATCACAGCTGTACTCCGAGAAGACACCTCGGAGGGTTCATACAGCGACGCAATACGGGTAGAACTCAGGAATAGGAAAGGCGTAGTCACAATGTTGGGGGTTTACTATAGGCCACCCAACTGCCAGCGGGAGATTGAGGAACAGATATGTAGGCAGATTTTGGCAAGGTGTAAAAGTAACAGGGTTGTTGTGGTGGGAGATTTTAATTTCCCCTATATTGACTGGGACTCTCAATGCTAGGGATGTGGATGGGGCAGTTTGCAAGGAGCATCTAGGAGGGCTTCCTTAAACAGTATGTAGATAGTCCAACTAGGGAAGGGGCCGTACTGGACCTGGTATTGGGGAATGAGCCAGGCCAGGTGGTCGATGTTTCAGTAGGGGAACAGTTCGGGAACAGTGAGCACAATTCAGTAAGCTTTAAGGTACTGATGGATAAAGATAAGTGTAGTCCTCAAGTGAAGGTGCTAAATTGGGGGAAGGCTAATTACAACAATATTAGGCAGGAACTGAAGAATGTAGATTGGGGGCAGATGTTTGAGGGCAAATCCACATCTGGCATGTGGGAGGCTTTCAACTGTAAGTTGATATTAATTCAGAACCAGCACATTCCTATTAGGATGAAGGATAAGTATGGCAAGTTTTGGGAACCTTGGATAACGAGAGATATTGTGACCCTAGTCAAAGAGAAAAAGGAAGCACTTGTCAAAGCTAGGAGGCTGGAAACACACGAAGCAAGTATGGAATACAAGGAAAGTAGAAAGAAACTTAAGCAAGGACCTTAAGGGCTAAAAGGGGTAATGAAAAAGCATTGGCCAGCAGGATTAAGGAAAATTCCAAGGCTTTTTATACATATATAAAGAGCAAGAGGGTAGCCAGGGAGAGGGTTGGCCCACTCAAGGACAAGGGAGGGAATCTATGCGTGGAGCCAGAGAAAATGGGCAAGGTATTAAATGAGTACTTTGCATCAGTATTCACCAAAGAGAAGGACTTGGTGGATGATGAGTCTGGGAAAGGGTGTGTAGATAATTTGATGTGGAGATGCCGGTGTTGGACTGGGGTAAACACAGTAAGAAGTTTAACAACACCAGGTTAAAATCCAACAGGTTTATTTGGTAGCTTTGGCTACCAAATAAACCTATTGGACTTTAACCTGGTGTTGTTAAACTTCTTACTGTAGATAATTTGAGTCATGTTGAGATCAAAAAGGAGATATTGGGGTTCTTGAGAAACAGTAAGGTAGACAAGACCTCAGGGCCTGATGGGGTATACCCCAGAATACTGAAAGAAGCAAGGGAGGAAATCGCTGGGGCCTTGAGAGAAATCTTTGTTTCTTCACTGGCTACAGGGGAGGTCGCAGAGGATTGGAGAATAGCCAATGTTGTTCCTTTGTTTAAGGGTAGCAAGAATACTCCAGGTAATTACACGCTGGTGAGCCTTACATCGGTGGTGGGGAAATTATCGGAGGGGATTCTTCGAGACAGGGTTTATTTCCACTTGGAAATAAGTGGACGTATTAGTGAAAGGCAACATGGTTTTGTGAAGGGGAAGTCGTGTCTCACGAACTTGATCGAGTTTTTTGAGGAAGTGACCAAGATAATTGATATGGGGGGAAGGCAGTGGATGTTGTCTACATGGACTTCAGTAAGGCCTTTGACAAGGTTCCTCATGGCAGACTGGTGCAGAAGGTAAAGTCGCATGGGATTAGAGGTGAGCTGGCAAGGTGGATATAAAACTGGCTCAAAGATAGCCAGGTTCCGCACACGAGGACGGCCTCAACCGGGATATTGAGTTCATGTCACACTATCCGTAACCCCCACAACTTGCCTGGATGTGCAAAATCTCACTGGCTGTGCTGTCTGGAGACAATACACATCTCTTTAACCTGTGCTTAATGCTCCCTCCACTCACATTGTCTGTATCTTTAAGACCTGGTTGGCTGTAGAGACTCACATTCCAATCATTATTTATGTAAATTGAGTTTGTGTCTTTGTGCCCTGTTTGTGATCAGAACTCCCACCCACCTGACGAAGGAACAGCCTGTTCCGAAAGCTAGTGGCTTTTGCTACCAAATAAACCTGTTGGACTTTAACCTGGTGTTGTTAGACTTCTTACTCAGTCAAAGAAGACAGAGGATAGCAGTGGAAGGGTGCATTTCTGAATGGAGGGCTGTGACAAGTGGTGTTCCTCAGGGATCAGTGCTGGGACCTTTGCTATAAAAATATGTATATTAGATATATATAAAAAATGATTTGGAGGAAAACGCAACTGGATTGTTTAGTAAGTTTGCGGACGACACAAAGGTTGGTGGATTTGCGGATAGCAAATCTGTTCTGGTCACCTCACTATAAGAAGGATGTGGAGACACTGGAAAGAGTGCAAAGGAGATTTACCAGGATGCTGCCTGGTTTGGAGGGTAGGTCTTATGAGGAAAGGTTGAGGGAACTTGGGCTTTTCTCTTTGGAGCGGAGGAGGTTGAGAGGAGACTTGATAGAGGTTTATAAGATGAGGGGGATAGATAGAGTGAACGTTCAAAGACTATTTCCTCCGGTGAATGGAGTGGTAACTAGGGGACATAACTATAGGGTTCATGGTGGGAGATATAGGAAGGATGTCCGAGGTAGATTTTTTACTCAGTGGTTGGGGTGTGGAATGGACTGCCTGCAGGGATAGTGGAGTCAGAAACTTTAGGAACATTTAAGAAGCTATTGGATAGGCACATGGAGTACTTCGGGATGACAGGGAGGAAATAGCTTGATTTGGGTTTCAGACAAAGCTCGGCACAACATCGTGGGCCGAAGGGCCTGTTCTGTGCTGTACTGTTCTAAGTTCTATAGCGATGAGGACATCAGAGGATACAGCAGGATATAGATCAGTTGGAGACTTGGGCGAAGAGATGGCAGATGGAGTTTAATCCGGACAAATGTGAGGTAATGCATTTGGGAAGGTCTAATACAAATAGGAAATATACAGCAAATGGCAGAACCCTTAAGAGTATTGATAGGCAAAGGGATCTGGGTGTACAAGTACACAGGTCACTGAAAGTGGCAAGGCAGGTGGAGAAGGAGTCAAGAAGGCATACGGCATGCTTGCCTTCATCGGCCGGGGCATTGAGTTTAAAAATTGGCAAGTCATGTTGCAGCTTTATAGAACCTTAGTTAGGCCGCAGTTGTAATATAGTGTTCAATTCTGGTCACCACACTACCAGAAGGATGTGGAGGCTTTGGAGAGGGTACAGAAAAGATTTACTAAGATGTTGCCTGGTATGGAGGGCATCAGCTATGAGGAGAGGTTGGAGAAACTTGGTTTGTTCTCACTGGAGCGACGGAGGTTGAGAGGAGACCTGGTAGAAGTCTACAAGATTATGAGAGGCATGGACAGAGTGGATAGTCAGAAGCTTTTTCTGGGTGGAAGAGTCAATTACTAGGGGGCATAGGTTTAAGGTGCGAGGGGCAAGGTTTAAAAGGAGATGTATGAGGCAAATTTTCTTTTTAAAACACTGAGTTGTGGGTGCCTGGAACTCGTTGCCCGGGGAGGTACTGGAAGCTGAAACGGTAGTGACGTGAATAGGATGGGAATAGAGGGATATGGTCCCCGGAAGGGTAGGAGGTTTTAGTTAAGTCGGGCAGCATGGTCGGTGCAGGCTTGGCGGGCTGAAGAGCCTGTTCCTGTGCTGTAATTTTCTTTGTTCTTTGTACATCCATGGTGGTCAGATTCGTTTTGGCATGGAGGTAACTGAAGTTAAAAGGTATCTAATTCTCATACCAGAGGGCAGTTGATCTTTGAAGTGAAAAGCCACTGTCAGGTATATTGTAAACAGTATGGGGCTTTCATACAGGCTTGCTGGACACCGATCTAGATTTTGAGTGTCTATTTCAGATGTCACATTTGCAATCAGATCATCGTGAAGCAGTTGCACTTCTATGGAAACCCAAATCTCTGGAACACAATCCATGGCTCTTCATGATTTACTGAGTCAGATCATGAGTATACCCCGAAGCTCTCATTCTCGTACACGATCCCACTGACTTTCCCCATCTCACCCAACCGGCTAAACCATTGACTTACATTATTTAAATTCAAAACACATTGGTCTAAAATGTCACGAGAAAGAATAAGACACTTCATGATATGAAACACAACAGGACTTGTCACAGGTCCCATGACCAGATAAACTCGGCAAAAGTAGAGCTTTCAAGAAAACTATTGTAGCCATTCTGACATGCATGTTTCACTTAATGTTATATCTATTTGCAGAACCAAAAAGTAGCATAATCTGAATGGTAGGGATGCTAGAAAACTGAAATAAAAATAGAAACTGCTGGAAACACTCAGCAGGTGGAGGAGGTGGTCATCACAATGTTTATTGATACTCCAACTACAATCAACCACTTGAGCGTTTCAGAATTTTCTGCTTTTAAAAGCTACCCAATTAAGAAAAACTGGGGACAAAAAGAAAATAGTGACTTATTATTTGCATCCAGAGAGTTTAGATTTATTTGGAAAGAAAGTCCTCAAAAGGATATGGCTCAATGGAGCCGAGGCTGTCAACATCTTACTTTCAGAGTGCATGATTTGAACAAAATCCTGGTATCTTATTTGGGCAAAGATTTAATGAATGATGCCAATAAAAGGGTGACAAATTAAAATTCAAAACAAATCCAAAAATATTTAGTATAATCTGGATTTTTAAAAAGCAAGATATAGGAAGAGAAGGTCATTCAGCCTATTAGGTCTATCCTTCCAATAAAATCACAACTCATCCAATTGTGGCCTCAACGTTACTTTTCTCCATGCGCTGTAATGATCCTCAATTCCCTTGTAGATCAAAAATCTGTTTAACTCAGTCTTGAATGTTTTCAATGGCGCAGCCACCACTGTTTGCAGGGAAAGAGAATTCAAAACACAAACATCTCTTAGAATAAATTCCTCCTCATCTCAATCTTAAATGGGAGACCACTTATATTTGAATTGTACTTTTAGTTCTAGATTCCACCACAAGAGGAAACATCCTCTCAGTATGGACCCTGTCAAGCTCCCTCAGAATCTTATATGTTGCAATAAGATCACCTCTCTCATTCTTCTGAACTCTGAGTTTAGGCTCAACCTAGGAATCAACCCAGTGAACATTCTCTGAACGATAATTATACCCAGTATTCCAGATGTAGTCTCACCCTATACAGCCATAGCAAGACTTCCTTTCTTCTATATTCCATTCCCTTTGCAATAAAGGCCAACATTTGTCTTCTTAATTACTTGATATACTGGCATGCTAACTTATGATTCAGACAGGACACAGAAATCCCTCTGATCACCACTGGGATTTCGTTTGCATTTAAAATTGATTGATATTACTCACTTCTCTCTCCATTAATTATTATGGATGCCTTTGAGCAGAATTTTAGAGTTCATACAACACGAATAGTTTGTCTTTTTCCTTTTTTGGATTGATGGGATGGAGCATATTTATTGTTTGTGTTGCTTACCTTTGTAACAATCTAATTTTCTATCCAAACTGGGAAGGATGTGAAAGTGGTTAAGGAGAGAGTGATTGGCAGGTGTTCTGAAGTGTACAAACCCAAGTTATGGCCTATATAGGTGAACTTTGACCAGAAGATCAATTCATAACTGTTCATTTCTACTGATTACTCCATCTGCCCCAACTCTCTATCGCCGATCCTACATTAGTGGATGGGCTCAGGGGAGTTGGGTGGTGAGCTACTTGTCACAGAACTCACAACCTTGGACTTGCATGTCGAGCCATCGCATTGATATAGATAGTCCATTCAGCTTCTGGTAACCCAGAGGTTGTTAATAGTGGGTGATTCAGCAATGGTAATGCCATTGAAATGTCATGGAGAGATGGTTAGATCTCTCTTGTTGGAGATGGCCATTGCCTGGCACTTGTGCAACATTCATGTTATGTGCCACTTATCCGACCAAACCCAAATATTGTTCAGGTCTTGCTACATACACACATGGACTGAAGAGTTACGAATGGTGATGCACAATCATTTGCTGACATCCCCACTTCTGATCTTATGATGAAAGGAAGGTCATTGATGAAGCATGTGAAGATGGTTGGGCCTAGGACCCCACCCTAAAAAGAACTCTTGGGGCTGAGATGATTGACCTGCAACAACCACACCATCTTATTTTTGTGCTAGGTACTACTCCAACCAGTGACCCTAATTTTGCTGGGGTTCCTTGGTGCCACCCTTGGTCAAATGCTACCTTGATGTTAGGGGCAGTCTCACCTCACCCTTGGAGTTTAGCTCTTTTCTCAATGTTTGGACCAAGGCTGAAATTAGGTCAAAAAGTGAGTGGCTCTGAGGGAACGCAAACAGAGGAACAGTGAGCAAATTAAAGTAAATATTGGTCGATTGTACATGGATTTTCAGAAGGCATTTGATACAGTGCCACACTACAAACTTGTAGTTTGTGGAAAAAAAGGTAAACGCTTAGATAAGGAATTGTCTGAGACAGTAGAGGGAGCACAGTGAAGGCTTACCAGGCTGATCCCTAGCATGGCAGGTCTGTCATATGAGGAGAGACTAAGTCGGTTAGGATTATATTCGCTGGAGTTTAGAAGAGGGGGGATTTCAGAGAAACTTATAAAATTTTAATGGGGTTAGACAGGAGATTCAGAAAGAATGTTGCCAATGGTGGGGGAATCCAGAACTAGGGGTCATAGTTTGGAGGATAAGGGGCAAACCTTTTAGAACTGAGGGGAGGAGAAATTTCTTCACCCACAGGGTGGTGAATGTGTGGAATTCACTACCACAGAATGTAGTTGAGGCCAAAACGTTGTCTGATTTCAAGAAAAATGATCAGCCATAATCAAAATGGCATAGCAGGCTCAAAGGGCTGAATGGCCTACTCCTGCTTCTAGTTTCTATGGAGGAAGATCAGTGGAAATCCCCAGAGGTCAGTGTTGGGAGCCTTACTCTTCCTGATTTTTTTTAAAAAACTACCCAGACCATGGTGTTCAGGACATGATTTCAAAGACTGGCATTTGTGATGCTGTGGACCTCAGGATGAGGCCTAGATGGATTGTCTACTCGGCGCTTCCGGCTGAAGATGGTTGCAAATACTGATGTGCTGGGTTCCCCTTTGTGGGATGGGGGTATTTGCGGCCTCTCCTCCTCCTATCAATTGCCAATCACTATTCGTGAATGGATGTGGCAGGACTGCAGAGCTTGGATCTGCTCCAGTGTGCGATCGCTAAGCTCTATTACATGCTGCTTCCGTGTTTGACATGATTGTAGTCCTGTGTTGTAGATCACCAGGTTGATATCTCATTTTTAAGTATGGCTGGTACTGTTCGTGGCAAGTTCCCCCGCACTCAAAGCATGATAAGACCATAAGATATAGGAGCACAAGTAGGCTATTTGGCCCATTGAGTCTGCTTTGAAATTCAATGTGATCATGACTGAACAGATATGATAATTCTCAACTCCACTTCCCCACCTTATCCCCATATCGCTTGAACATACTTAACAATGCTGCCTCTACAGTAAACAGCTCCACAGATTCACTATCCTCCGAGGAGAAGAAATTCCTCCTCATCTGTCTTAAATGGATGATCTTTGGTGACCTTTATCCCCTGTGGTCCTCCCACAGGGGAAAAACAGCCTCTCAACATCTTCCCCGTTATGCCCCCTGAGAATTCTATGCAGCTCAAGAAGGTCACCTCTATCGTGTGAGGTCTGATATAGAGATTAATACAAGACCACAAGGTTAGTGGAAGTAAATACTGGAACTATTTATTAATATGCCTATCCTCTAACACATTTAGCACAAGACTGGCTAGGCAAGCTCCCCCCAGGGTGGAACTCGAGTCCCAGTTCACCTGAACTCTTCTCTTAAAGGGGCATGCCCCAATATAACACTCTTCCGCTCTTACTCCAAAACCCCCATAATAACAGTTTCTTTTTTTAAACACAATTGCAAATGCACAATTCAACTATGTACAAAAACAAAGGTGAACATCAATCGTGAAAAGCAATATCAAGGTCCATTTAGAAGACAATCAGTCTAGCTGAAGAACGACAGTTCCAGGACAACCGTTTTGTTGCCTCCAAGGTCTTCTTGGGAATTTTTCCCCACATTTCCGGAAGCTCTCGAGCTTCCTCTTGCCTGGTTGCTGTCATCAGTAGTTTGTGCTAATGTTTCCTGCCGATGTCAGAACTCACTCAGGTCGGTTCCTCAGACTCCTTTTGCAATAATTCCAGGTTGGAGGGGACTTCCCTGCTTTGATATGGAGTGACCTGTTCATCCTGGATCTGCACAGTGTGAGACATTGACCCCATCTGGGGGCCACCGCTGTTGCAGGAACCCATTCGCTCTTTCCTTCCTCCCTCCTCCTCCCTCCCCCCCCCCCCAAGCTACGTAGTTATTCGCCAACACGGTTTCCCCTTTGCTGAACTTCATTGACTTTCCCTCCCTTCAGGCCATCTACCCTCCTTGGTTCTTTGTTGCCACTTCGAGTCTCCTCTGGCTGCATCAGGTCAAAAAAGTAGTCCTCAATCTGCAACCAAACATCAATGTGCTCGGGAACATTGGGTCATTCCATGAGGTGTGCTTAAGAATTGATTCACTCTCCTTCCAAGGGAACCCTCCCCTTGGGAAACCTTCAGTGCCTGTTTGAAGGTCTGGACAAGTCTCATTGGCCTGGCCATTTGTGGCAGGGTGATATGGAGCCGACATCACCTAGCAGACTCCTTGGTGGTTGAGGTAGTTCTCAACTTCCTTTGCCACAAACTATGTCCCATGGTTGCTCACAATTTGCTCAAGGAAACCAAGCAAACAACTCGTCGAGTCGCTCAATAGTCACCTCTGCAGACACCAACTTCATAATTGCTATTCTGGCCATTGAGTGGGCATCGACCACCAATTGCATCTTTCCTTCCACTGGACCTACAAAAGTCCACATGGATCCTTTGCCAAGCTTCAGGCCATTCCCATCGGTGTAGAGGCAACAACAGCAGTGCATTCCGCACTGAAGCGCAAGATTCACAAGCATCTAACTTCTCAATCTGAGAGTCAACGCCTGGCCACCAAAAATAGCCTCTGGCCATCTTTCATCTGCACCACCCTCAGGTGCCCTTGATCCACCATCTTTCTACATAATGCAGAAGGAATGACCACTCATACCCCACGAAAGATACCCACCCGTTATGGACAACTCCCACCTCCTCGACTGGTAGGGACACAAATCAGGCTGATTCCCTCGTAAGACTAAATCCATTACTTGATTTAAGACTGGGTCATTTTTTGTGGTGTTTCATACCTGGACCACTGATATTGGTATTCTATCATCTAGGTGAAAATACAAAATTTTCAAATGCCAATCAGGACATCCAGGAAGAGGCAGCCTCGAGTGTATCAATGTTGGTCATGCTGTTCAGATTGCCTGTACCATATGGCATAGGAGTAAGCTGATAAAAGTGACCAAGTTGTAAGTGTCCTGCCGCCATAGATGGTATTCCAGTGTATGGGTCAAAGATGGTGCTAAGGGGCTTCTGATTGGTTAACAGCTCAAAATGCTGGCCCAAATAGGAAATGGGAGAATTTCTTCACCTCAAATACTATGCTTAACCCCTCATTCTCAACCTGAGCATATTTTTCCTCTGCTTTTGTTAAAGACCTTAATGCAAAGGCAATGGGCCTTGTTTCTCCTTTGGACAATACGCGAGACAACACAGCGCCAACACCACAGACAAGGCATCGCAGGGTGATTACCATGGCAACTTCAGGTCAAAATGCATTAACACTTCCAACCTTCGTAAAGCATGCTTTACCTCCCGGTAAGCCTCCTCACACCCCTGGATCTATCTCCATGGTCAGCCTTTACCAAGCAGTTGGTGTAAAGATTTCAGTACATGGTCAAATCTGACAAACTTGCCATAATAATTCATCAATCCCAGGAACGATCGCAATTGTGATACATTCTCTGGTTTGGGAGCTTTCAAATGAAATTCTGTCGATTTGGATTCTTCTGCTTCCTCTGCAGATTTTGCAGATTCCCGTGCCCATCTTGGCTGGCAGCATGCAGCTTGTGCCTAGTCTTCAGGTTTATGTCTCTCAGACTCTCCTTTTCCTCTTTTAATTGCACCCTACAATTTTGAGCAATATGCCCCACCCGCAGCATTGCATTTCAAGAGTCCAACATGTGGATTCTGTGGCCAGACTTGTCACAACTGTGGCATTCTATGGAAGACATCACGTTCTGTTGCACTTGGCTACGTTGTGTATTCTGGCACAGACACCCAACTGTGTTGCTTCATTTGCAGCCAGTTCCATGTGCGAGGTCTGATATAAAAGCTAGTACAAGATCATAAGGAGAGTGGAAGTAAACTACTGGGTCTGTACACAATGGAGTTTAGAAGGATGTACACGATGGAGTACATTTATTCTCTAATAGTCAGCACAAGACTGGCTCGGAAAGCTGCACCCAGAGTCACCTGATCTGTTCTCTTAAAGGGGCATAGCCCAACATAAGACCATAAGAGACAAGAGCAGAATTAGGCCATTTGTCCCATCTAAATTTGCTCTGCCATTCGAGTATGGCTGATAAGTTTCTCAACACCATTCTCTCACCCTTTTCCCCAACCTTTGGTCCCCTTACCAATCAAGTATTCTATCATCTAGGTGAAAATACAAAATTTTCAGGCTGATGGAGATTTAAATCTAGCAGCAGTCAGCTGAAGCAGGCCTAAAACCTTCCAGAGACAAATGTGGAATCAGGAGAATGCAAAATGTCTTAAAATACACTCAATGACCTGGCCTCCACAACCTTCTATGGCAATGAATGCCATAGATTCACCACCCTCTGGCTGAAGAAATTCTTCCTCATTTTGGTTCTAAAAGGGTCTCCCTTTACTGAGGCTGTGCCCTTGGATCCTAGTCTCCCCTACTAATGGAAACATCTTCCCCAAGTTCCCTTTACCCAGGCCTTTCAGTATTCTGTAAGTTTCAATGAGATCTCCCCTCATCCTTCTAAACTCCATCGTGTACAGACTCAGAGTCCTCAAACACTCCTCATACAATCAAGCTTTTCATTCCCAGGAGCATTCTTGTGAACCTTCTCTGGAACCTCTCCAGCACATCCATCCTTATATACAGGGCTCAAAATTCATTCCTCTAAAATCCAATGAGTGCCCAACCTACTAATCTCACCTCACATGAAAATCCTTCCATACCCAGGTGACCCCTTCTCTCGACTGCCTCCAATGCCAGCATACTTCCCTTAGATAAAGGGACCAAAATGGTTCACAATATTGCAGGTGTGGTCCAACTAGAGCCTTGTATAGGTTTAGCAAGACTTACCTACTTTTATACTCCATTCCCTTTGAAATAAAGGCCAACATTCATTTGCTTTCCCTATTATCTGCTGAACTTGCATGCTATCTTTTTGAGATATGCACAAGGACCACCCCCCACTCCCTCTGTGCTGCAGTTTTCTGCAGTCTTTCTCCATTTAAATAACATTCAGCTCCTTTATTCTTCTACCAGAGTACATAACTTTCCTTTTCCTACATTGTATTCCATTTGCCAAGTTTTTACCCACTTAACCTGTTCATATCCCTCTATAGACCTTTTGTCTCATCATCCCCACTTGGTTTCCCACCTATTTTTGTGCCATCTGCAAACTTGGACCAGGGAAATGAATGTATTAATGCCAAGTCAAGGGTTGATCTCCTGGCTTGATCGTAATGGTAGAGTAGGGGGTAGGCTGGACTAAGAGGTGACAGATTATAGTTTAATACAATTCTGCTGCTTATGATGCACAGCACCTCATGGATTTCCAGCACTGATTTGCTAAATCTGTTCAAAATCTATCCCATTTAGCACAGTAGTATATTCCATTTGTCTTCCTAATTATATCTGCAGGCTATCTTTGTGATTCATGTAGTCTCGATTTAAATATTATACTTTTGATTCTTCCCACCACAGTGGGCAACTTCACATTTTTCTACATTATACTCCATCTGCCAAAGTTTTATCCACTCACGGAACCTATATACATCTCTTTGCAGACTTTTTGTATCCTCCTCAACTTGCTTTCCCACCTTTGTATTGTTAGCAAATATGGCTACAAAACCCTCTTGTCCTTTCGTATCAGAACTTCAGTATGTATACATTGTAAGAATTCCTATTATTCTAAGTCTGCATTCAATATTTACTGAACATAAGGTTAATTGCTTTTACAAATTCAAATAACCATATGATTAAATGTACATTAATGCAAATTCTAAATAGTTTGAGGCCCTAGCAATGAACCCTGTAGCACTCCATGAGTTACAACCTGAAAATTGCTCACTGTTTTCCATTGGCTAGCCAATCCTCACTCCACTCTAATACATCACCCCAATACCAGGAATTTGAGGTCACCCTTCATGTGACATCTTATCGAAAATCCTTTATCTAGCCAGTTTGTTACATCCTCAGAACTTTAATAAATTTGTCAAACACAAATTTTCCTTTCATAAAGCCATGTTGACTCTGCCCAATTGCTACTACCTCCCTAATGGATTCTAGCATTTTCCAAATGACATGTCAAATGAACTGGCCTATAGTATCTCGGCTTCTGTCTCTCTTCTATCTTGAAGAGGCGTTACATTTCGGTTTTCCAATCTGCTGAGTCCTTCCCAGCATCTAGGGAATTTTCGAAGGTTACAACCAAGGGATTCACCAATTCTGCAGCCAGTTCTTTTAAGACACTAGAATGCAGGCCATCATCTCCAGGGGAAATGTCAGGCTCTAGTCCTGGTAGTTTTCCTAGCAAGATACTCCCCTCCCTTCTGCACCTTGATTTTCCACTATTCTTCAAATGCTGTGTATGTTCTACCACAAAGACAGATCTAAAATACTTTAAGTCTGTCATTTCCTTGTCTCCCATTATTAATTCACTAGTCTCATTCTCTAAGAGACTAATGTTTATTTTTGCTAGTCAACCTCTTTTCATACACTTGTCAAAGCTCTTGTTAATACTCTTATTCCAATTCTCTATTTTGTCTTGAAGTCATCTTTTGCTGGTTTCTAATTTTCTTCCCCCAATCTTCTGGCCTGTCACTTCTCTTGGCAGCAATGTGCATCTTTTCTCTCAATTTGATCCCATCCTTAACTTCCTTCTGAGCCATCTTTCTAAGAGTCTTTCCCAAAGGAATACATCTTTGGTGAAAGTTCCTTAATTGTCTGTACTTATCTTTTAACCTATTTTTCCAGTTTACTTTAGCTAACTTTGTCTACATATCTATAGAACTGCCTTTAAGGCACCAGTTTCAGACCAAGGTTCCTCACCTTCAAACGAAGTGCGAATTTTTATCACGTCATGATCACTCCCACCTAGAAGATTTTTTAACTGAGATCATTAATAAATTCTATTGCATTATACATTACCAGGTCTCAAACAACCTGTTGGCTCCACAAAACATTGGTCGAAGAAACTGTCTGTAAACTCATCCTCAACACGACCTTTGCCAAAATGATTTGTCCACTCAAGATGATTTAAGGTCAACCACAGTACCTTTCATACAAGTCCCCAATATTTCTTGATTTATAAAATCGGTCCTACATGGCAGCTACTGTAAAGAGGCCGATAAACTACTCCCACAAGTAAATCCTTACCCTGCTATTTCTTATCACCATCCAAACTGATTCTACGTCTTGATCTGCCAAACCAAGGTCATTTTCCTCTACTGCACTCACCTCATCATTTATTAAGAGCTATCCAACCTCCTTTCCTATCTTTGAGATGTCACATACCCTTGACTATTCAGTCCACGGAATTGTTCAGGTTTCAATCTCGTATCCCCACAACACGTGACAATCATGTCAAACAGCATGAGCATGTGACAGAGCTAAGCCATCCCACAATCAACTAATATCTAAGCTCTGTAGCCCTGCCACATCTAGTCATGCTGTGGAGATGCCAACATTGGACTGGGGTGGGCACAGTAAGTCTTACAACACCAGATTAAAGTCCAACAGGTTTATTTGGAATCGAGCTTTCAGACACTGCACCATCAAATGAGTGGAGGTAGGTTCACAAACATGGTATATATAGGCAAAGACACAATTGCAAGATAATTACAGATTGGAACGTGAAGAATGGTTGGAATGGAAGTCTTTACAGGTACAAACAGTATGCATGGAGAGAAGGATAATCACAGGTTAAAGAGATGTGAATTGTCTCAAGCCAAGACAGTATGGTGGGGGTTACATGAAGCCAAGATCCTGGTTGAAGCTGTCCTCATGCATGACGAACTTGGCTATCAGCTTGGCGATTCTGCATGGTCGTGTGTCTTGAAAGCCACCTTGGAGAATGCTTACCCGAAGATCGGAGAATGAATGCCCTTGACTGCTGAAGTGTTCCGCGTCTGGAAGGGAACACTCCTGCCGGCGATTGTTGCACGGTGTTCATTCATCCGTTGTTGTAGTGTCTGTATGGTCTCGATGTACCTGCCTCAGGACATTCTTTTCTGCAGTGTATGAGGTAGACAATGTTGGCCAAGTCACTTGTGTGTACCGTGTACCTGGTGGTGATGTTCTCACATATGATGGTGGTATCCATGTCGATGTTTAAGCCTCTTGGTTGCTGTGAAGTCAAAGAGACGAGTTCTGGTTCTTCATAATACCTTTATTTCTTTGATTGAACTTCACACACAATAGTAGTGCCACCTGTGGCCCCTTTATACATCAGTGACTTCAATTGAATAATTGACATCAAATTAGGACTTAGTTGGAAGGTCTGTTAGCCCATTCTTAACAGTCTCCCCTTCCTTGGGGGGAAAAAATATTTTGATGAATATGGGTTTTCCATAGAAAAACAGAAAACACAATTCCCCTTCCTTTTTCAAATACATTTCTTAAAAAAACATACATTCACAGAACGATACGCCCTTCTTTAATAATGTCCAAACATTTCTTTGAACTAGCCCGTTAGTAAAATAATCTGATAGCTACTATCAACCCATTTAATTTTTGATATTTCTCTTTTGTCCAGCATCTACTTTAAGCTGGTTATGTCGATCCTCAATCTTTTCTCATTTACACTTTGTGGAATGTACATTTTCCCCATAGGGATTTGTCAATGTGACATTCAATGGGAATTTTACCCGAATCCCCCAACCCCAAAATTTCTATTAATATCTGGGATATATAAAAGACCGTGTGGACTGCATCTACAAGACTTAGTGTCTCGGCAGCCAATGTGCTTTTTATCACTCTCATTTTTTGTTTCCCACACAAGGAGGGCAACATTTTTCACCAAAAAAATAAAACCACCCGTGCTTGAGAACCCATCACATAAATTGGCATAGGAAGCATCACTATAAACTACAAGTTTCAGGTGCCTAAGATCACCCAAAAACAGGAACCTCAAAACACACTCCTGCATTTTTAGTTTGGCCAACGTTTTGTTTACTCTCATTATGTCTTCTACTGTAGGATCATTCATTTTCGTACTCAACTCTAGGACATCAAAATTAACGTCCGGTCTAGTCTATATCTAGCCAATTCAGTTGCCCAATCAAACTTCAAAGTTCCTCTTTTTCTGTCTTCTAAACCACTGTGTCCTACCACGACTAATTGCTATTGGGCTGATACTCTCCAGATAAGATTGCTGACGTAAAAAGTGACACCTGACTCGGTCTGTCTGATTTCCAGCCCATTATATTTGAAAGCCCCTGAAGCCTGACTTCCAACCCGGAATTCCTTCCTCAGCCTAGAGATGACTATTGCTTCGAATTCACTACTACCACCGCACACAAAAAACAGTGACATGCCTCACGAAGATACCAAAAAGATTTCCTTCCTAGTGCCAGTAAAATATCGCAGGATCTGCTTTCCACTAGCAACAGCTTAACTTTAACAAAACTGAGCTTATTGGAAAATACCGAACTCTAGATGCATCATTTAGCCCATATTCCGATACCTTGTCAAGTTATGCCCCCTTTCCCACCTGATCTCTCATTCTGTACTACCACTGCTTGACCTTTCCCTCCTGCTGTGGGATGTTCTTTCAATAATTCGCGATCTCGTTCACCAATCGGACTTACTATCTGAACTGGGGCTACGTTTCTGTGCCCTCCATTTTTGAACTTAGTGTTCCCAATCCGTGGCTTGGCATCCTCCGCTGTATTCTGTACATTCAACCGATGTTTATACTTTCCAGTGGCCTTCCCTGCTCTACTAATGACAGTTGCATCCTTCCATTGATTGGACCCTTCAGGCAAGTATGTCACCTTTGTACCAACTTTAGGCAGTTGTCATTTCGGAAAAATGGCCTGTTCTAGTTCATCAGAAGTATTGTGTTCCTCTACAGGTACTCTGTCTATTTCAGTTAACTGGTCCTCAATTCTGTAACATGCGAGTATCAGATGACCCTAGTTCCTCAGTGTTCATCTACTCTAAATTTGCAAATTTGTAATCTGTACCCATTATCCTTGATGAATGTACCTTAACAGTCTGATTACCATGTTGCAAAACAATTGTTTTGCCATCTATGCATATAGCCTTTCCTGCGCCCTTCCATTCATTAAAATTGTCTTTCATAGAATACCTTCTTCATAAAATATCTTTATTTCTTCGATCCAACTTCACACACAATTCTCCACCACCCAATAGTGCCACCTGTGGCCCCTTTATATATCAGTGACTTCTATTGAAAATTGACATCAAATTAACCAAAACCAATTAATCCATTCCTAACATTGATTATCCAGCACATCTTAGGGGCTGCCGTTGCAGAGTTGTGTGGTGTCGTGGTCGCTGAAGCCTGAAGGCTGGGTAGTTTGCTGCGAACAATGGTCTGTTTGAGGTTGGGCAGTTGTTTGAAGGCAAGTAGAGGGGATGGCCTTGGTGAGATGTTCGTCGTCATCGACGACATGTTGAGGGCTCTGAAGATGTCGTAGTTTCTCCACTCTGGGGAAGTACTGGATGACGAAGGATACTCTGTCGGTCATGTCCCGTGTTAGTCTTCTGAGGGGGACAGTGCAGTTTTATCACTGTGGCATGTCAGAACTCAGAAACCCTACAGTACAGAAAGAGGCCATTCGGCCCATCGAGTCTACACCAACCACAATCCCACCCAGGCCCTACCCCCATATCCCTACATATTTACCCACTAATCCCTCTAACCCACGCATCTCAGGACACTAAGGGCAATTTTTTTTTTAGCATGGCCAATCAACCTAACCCACACATCTTTGGACTGTGGGAGGAAACCGGAGCACCCGGAGGAAACCCACGCAGACACGAGGAGGATGTGCAAACTCCACACAGACAGTGACCCAAGTCAGGAATCAAACCCAGGTCCCTGGAGCTGTGAAGCAGCAGTGCTAACCACTGTGCTACTGTGCCGCCCGTCACTGTCGATGAGTCGAGCGCCATATCCTGTTCTTACAGGGCGTTTCAGGATACCCTCGATTCAGTCAGAGCGGTTCTCACACAGGGTCCTGTTGCCTGATATGATGGGATGGCCGGGTTTGTCTGTTTTGTGCATTTTCAGGAGGCAGTAGAGGATTTCCAACACGGGGAGTATGTGGGATGAATGGTGGTGAACAATTAAACAGTTTAAGGAGTCATCACAAATATCCCCAATCTCAAAAGATCGCAAAGACTGGAGCATTTGCAACCATCTTCAGCCAAAAGAGCCAAGTAGATGATCAATTGCAGCTTTCTCCCGAGGTTCTCATCAGCGATTTTGATTCACTCCAAATGAATGCACCAGATACAGCAAAGACAATGAGCCCTGACAACATTTGGCCATAGTACTGAAGGTTTCTGATGCATTACTAGCTGCACCCCTAGATAAGCTGTACTAGTACAGCTACAACACATGGCACTTACCCAATGTTGAAAATTGTCTAGGTACATGCTGTCCACAAAGGACAAATCCAATCCAGTCAATTACTACCCCATCAGTCTACTCTTGCTCATCAGCAAAATGATGCAAATGTGGCTGAGTGCTATCAAGTGGCATTCACAAAAAAAACACGATCATTTGATTTAATGTTTCATTATTTCAGGCAGTATCCCTTTAAGAGGCTGTCCCTCAGTTTAATTGATATTTATCTTCAAATAAGCAGCAGCCCTGGCAACAACCCTAAAATCAATAGGAATCAAGGGAAAACTCTCCACTAGTTGCAGTCATATTTAGCACGAAGAAAGATGGTTGTGGTTGTTGGGGATCAATCATAGCCACAGGACATTGGGGTAATGTCCTAGGTCCAATGACCTTCCCTCAACCCTAATTAACTGAAGGACAGAAAGCAGAGAGCTGTGGTAGATGGGGTTTTTTTCGGACTGGAAGGTGATAGACATTGGTATTTCCCACGGGTCAGTGCCAGGACCATTGCTTTTTTGCGATGACTTGGATCTTGGAAGGTAGTAAAGTTTCAAAATTTGATGATTATACAAAACTTGTGTAGCAAACAGTGAGATGATACAAATTGCCTGCAACTGGACAGAAAGGTCAACAGAATGGGCAGACAAGTGGCAGATGGAATTCAATACCGAGAAGCATTTTGGCAGAATGGATAGTGAGGCACAACACAGGCTTCAGGTTTTAAAGAGCATGCAGGAACAAAAGGACATTTGAAAGTGGCAAGACATATTCAGAGACTGGTTAGAAAAACATACAGGACCTGCAGTTTTATAAATAGAGGCATCAAGTATAAAAGCAGGGACGTTATGCTAAATCATATAGAGTTCTGCTCAGGGCCTAACTAGATTGTGTCCAGTTCTGCTTACCACACCATCCTCGACAGGGGTCAGAACGGTTCCATAGAAATGTTACTTATAAAATTAGGTTGGAAAGACTGCTGTTGTTCTTCTTGGAGCAAAGGAGATCGAAGGGAGATTTAACAGGGATGTACAGAAAATGACTGGCTTTATGAAGGTAGACGAAGAAAAACTTTCCCCATTAGCTGATGGGGTAAGGACTAGGAGCCACGAATTTAGGGCAAGAGATTCAGAGGGATTGAGGGGAAGAACATTTTTACACAGTGAGTGGTAATGACCTAGAACACACGGCCCACGACGGTGATGGAAGCAGAAACAAATCAACAATTTTAAAAAGTAATTGGATAGGCATTTGGAGAGAATAAATTTGCGGGGCTTCGGTGATAGATTGAAGAAATGAGACTGGATTGTTTTGTGGGGAGCTGGCTTGAACCAGATTATCCAAATGGCCTCTGTCTTTGTGTAAACTATTCTATCTTAGCCATATACAAGATGCACTGCAGCAATTCATGCAGCCTGGGTTGACAGCAATTTACAAACTCTTGACCTTTACTCCAAAAGGACACGGGCAGGAAACACCACCACCTGCAAGCTCCTCTCCAAGCCACACCATTCTGACAATCCTTCACTTCACTGGCTCATAATCCTGGAGCTTCATCCCTATCAGCACTGTGGGTGTATCTACACCAGATGAATTATAATAGTTCCAGAGAGTAGTCCAACACCATCTTTTCAATATCAATTAAGGAATGGACAACAAATGCAGTACCTGCATCCCATGAAAAAATAAATAAAGGTTCTAAGGAGCAAAGTGGAGAGGATTAGGGAATGAATTTCAGAGCTTAGTTTCTGCACAGCATGCCACCAATAGAGTGATTAAAATTATGGATGCTCAAGAGGTCAGAATTAGAGTACAGGAGATATTTCAGGGTTGTAGGAGATGAGAGAGAGAGGGAAGAGCAAGACCAAACGATTTGAAGACAAGGATGAAAATTTTAAAATTGTGTTGCATTATAGAAACCCAATGAACATCAACTAGGACAAGTGTAACACAGAACATGAGCAGGAGAGCTATGGATGACTTCGGGGGATTTATGGATGTAGAACATGGGACATTGACTGGGAGTGCATTGGAATTGTGAAGTCTAAAGATAAAAGGATGGGAAAGATTTCAGCGGGCAGAAGAGCTGAGGCAATGGCAGAGTGGAGCAATGTTATGTAGTTGGAAAAAGCAGTCCTAATGATGGTGCAATTTGTAGTAGGAAGCTCATCTCAAGTCAAAAATGACATTAAAGTTGTAAACAATCTACTTCAGCCTCAGTGGGATGGTGGCAGTCAATTGGGACTGAAAACAATAGCCTATACACAAGAAATAAGTAGTAAAAATAGATACTTGGGGCACAACTAGAGGTTGTGGTGTGGGAACAGGAAAATAAGGCATTGCAGGTGATTCTCTGGCTACAACTGGATAGATAAGAAAGTAACTAGCAAGTCTGGATAGATAAGAATGGAACTCGCAAGTACAAATCCAGCCAACAGAAGAAAAAGGGGTGATTTAGAGAATAGTATGGCTAAGCATATCAAAGGCTGTAGGCAGCTCAAGAAGGACAAGGGGGTGACAGGCACATCACAGGAAAGGCATGAGTTGATTGGTTGGTGAATATTGCTGTTTTTCCTTTCTCCAAAGCTAAGGATAGAGTTTAAACAGCTGGGGAAATTAAAACCATTAAAAATGTAAGTACAACATTCAGCTAACTTCTCTATATGGAGATGACGCCAACAAAAGTGATGTCTTATTTTTGGGGGAGTATTAGAGGTTTATCTAATAAGTAGAGGAATGGCAGAGCAGTTCCAAACTCTAGAGTGCACATCTTATGCTAGTTGGGAACTATAGGACGTTGCCCAGGCCCTGAATAACTATATGTGCAGAAAACGTGCAGCATTTTGAGTTCTGGGTTTTTTGAACTTGAATAGCAGATGACATCACTGCGATGCATGAGAGGTTGAGGGTTTTATAGATAGCATGCTTACAGATCTGGTCAGGTTTAAGGGTATACAACAGGGAGAGGAAATGCATGACCACCAGATAGATGAACAGAAACAGGTGCACATCTCAATTTCCAATCAATAATCAGTTTTGAGTAATGATGGAAGTGATGGTTCATCTAGGGAGTGCAGCCAGAGCCACGTCTCTGGCACCACATAGCTTAACTATGATGTGTGTCTGTGGGGGTTAGGCAAGAGTGGGAAAGCCATTTCAATGAGATTCAATTGCTGGGGGCTTCTGCGGTCATCACCATGAATTTAGGATGGTTATGTTGCCTCAACGGTGCCAGCGTAAAGGCTGTCACTGGCCAGCTGCAGAGCACAGAACAGTCAGCAGATGAGTTCCACATAGGCAGAAAGAGGGATGTGGTCCTGCACTCAGAATTTAGGGAGCTCGGGAGGAAATTAGCAAGACTTCAGAAGTACTAACCTTTGGATTACTCCCAGCTTCATCCATGATGATAGAAATAGGAGGATGAAACACATGAACATATAGCTGGAAAGATGGCAGGAGGGCTTTAAACTGCTGCGACATTGGGATCTGCATAGGCTGGATGGGTTGCACCTAAACAGAACCAGGACTGGCATTTTGCAGGGCGTTTGCTAGTGCTATTGGAGAAAGATTTAAACTAACTTGGCAGGGGTGTGGGAACCAGGAGGTATGAGAGAGGAACATCAAGGTGCACAGAATACTAGCAGACAAATAACACGAGTAGGAAATAGTAAGGGAGAAATATTTAAAGTCTAAATTTGTGCAGGTGTGCAAATGTGAAGAATGTGGTAAACAAGATTGGTGAATTACAGATGCAGATTGTCATGTGGAAACATCTTCCATTCGCTGGAGGAAACATCTTCCGTTCGCTGGAAATACATTGGGGGGTCCCACAGAAGGTCCCATGCAGACCTTGCCTGGGAATTGCCCAGGAAGCTTCAACTTCCATTACGCTGCTATCCTTCAGGAACCCACTGAAACTCCAATTTAATGTTGAGAAACTTCAGATGGTTCTAACTCACCAGCATGCCTCCCCTCGCCAACCACCACTACCCTCCCTCGCTGACCTTCCCTCTCACCTGACCCCCTCCTCCATACCTGCTGCCACCCCTCCCCGACCCACTCTCTCTCCCCGCCCTAGCTGTGGCCGTCTTTTTGTTGGACATGGGGAACATTCCTTATTCCAGGCCTACTTAGGCCTCCTTCCCCATACAGCGAAGATTGTATATTGGTGCCGCTTCCTGTTCTTGCCCAGAATTGGAAAAACTCAATTTTGTTTCCAATTTCCACCCTTTTACTTGACATGATCCATCTCTGAAATGTCATCTCTATATCGAGAAGTTAGCTGAGCGTTGTACTTAAATTAACATTGTTAATCTCCCATGAAAATTCAATAAATTGGCATGCTTTTTGCTGGTTATATATTTTTTGAAAACGTAGGCTGCTCAAAAGGTAGAGACAGTTTGATTGTGTTAATAGAACTAATGCTTATGTTGATAAGCCTACTCACAAAATGAAGGTAATAGGGTTTGACTTCTGAAGGAGAGAGTTCAGATGAGGGAAGATCAAAAGCAAAAACAGCATTTATGAAGAATTCAACCTGTGCAAGGGTAGCTGATTGAAACCTTAGCAAATAGCAGAAATAGCTGTTTTAAATCCCAGCTAGCTGTCTGTGAAGAAAGTCTGCCTCGAAAAGCCATTGTTCTGTTCTACCTCAAAAACAGCCCCAAAGAGATACAACTGCCCAATGTGGTAAATATTACTGGATTTTGTTTATCGTTTTTAAAAACCTACAAGCTGTTGTGAATTGTGGAAGTTTGGGGAGAATTAGCT
Organism: Mustelus asterias; assembly: GCF_964213995.1. Classification (NCBI taxonomy): domain Eukaryota; kingdom Metazoa; phylum Chordata; class Chondrichthyes; order Carcharhiniformes; family Triakidae; genus Mustelus; species Mustelus asterias. The sequence goes on along the minus strand of NC_135807.1, from coordinate 99,842,814 downwards.
CCGAAGGTCGTGAAATAAAGGTGTTTGGAACCAATTTAAGTTAGTAATACTGTGTATAGCCTTTGCTTTCATTAAGTGTACTTTTAATTGACGTTGTTTAGAATCATAGAATCCCTACAGTGCAGAAGGAGGCCATTGGTCCATCAAGTCTGCGCCGACTCTGAGCATCCCACCCAAGCCCTATCCGTGTAACCCTACGTATTAACTCTGCTAGTCCCCCTAACCTACACATCTTTGGACACTAAGGAGCAATTTAACATGGCCAATCCACCCAACCTGCACATCTTTGGACTGTGGGAGGAAACCGGAACACCCAAGGAAACCCACACAGACACAGAGTGTGTGCAAATGCTACACAGACAGTGACCCAAGGCCAAAATTGAACCCAGGACCCTAGCACTGAGAGGCAACAATGCTAACCACTGTGCCACCATGTTGTTTAATGTATACTTCTAACTGATTTTGTTGTTTAATAAACATTTATTTTATTTAAAATCGTCACAAAATGTCTGGGACATCATTTTCTGTATTTTGAACCTTTCCTCACATTATAAAATACAGCTGAGGGCAGTTATTTCAAATTTCCCTTCTGGGATTTGGAGTAACCAGACATTTACCATCGGCAATGTTAACGCACTTCCCTTCCGTTTTTTTTCTCTGTCTCCATTTCTGAGAATAGGCTGTATACCAATATACATTAAAAGCCCACCAACTTTGATTACATTTCTTCACATCCTGCCTCCTGTAAAAACTTCATTCCATTCTCCCAATTTGTCCATCACATCCGTTCTGATGATGCTACTTTCCACAACAGTGTTTCTGATGATTTTCTTTTTCTTCAACTGGGGATTTCCTCCCTCTGTGGTTGACAGGGCCCTCAACTTTGTCAGATCCATTTTCCATACTTCTGTCCTCCCCTTTCCCACCTCACCCAGAACCATGTTAGGGATCCCCTTGTACTTGCCTTCACATTCAAAGAAATATCCTCCAGCACTCCGCTACCACAACTAAACGCCCCTCTCAGAAGGGGCCGTTACCTCCACAACACCCTGATCCGCTCCTCTTGCACCCCGACATCTCATCCGCTTCCCACGCAAACCCAAGAAGTCCTTTTACCTCCCCTCACTGTCAAAGGACCCAGATGAAACAGCAATTTACTTGTACTTCTCATTTAGTACACTGTATTTGCTACTCACAATATGGTCTCCTCTACTTTGGAGCCAAACAGACCAGTAACCAACCACTTTGCAGAACACCGCCACTCAGTTCAAAGTATGACTCCAACCTTCCAGTTGCTTGCCATTTTAAAATCATTACCTTGCTCCCATTGCAGTGAAGCTTAACGCAAGCTTGAAGAACAACAATTCATCTTCTGATTCTGCACTTTGCAGCCTTTTGGACTCATTGAGTTCAACAACTTCAAACCACGAACTTTGTCCTCCTGTTTGATTCTTGCCCCCTGTACCTTGTTTTCACGATTTTGCTTTCAGAGAGAGCTGTTCATTATTCAGCTATTAACATTCACTTTAGACCAATTCTTTGTTCTTTACTGCAACCATTGTTCCATGGCATCTTCATTATTCAATCTCTCCCACCCTCAAACCTACCACAGACCTTCACCTTTGTTCCACCTACCCTCCCCCTTTAGCTCCAAAGATCAGTCATTACTAATCTTTTGAACCCCCTTTTAATCTTAACCAAACCTTTGTTACTTTATCAAAATTTCAGCCAAGCCATTATAAAGGCCGGCGACTGACCTCAATACCTAAGCACTGATACAATGAGTACCCACGTACAAAGAAGGTTAATTGATGAATATCACTAAAAAATAGAAAATGTTGTTTTCTGTTTTCCCAAGCAAATAAAGATATGTAGGACCATCAGCCAAAGTCATGATTAAGTTTCTTTGTCTTCAGTTTATAACCACAGAAAAGGTAGGTAACAGGATCTGGAAAGGGAATTGGAGTGTTCTATACATAATTATGTAATACCTTTTGTGACCAAATACCAAAAACTTGAAGGTAAACAAAACTCAGGCTGGATAAGATACATTTGAGGATTCTTAAGAAAACAAATTAAAAAGGCTTTGGCATAAATGTTCCAGAAATCACAATACTGAAGCGACGACTGGGGCAAAAGACATTAATGCCCATGGCTAATTTTGAAAAAAAGTTTTTAAAAAGTGACTCAGAAAAATAGACAAATAAATTTGATACCAAAAGTGGGTAAAGTTATGGGCCCCTTAAAAGGTAAGATCATGGGCAATTTGGATAGGAATAAAGTGTTAAAAAAAGTCAATATGATTCACGACAGGGAGGTCCTCTCAATCTAACTCAGTGGGGTTATCCCAGGGTTCTTTTTTGTGATCTCTTACTTAACTCAATTGTTTAAAGAATCAATAGCTAGAATTCACAAGCACTATATCTAAATTTACAGATGATTCAAGGTGAACTACAAAGCTGACCAGGATAAGCTTCAGGACATTTTGAATATACATGGGATTTGAGCAGACAAAGTAGCAGATGAAATTCAATGTAGAGAAGTCCCTTATGTGAAGACAAAGCATTCCAGCAACAAGTTAAATAAAACCAAATGCACACAAAATGAAATAACTCTTGGGATCCTACGTGAGTAGGATAAATAATAAACTGCAATCATTGTTCGGTATAAATAATACTGAAACTATTACGTCAATGCCTACAGCCAATGAGTAAAGATATTTTAAAAGGCCAATACGGAGTCAAAATAGTGAGGTCATCCAACCACTCCATACATTCCTGGTGTGACTGCAGTTAGAATACTATACAGTTCTGGTTGCATGAGTATATAAAAAAATATGATGGCTATTCAAAGGATACGGAAGAGAACAACCATGGTGACTGAAGGATTGGAAGGATGGGATCATTCAGCAATTATGGGCACGAATTAACTGGAAGGGAGAAGCTCGAGATGTGTTTTGGTTCTTCTTTTAGGATTCTTACATGACTAAAGAATGTGGACTACGGCAACTTATCACTGTCCAAACTAGTAGAATCTATAGACACAGCCTGAACCTGAAAATGAGTAAATGAGGGGTGCTAAAATATACAGATTTTAAAAATATATACAGTTCACAGCTAGTGCCTATTGCACTAAATTCCCATTCTCAACTCTGCTGCTGTGGAATCTCTTAAGCAGATGCCAAATGGTTAGCCACAGGAGACAGGTTCAGGCCAAATCAGCCACAATTTAATTGAATGCCATCAAAGAGCTAAATGCCAACTCATTCCTAGGCAGCTTAGAAAAGAAATACAAGTTTAGCTGACTAATTGCCACTTATCTCCCCATTGTACCGATGCATTCATAGTTTCCCCTCACCATCACCTTCTTCAGATTTCATATGCAAGGAAAATCACAAGGTTCACTAAAGGAGGAGGCAAGACATACTTATGTCCATTAGTACTGGCAAACCGTTCTGTCTTCATTTCAAAGGTGCACAGGTCATCTGTACGAAAACAAAGTGGCTGAGTATAAAGGCAAAGAAGCAAGTGACAAAATACGGAAAGCCAAAAACACAAGTGCAGTTTTGCCTTACTCAACAAGTCAGCTTTAATTCTGGGTGGATGGGGTGGTCAAAATCTTTATTACATAGCATCATACATGCAAGTCAAAATATATCCTAGGTCCAGGACACAAACACACTGACCTCCTCTTCACCACCTTCCCCAATCACATCAAGAGCTATGGTGGATTAGAAATAAATTGTAGGTAACTTCAATTACTGGATACAAGAGTACAAAACTATCAGTGTTTTTAAAAATGTAGAAATGGAAATACATTTGAACCGCCCATTCAAACAAAACAAAGAACAAGGGCAATGTCGCATAGTAATTTCGTGAAGTCTCTGTAGGTGTGGCTTAAGACGTAAAAATACGCAGGTAGATCTTAAATGCTGAAGATTCATTCAAACTGCAATCATTGTTCGGTATAAATAAATCGCTGATATTTACAATAAACAAGACTGCACACACCTTAAGCAGATAAGGCGTCTGGGAGCAATAACAATGCAGCAAACATTTGTTTTACAATCAGCCGTTTCCCTTTTTAAAACGCCGCTCAGCAGTTCTCGTGCCCAGAAAACGAGGTGCGAGTTCGAGCACAATACACCTAATTCTCCCTCTTTATATGATTTCGCTGCAAGCCCCCCCTTGGTGACTGCCCAGCTGTTTTATTGAGGCTGGGCCCGTTGCTCGCTCTCTGCCGGAGCTGCCGCCTGCAGCGCCCGGTGAGGAAGAGGGAGCTGACTGCATCAGCTCATCCGTCAGCACAGGCCACGGCCAACCCAACCCCCCCGATTCCTATCCCCATCATCCCGCTCCACTGTCCCAAAGGTAGTTCACAGCGGGGACAAGCCCGGCCTCGCCTCGCCTCACCTCAAAGCGGCCGCGGGTGAGGCCATTCATGGCTCCAGCTCGAGCTCCGGCTCACGGCCGTTCCCGGATCCAACATGGACTCACCAACCGCCGCCTGACGTCACACCCTCCACACCAACAACATCGGCTTTTTTTTTTAAATGGCCGCTTTTACCCTGCACACCATCCCTCCCCTCATTGAAATAATAAAAACATCTTTCCAGCCAGCTCAGGGCGTTCCCCTTTAAACACTTTTTTTAAGTTTAGATGCCGGCGACGCCCCCCCCAACGCGCCTGACGTCATCGACCCGGGAATTCAGCGCGTGCGGTTTGTTTGGGTTCCTCTCAGTCTGCAGCTGCTGCACTGAGAGACTTTCTTTTGATTTGATTTATTATTGTCATATGTATTAGTATACAGTGAAAAGTATTGTTTCTTGCGCACTATACAGACAAAGCATACTGTACACAGAGAAGGAAAAGGTGCAGAATGTAGTGTTACAGTTATAACTAGGGTGCAGAGAAAGATCAACTTAATACAAGGTGGGTCCGTTCAAAAGTCTGATGGCAGCAAGGAAGAAGTTGTTCTCAAGTTGGTTGGTACCTGACCTCAGACTTTTGTATCTTTTTGCCGACGGAAGAAGGTAGAATATAGTATGTCCGGGGTGCGTGGGATCCTTGATTATGCTGGCTGCTTTTCCGAGGCAGCGGGAAGTGTCGACGGAGTCAAGGGATGGGAGGCTGGTTTGCGTGATGGACTGAGCTTTGTTCACGATCCTTTGTAGTTTTTGTGGTCTTGGACAGAACAGGAGCCATACCAAACTGTAATACAACCAGAAAGAATGCTTTCTATGGTGCATCTGTAAAAGTTGGTGGGAGTCATAGCGGACATGTCAAACTTCATTGTAGGTACATGTCCCAGTGGAGAAACAAAGGTCAAATGTTTTAAGTCTCACACTTCCTGGACATCTGCTCGCATCCCTTCTCCAATGGATCCTTTATTATTAAATAAAAACAGAAAATGATGCAAATATCCAACAAAAGCAAAAAATACAGTGGCTGTTGGAAATCTAAAGTTAAAAACAGGAAAATATCATAAACACTCAACAAATACGAGGTCGGAAACAGAGTTAACGTGATCTTTTATCAGAACTGGGAAAAGTTGGAAATGAGTTTTGATTTTGAGCAAGTGACAGGAATGGGATGGTGTCAAAAGAACAAAAAGGAAGGTCTGTGAATCCAGGAGAGGTTAAATGCCAAAAGGCTTCTTATGAAGACCAAAGGGAGTGATCATAGCACAAGTTGAGAAACAAACAGAGGGCAGGATTTTATGGTCTTGCTCATCCCGAAACCGTAAAATCCCCCCCTAGGTCAATGGACCTTTCAATGGTCCGCCCCTCGCCCGTTCTGATTCCTGTGGCGGGCAGGACAGTAAAATTCTGAGAAATGTGTCTACAGGAGGTGTGAATGGCAAGAATTTGGTGATCTATTGAAACATAAAATTTAAAAGGGGCTTGACAGGGTTGTTGCTAAGAGTGTGTCTGGAGAGGAATCGAGAAATGGAGCAATCTTTCAGAATAAGTACTTTTTAATTTAAGATTGAGATCAGGGGACTTTTTCTCCCAGGATTGTTAATCTTTGGAATTGTTCATCCCAGAGGACAGTTGTAGCTGCATCATTGAATAATTCAAGGCCGAATTAGACAGATTTTTGATCCACAGAGTTTCGGAGAACAAGCAGGAAATTGGAGTTGAGGCCACCATCAGATTAATCCTGATCTTAATGAATGGCAGAGTAGGCTCGAAGGGCTGAATTGTTACTCCTGGGGCTAGAGATAGCTGCTCCAAAAATTAAGAACATATGAGAAGCAGGAGAGAAAAAAACAGCTAAGAAAAATTAAACAAAATTGTAACAACTTTGTTCTGTTCCCTCTTTCCCAACTATTCAAGCTGTGTCCATTTATACTATTTTAAGTAAGATAATCATTTCAATCATGGAGGTTGTAAGTTGTGTTTGAACGTACATACTGAACCCAGTGCATGACACCTTGACCACTCAGTCACCAAGGTTGGATTCTGTCCAGTTATAGGTGAGCCAATCTTTACCTGTCTTTAATATTTCTGCAATTACCTGTCTAACAATACAATTGGCTTAACATTGCCATTGCCAAATGATGAAATTGATCGTACATTGACACTCCAAAACTTTTCCACTACCATTCAACTGAATGGAATGTGCATCTTATCTATCTGACCGTAAGCAGAGTATCACCTGCAATGCTTTCTCCTCCCAATTCCATGCCATTACCTCTTGTATTTTCCTTATCAGCTGTCCCTTCAATTGCGTGGGCCCTATCATCTGGAATTTCTTCCCTAAACCCTTTGTTATCTTTTTAAGATGCTCCTTAAAACCTACCATTCTGATCAAACATTTAGTCATTTGCTGTAATATTGTAGTGGTAGCTTGCAGAATTACTTAGCTTCATAATGCCCCTATGAAGCACCTTGGGACATTTTATGAAGTTACAGGTGCTATATAATTAAAAGTTATTGCATTTTTGCAAGATGCATAACTTTACACCTCTCTACATTAAATTTCTTCTGTTATGTATCAGACCATTTCACTAGTTGTCTCTGGTTTTACCCCTAATCTTGACTGCAGAAATGATAATCATTTGAGAAGAGGGAAAGTTGGCACAGTTCCCATTTCTAACTCCTTATGCAATCACGTGCTCCTGTGGATGCCTGGTGAGAAAGGGTTCTGATTGGCTTTGAATAGCCCCATAAACAACAACCTACAGACAAAGGCCAAATCACATATGGAAAATGTTGACCTGAGCAGTTTATTGAAAGGTGCGCTGATTGTCAGTCATGACTCTGTTGGTAGCACTCTTCCCTCTGAAAAGTCCCATGACATTATTTAAAAGAGTAAGAGAGTTAACCTTGGTGTCTTAGCCAATCTTTGTTCCTCAACCAACAGCTCAAAAACAGGTTGCAGGACCTGGTTTTGTACAAATTAGCTGCTGTGTTTACTACATGACAACACATGAAAAGCACTATGGAAGGTACTGAGGTTGTGAAAGGTGCTATATAAAATGTAAGTATTTCTTTCATTTGGCATAAATTAACACTTAGAAAAGAACAGGTTGAAGTCCCAACAGGTTTATTTGGAATCACGAGCTTTCGGAGCACTGCTCCTTCGTCAAGTGAGTGGCGAGTTGGGTTTCACAAACACGTCATATATAAACAAAGACACAATTGCAAGATAATGGTTGGAATGCGAGTCTTTTCAGGTAATCAAGTCTTTACAGGTATCGACAGTGCGAGTGGAGAGAAGGTTAATCACAGATTATTGTCTTGAAGGCCGCAGATGAATGGACACCACACGACAATCGCCAAGCAGGAATGTTCCCTTCCAGTCGGGGAACTTCAGCAGTCAAGGGCATTCAGCCTCCGATCTTCGGGAAGTGTTTTCCAAGGCAGCCTTCAAGACACACAACAACGCAGAATCGCCGAGCAGAAACTGATAGCCAAATTCCGCTTGCATGAGGACGGCCTCAACCGGGATCTTGGGTTCATGTCACACTACACGTAACCCCCACCATTTAGCCTGGGCTTGCAAAATCCTACTAATTGTCCTGGCTTGAGACAATTCATACCTTTTTAACCTGTGATTATCCCTCTCTTCACTCGCACTTTCTGTACCTATAAAGACTTGATTACCTGAAAAGACTTGCATTCCAACCATTATCTTGTAATTGTGTCTTTGTCTATATCTGCCGTGTTTGTGAAACCTACCTCTCCACTCATCTGATGAGGTTTTTTAAAAATTTTGTTTAAAGTTTATTTATTAGTGTCACAAGTAGGCTTACATTAACACTGCAATGAAGTTACTGTGAAAATCCCCTTGTCGCCTCACTCCAGTGCCTGTTCGTGTACACGGAGAGAGAATTTAGCATGGCCGATGCACCTAACCAGCATGTCTTTCGGACTGTGGGAGGAAACCAGAGCACCTGGAGGAAACCCACGCAGACACGAGGAGAGCGTGCAGGCTCCACACAGACAGTGAAACAAGCCAGGTTTCAAACCCGGGTCCCTGGTGCTGTGAGGCCGCAGTGCTAACCACTGTGCCACAGTGCCGCTCTAAGCAGCGCTCTGAAAGCTCATGATTCCAGATAAACCTGTTGGACTTTAATCTGGTGTTGTGAGAGTTCTTACTGTGCCCATCCAGTCCATTGCCGGCATCTCCACATCTTAGAAAATAAGACTATTCACAACCACCAGGAGCCTCAAGTTGCTTCACAGTCAGTGAAATGCTTTTGAAGTATAGTCACTTTAGGAATGTATGTAGCCAATTTGTACATAGCAAGTTTCTACAAAAGCAATGTGACAATGACCAGATAATTGATTTTTGTGATGTTGATTGAGGGATAAATATTGGCCAGTACACCAAGGGCAATCTCTTTACTCTTCAAAAAGGGTCATGGGATCTTTTATGCACATTTGAGAGGGCAGGCAGGACTTCTGTTTAATCTTCATCTGAAAGACAGCACTTCCAACAATGCAACATTTCCTCAGTACTACATTTGTGTATGAACCTTGATTTGTATGCTCAAGTGATGTGGGACTTGAACTCAGAACCTTGTGACTCTGAGGCAATACCAACTAAGCCATAATTTATATGCTAAGAAGAAAGATTTTTAAAATTCAGAAAAAAAGGAGAAATAATTGCACACAATCGTATCAGCTAAATCAATTAATGGGATGCTGCCTAATCAAAACAGGGGAAGTAAGCAACAATTACTAGTGTAGCTAGTAATTAATCCACACTGAATTGATTGGAGTGGTTTCAAGACTGTTACTCATTTGTCCTTTTATTGTCTTGGGAGAGCTCCTTTCCTCTCCCCGCCCCTGACAACTATGATACATTAGTGATACTGACCAAGCACCTACCTATGAGTTTGTTGTGATGCTGAAATGATATAATTGACGAGAGAGTGGTAGATCTGCCCTTCAGAAAAAAAGATTGTCTTATGTTAAACAGAGGCCAATAATGGTCAAAAGGCCACAGACCGGATACTCTGGGCAGAATTTTCTGTTCTGGAGACTGATTGCAATGGTGGGCGGGATAAGCATTTCCTGCTAGGTGGTGGAGCAGATTATCATGACGATTGTATGCTTGGAAGCTCATTAATTATGCATCAGCAAATAGCTGTCCAAATCACAGGGCAGGCACTGATTCGTCTGTCCTGCCAGCACATAATGAGGTTAACAGTCCTGGCGCCATATTTAAACACCATCTGAACACTCAAGTGACTTGAGATGGCCTTCAGGCCAAATAAGAGTGTCGCATCAAGGTCAGCCACAACTCCCTTGAGACTCTGATCTAAGGTGTTTGCCAACATGGGGATGCCCTTTTCCCAAAGGATGATTCCAAGAGGTCCACCAACCTCACCTCAGCAGCCTGGGCAGTGGTCACAAAGGAGCACTGCACATCAGGCAGTGCAGGAAGAGGATGAATGATCTCATCAGCTCCGCCAGGGTAAGTCAACTTTCTGCTTACTCCGATCTCACACTCTCATATTGACATCATGCACTCAAAGGGATACACACTCCTCAAGGATCTCACACAATATTAACAAGGCAGATGTCAGCACTGAATGTCTAATGGACACTTTAAGATCACCAGCATCTCTTCGATCATCCTGCACAAATAGCATCTTCACCCCTTACTGGGGAGGGCTCAGCACACACAGCAGGCATGAATACTTCCCAACCTGTGTTTCATCCTTTCTTAACACATTCCATTCATTTGCCTTCATGCAGGCCAAACTTGATATGTTTTGTGTGTGGCTGGGTTTTAGTGTCATCAATAGATTTCAGACTTTGTTAGGACCAAAACCTATTTATTGATTGGAGAAACTTAGGTACAGGAGGATTGCAGCTTTTGGCTGCCCTGGAGCAGAGCTCCAAACTTTACATGCTTACAACATGGCTTCTAGGAGATTCTCCCGAGAGAGGACTCCACCCTCTTAAGTGATCACTCACTGTCAGTTTCCATTGGTCCTTCAAGTTGGATGACTCGCTTCTGCTGTATTGTCTTAAAGAGATAGACACCACATACACAACACTTACACAGGAGAGATCCCAGGCCAGAGAAGGAATGGCCAACATCCAGGACTTAATTAAGTTTGAGGAGGATGCCGCTGAATTGGCAGGAGAGGGCAGGGATCACTCCTGTGGCAATGGCAAGATCGGCCTCTCCCAGCATACTGGTATGACTGAGCCCTCCATGTGTTGATCTCATCCTGACATTCATAATGAATAACATGTACTGTTGCATTCTGTCTGCTCATGAACTAAGTCTATCTTATCTCTTGCAGGCACCAGCAGGCCCCTGTCAGAGGTCCAGCCAAATCATCAACCTTAGCCTCCAGGCTGCCTCAGAGAGTGATGCTGAATCAGGATTAATATGCAAATATTATGAATGCACAGAGTGTGGTTAACAAGATTGGTGAGTTACAGGCTCAAATTGCCATGAAAAATTTGATATGGTAGCTGTAACAGAGACCTGGCACAAAGAATGGCAGGACTAGGGGTTAAGTACTCCTGGAATTCCACAAGGTGTTTGGGAAAGATGGGAAAGGAAGAAAAGGGGAGGAGTGGTGTTACTGTTTAAGGAGAACATTGCATTGCCGGAGGGAGATGATGCCCCAGAGGGGTCAAAGACATCATTTGACTTGCACTCGGGCACAAAATATTACACTTGCATTGTTTGGTGTAGCCTATAGGTCACCAACTAGTAGAAAGGATGTAGAGGAAGAAATTTGCAAGGAAATTACAGAAAGGTGCGAGAATTATAGACTACTTCTCATGGGGGACCTTAATTTTTTGAATATAGAGTGAAATAGTAGTAGTGTAAAGGGCAAGGAGGGACAAGAGTTCCTGGGGCGTGTTCGGAAAAAAATTCTACAGCAGTATGTTTCCAGTCCAACAAGAGGAGAGGCACTACTAGACTTGGTTCTTAGCTATGTGGTAGTCCAAGTGGATCAACTATCAGGTGAATATTTAGGAGATTGATCATTTTATCATAAGATTTAGGTTAACAATGGAAAAGAACAAAGAACAATCCAGAGTAACTTACTTGGGAAAAGCACCTTCAGTGGGGTAAGAATGGATCTGGGATAGATAAACTGAAATCAAAGATCGGCAGGATAAATGATAGCTGAACAATGGGCTATTTTCAAAGAAGAGATAATTTGGGCACAGTCAAGTATATACCCTTGAAGGAGAAAGGTAGTGTAAACAAATCCACAGCCCTCTGGATGATAAGAGATAGAGATTAAGATGAAGAAGAAAAAGTTTGCTTATGACAGATGTCGGATGGACAATACAAGTGAACCAGGTTTCAGAGGGGATGTGACAAAGGAAATAAAGAAGCAAAGAGGGGATATGAAACCAGACTGGCAATGAGCATAAAAGGGAATCCCGAAGTATTCTCCATACAAATAGTAAAAGGGTGGTAAAAGGAGGAGTCAAGCTGTTTAGGGACCTAAAAGGGGATTATGCTTGGAGACAAGGGGAATAGGTGAAGTACTAAATAAATTCTTTGCATCTATCTTTACCAAGGAAGAAGGTGCTACCCAGGCCACCGCGAAAGAGGAGCTAATTAGTACACTAGAAGGATTTAAAGTTGGTAAGGCAGGAGGTATTAAATAGTCATCAATACTTAAAGTTGATAAAGCATCAGGACTGATGAGATGCATCCAAGGATACTGAGGGAAGTGAACATTAAAATTGTGGAAGCACGACCAATAATTTTCTAATCTTCCTTAAACTCAAGGATAGTTCCAGAAGATTGGAGAATTACAAATTTTACACCCTTGCTCAAAAGAAGGTATAAAGATAAGCCTAGCAACTGCAGTTTAATGTCATTGCTGGAGAACCTTCTAGAAATAATAATCAGGGACAAAATTAATAGTCACATGACAAATGCACTTATTTAGTTAAAGCCAAAATGGATGTCTTAAGGGAAAATCATGTTTAACAAACTTGCTAGAGTTTCTTAAAGAGGTAGCAGAGAGGGTTAATGAGGGCAATGCCAGGGACGTGGTGTATATGGACTTCCAAAGGCATTTGATATAGTGCCCCACCATAGACTGGTAAGCAAAATTAAACCTCATGGAATAAAAGAGACAGCAGCAACATGGATGCAAAATTGGTTCAGTGATAGAAAACAGGATTCTGGTTAATGCATGTTTTTCAAGTTGGAGGAAGGTTTGTAGTGGCAATTCCCAGGGATCAGTACTGAGACTCCTGTTCTTTCTGATACATCTTAAAGACCTAGTCCTTGGTTTCCAGGGTACAATTTCAAAATTTGCAAATGATACAAAACTTGGAAGTGTTGTGGACTGTGAGGAGAATAGTGTAAATCCTCAAAAGGACATACACAAGTGGATAGAAGATTGTGTTCAATGAGGAGAAATATCAAGTAAGTCATTTTGGTAGGATGGAAACAAAAATAGAATACAAAATAAAGGATATACCTCTGAAGTGGGTGCAGGAGCAGATGGGTCCTGGGTGTATATGTGCCTAAGTAATTGAAGGTGGCAGGACAGGTTAAGAGAATGGTTGATAAAGCATATTGTATCCCAGGTTTTATTAATAGGGGCATAGAGTACAAGAGCAATGGGGTTATGTTGAACTTGTACAAAACTCTAGTTTAGCCTCAGCTGGAATATTGTGTCCAGTTCTGGATGCCATACTTAAGAAAATATGTGAAGGCATTGAAGAGAGTGCAGAAAAGCTTCACAAGAATGGTTCCAGGGATGAGGAACTTCCATTATGAAGATATTTTGGAGAAGTTGAGACTGTTTTCCTTTGAGGCGCGATGGGTGAGAAGAGATTTGATATAGTTATTCAAAATCATGAGAGATCTGGACAGAGTAGATGAGGAGAAACTGTTCCCACTCATGAAAGGATTGAGAATGAGAGGGCACAGATTTTAAGTAATTGACAAAAGAAGCGAATGTGACATGAGGAAAAACTAAAGGTCTGGATTGCACTGTTTGAGAGTGTGGTGGAGCCATGATCAATCGAGACATTCAAAAGGGAAATTAGTTTGTAATCTGAAAAAAAAGAATGTGCAGGGTTACAGGAAGAAGGTAGGGAAATTACATCAGGTAAATTGTTCATTTGGAAAGGGTGGCACAATGGTTAGCACTGCTGCCTCACAGCGTCAGGGACCTGGGTTCGATTCCCAGCTTGGGTCACTGCCTGTGCGGAGTCTGTACGTTCTCCCTGCGTCTGCGTGAGTTTCCTTTGGGTGCTCTGGTTTCCTCCCATAGTCCGAAAGATGTGCTGGTTAGGTGCATTGGCCATGATAAATTCCCCCTCAGTGTACCCGAACAGGTGCCGGAGTGTGGCGACTCGGGTATTTTCAGAGTAACTTCATTGCAATGTTAATGTAAACCCACTGCACTTTTACTTTTCAGTGCAGACATGACAGGTTGAATGGTGTCCTGCTCTAACGATCCTGTGTTTCTGGAACCCAATTTGAGGCCATAGAATCATAGAATGGAACAGCACAGGAGGCCATTCAGCCTATAAAACTATCATGGCTCTTTCAAAGAATAATCCAGTTAGTGCCAAACCTCTCCTCAATCCTATATCCTATAGCCTTGCTACAACTATACAGGGCATCGGTGAGATCATGCCCAGAGCACTGCATATAGTTTTGGTCTTTTTATTTATGGAGAGATATAGTTGCATTGGAGAAGGTTCACTTGACTGATTCCTGGGATGAAAGGGTTGTCTTATCAGGAAAGGGCCTCTATACTCAGTTTAGAAGAATAGGAGGTGATTTTGGTGAAACATGATATTCTGAGGAAGCTTGACAAGGTAGATTCTGAGAGGATGTCTCACTTCGTGGGGAATCTAGAATTAGGAGGAATACTTTCAATATGGCGGATTGCCATTTAAGATGGAGATGAAAGTGATTTCAAACACTGGAAGGGTTTAAAGTTGAAAAGGAGATGGTAATGGATATGTTATCTGGACTTAAAGTTGATAAAGCACCAGGATCAGATGAGATGCACCCAAGGATACTTTGAGAAGAGAGAGTGGAAGTTGTGGAAGCACTGCCCATAATTTTTCAGTCTCCCTTGGACTCAAGGATGGTGCCAGAGGACTGGGGAATTGTAAATGTTACATCCTTGTTCAAAAAAGGTGTAAGGATCAGTCCAGCAACTACAAACCAGTCAGTTTAAATTTCGTGGTGGGGATCTTCTCAGAACAATAATTCAGGACAAGTAGGCACATGGACAATTATGGGTTAATTAAGGAAAACCAATCTGGATTTCTTAATGGAAAATCCTGTTTAAAAAATTGCTGGAGTCTTTTGAAGAGGTAACAGAAAGAGTAAATGAGGGCAATGCAGTTGATCTGGTGTACTTGGACTTCCAAAAGACATTTGAAATAGTGCCATATGACAGACTTGTGAGCAAAGTTATAGTTCATGGCATTAATGGGACAGTAATAACCTGGGTATGGAATTGACTGAGTGGCAGGAAACAGTAGTAGTTAATCAATGTTTTTCAGGCTGGAGGCAATTGTGTAGTAGAGTTCCCCGGGGCTCAAAATTGAGAGCCATACTCTTTGTGATGTATATTTGTGACCTAGATCTTGGTGTCCAGGGCACAATTTCTAAATTTGCAGATGATACAAAACTGAGAAGCATTGCGAATTGTGAGGAGAATAGTGTAGAACTTCAAAAGATCACAGACAAGTTGGTAGAAAGGGTGGACACATGGGAGATGAAGTTCAAATGTGGAGAAACGTCAAGTGATTAATTTTGGTAGAAAGAACATGGAGCGAGTAGGGGAGGTGATGGCCTAGTAGTATTATCGCTAGACTATTAATCCTGAAACTCAGCCAATGTTCTGGGGACGGCAGATGGTGGATTTTGAATTCAGTAAAAAATATCTGGAATTAAGAATCTACTGGTGACCATGAAACCATTGTCGATTGTCGGAAAAACCCATCTGGTTCACTTAATATACTTTAGGGAATGAAATTTGTCATCCTTATCTGGTCTGGCCTACATGTGATTCCAGAGCCACAGCAATGTGGTTGACTCTCAACTGCCCTCCAGGGGCAACTAAGGATGGGTAATAAATGCTGGCCAGCCAGCGATGCCCCTGTCCCACGAATGAATAAAAAAAGAGTATAACTCTAATGGGGTGCACGAGTAGATGGACCAAGCCTCTCTGCTCTTGGATATGTGCCTAAGTCATTGAAGGTGGCAGTGCAGGTTGGGAGAGCAGTTAATAAAGAATACAGCATTCTGTGTTTTATTAATAGGTATATAGAGTACAAGAGCAAGGAGATTAAGTCATTACTTCGGTCTCAGCTAAAGATATTGCATTCAGTTATGGGAAAGATACATTTCAGGAATGATGTGAAGGCCGTGGAGAGAGTGAAGAAAGATTTATGAGAATGGTTCTGGAGATGAGGAACTTCAGTTATGAAGATAGATGGAGAAATTAGGACTGTTTTCCTTAGAAAAAATAAGGCTGAGATGAGATTTGATAGAGGTATTCAAAATCATGAAAATGTCTGGGCAAAATAGATGGGGAGAAACTGTTCCTGCTCATGGAAGGATTGAGAAGAAATTTAAAGTAATTGGTAGAAGAAGCAATAGCGATATGAGGGAAAAAAATTTGACGCAATGAGTGGTTAAGATCGAATGCATTGCCTGAAAGTGTGGTGGAGGCAGGTTCAATTGAAGCATTCAAAAGGAACGCTCTTTCAGACTCTTGTCTGAAAAGGAAGAATGTGCCGCGTTACAGGGAGGGAGTGGGTGAATGGAATTAGACAAGTTCTCATTCAGAGAGCCAGTGCAGTCACGATGGACCTAATGACCTCCTGCATGGTATCAGTTCTATGATTGTGATTTTTTTTCTTTCATAGAGTCGTGAATTTTTGGAACTCTTTTTCCCAGATAACAATGGAAGCTGAGCCCTTGAATATATTCAAGGTTGCAGTGCACAGATTTTGAACTATAGTGGAGACCAGGAATATGGGGAACAGTGGGAGAGTGGAGTTGAGGCCAAGATCAGCTCACTAATGATCAAATTGAGTGGTGGAGCAGGCTTGAGGGCTGTATAACCTACTGCTGCTCCTTCTTAATTTCTAGCTGAGCGATACTGGTGAAACCCAAACTGATCATTGGTTAGCAGGGGTCATTGATAAGTGCTTTTGATAGCACTGTTGATGGCACCTTTCAACATTTTGCTGATCTTTGAGGATAGGCTGATGGAGCAGTAATTGGCCTGATTTGCTTTGTCTTGCTTTTTGTAGACAGGCCATACCTCGGCAATTTTCCACTTTACTAGACGCTGGCGTAGCTGTACTGGAACAGCTTGGCTGGAGATATGGCTAGTTCTGAAACAAAGTCATCAGTCCTACAGTCAAGTTGTCATAGGGCTCATAGCCTTTGCCATATCCTGTAAAATCTGGCACCACTTGTCATAATATGGAGTGTATCAAATTGGTTGAAGATTGGAATCCGTGATAGTGGGAATCTCAGGAGGCGGCCGTGATTTCTGGCTGAAGACGGTTAAGGACACTTCAGTCTAGTCTTTTGCCAAAGTTTTTCCCGTTCACTTAATCTATCCGTGTCCCTTTGCAACTTCTTTCTGTAATCTACAGTGGTCACCTCACTGGGATGTCTCCTAGCTCCAAACAATTACTGATCAATTTCACAAGGTCACAGTACCTCCAATTCCATGTAATTTCATTTTAGTAACTCTTAGTTACAAGTCTCTTATGCAGATCCTTGTCAAATGTTTTGTGGCAGTCCATAGACAACATCCCTAGACAGCCCAGTATGCAGCACAGGCAGAAAGAAAAGAAAGCAAATCCTGAATTCTGGATCCCACTGGCAGAAACTTGCAATCCTGAGTAGACATCATTCTCAAATCAAGGAGAGCCATACAATTCAACTAGAATAATCAGACATGACATAAACACATGCTGACTCTCTTTGATCAGTTAATATTTGACCAAATGTTACAACGCTACCATCTACTTGATAAAAATCTACCATCCTTGAAAATGAAGCACTCACAATTATAAAGCACTAACAACCCTTCTTCTTCGTCTTATTTTTTGAACAAGAAATGCAAATTTACTAATCAGAAACGTGACTTGCTACATTTAGATTCCCAGTTTGCCACATGTGGCTGATAACAAACAAATTGGACCATATCAGTTTATAAGACCTCAACAAAATAATAGGGCAAAACTTTCTGATGTTACCTTCACACATGTACAGAAGATTTAGTATGAAATGTTTACTGGATATCATGTATAAAGATGTTATTTGCTAATTTGAAGAAAAAAGTGGACACTAATCTTTGATAAGAAACGTTTATTAATTATAAGTGGATATCAACTTATCACTTTTCTAAGGAGACACTGGTCCTTTTAGTTGGCTTTCATAATTCAGTTGTTGTTCGAGGCTTTGTACGATAAAGGCTGTGCTGGCACAGGAAACAAGGGCTGAATGGCATCTGTCCATGCTGAAAATTCTCTTGATAAGATTATCTCCATAGAATGGTAGTTGCTGTTTTCAGAATGTGATGATGCATCCCAAACCAAATTGTGTCATTAAGCAGTTGGCCAATGCAGGGAAAAGATTTAAGCAATTTTTAATAAGGCAGGTTGATACTTTGCCTTCTTAAGGCAAGGATCAAGATGAGTATGTATGGTACATCTTGTGGTTCCCAGAAATTCAAAATAATCACCCTTTTATACACAAAATACTGGGGGCTATTTGAATGTATATCACAGATCTTACCATGTAGACCAATGCATTGATAGTTCACACCCTGACTATGATACATTAGTGCCTAGTTGGTAAATTAAAATCAGAATTTTATGTTTTCCCCCCAGCAGGCTCTGAGGCTGAGATGGGGGCAGCATGAAATTGCATGGATTGGATTCCCTCCAGGATCATGCTTACGCTGAACAGGAACCACTTTTACAGTAGGGTGGGAAGGGGAAGAGGAGGAGGAGGCTGCCTAGCTCCAATTAAGGCTCTTAAGGTGCCACTTAATTGCTGCTAAAGGGTCTTTTCCCACCGAGCCTCAAGCTTTCGGCTGGTGGGCAAATTACAGATTGGGGGGAAATATTCGGATGGGAAGGGTGGGAGGAGGGGTTGGGGGGAATGCCTCCATCAGTAGCCCCTTTTTCACTGGGGGTGCCTTCCCGTCAAGGCCTGGCAATCTCTGGTCCTCCCCCCTCGAATGGCCTAACTATTGATTAGGTTTTAACAGAAAGACAAGTATGTGGTTGGCACACATAAATTCAAACAAAAACACACAGGTCTTGTTGAAGAGTTGCTCTGTGTATTTCTGCAAGTACAAAACTGAAAGTAAAACAGCAGGCTGAGCGCACACCCTAATTATAACAGCAAATCATGTGATGATCAGCTCTTAAAGCAGCCTGCAACCCTTTTAAATATATGACATCTTTCCTTATGTGGTCATGACAATAAATTACTACGATGTTATACATAGGACCAATAATAATACTCTAGACACAGTACTATGCATTATTAATCATTATACACAGTCAATAAGTAAGTTAATCAGGTGAATGTCTATTCCTCTTTGGTTGTATATGACATTCTACAATTTGGCTGTCCTTGACCCTAGAAGTATGATCTAGAACTTCAGTAGACACTTCTCTTGGAACAAATTCTCTATCATTCTCACTCAGTATAGTAGCATAGACGCAATCATAAGGCAACTCAGATACAACTAAGTCTTCTGTGATAGTATTCACAACACTAGGGACTACAGAAGATGATTCAGAGAAATCATTTCAAAATCACAATAATTGGTCAGCATGGCATTGCCAAATGAGTTCATCTTTGGTTGAACCATGTAAGAACTTGGATCTGTTTTTTGCTAAAAGAATGGCTGGTATCCATTTTTTACTCATGGCATAATTATATGTTAATACCTTTATCTCCTTGTTGAAATGAGCATTGTTGGCACTCTACTATATCTGAAGTTTCTGAAGGTAATAACAAATCAAACGTCTTTCTCAACATTCTCTTTAAGAGTAGCAATGCAGGTGAACTTTGGGTAGTCGCATGTGTAATGTTTCTATAAATACCAAACAACATGATAATGAAACTAGCTCCGTTGAAGCTTTTAAAGAATGTTTCAAGGATTGTACAAATCTTTCAGCTTTGGGACGGCATGGTGCCACAGTAGTTAGCACTGCTGCCTCATAGCACCAGAGACCTGGATTCAATTCCGGCCTTGGGTCACTGTCTGTGTGGAGTTTGTACGTTCTCTCTGTGTCTGCGTGGGTTTCCTCCGGGTGCCCCGGTTTCCTCCCACAGTCCAAAGATGTGCGGGTTAGATTGATTGGCCATGCTAAATTGACCCTAGTGTCAGGGGATTAACAGGGTAAATATATGCGGTTATGAGAATAGGTCCTGGGTGGAATTGTGGTCGGTGCAGACACGATGGGTCAAATGGCCTCCTCCTGCACTGTAGGGATTCTATAGCCACGTCTTTCTATAGCTAATCCATTGGTTGATGGATTATAAGGTGCAAATTCTACATGCGGAATGCCATTTACTTTGTGATAATGCTCAAACTCTTGTCAAGTAAACTGTGAATCATTATCGCTAACAATTTGTTCTGATTTACCAAGTCTTGCAAAAATTTCATCAAGTTTTCAAAGATTTGTTCAAATGTAATAGATCTAATGATAACAACTTCTAGTTGCTTTGAGTGTGCATCAATTATGGCTAAGAACATGTAACCCTCAAACAGACCAGCAAAATCTACATGTAATTGCTGCCATGGCATTTTAGGACATTCCCAAGGGTGTAAAGGAGACAACAGTGGTGTACTCCTTATTCGTACACAGGATTGACACTGTCCCACTTTTTCTTCAGTCTGAGCATCCAGCCACCAAAAATAACTATGTGCTAATTCCTTCATCTGGTCTATACCACAATGTCCTTCATGTAGTTGTTCAAGAACTCTTCCACACAGACTAGGGGGAATGATCACTCAGATTCCCCACATTAGACACCTATCTTGGACAGACAACTCAAGCTTTCTTAATATGGTTTCAAATCAGGATGCAGAAGATGCATTCCAGCTATTGTTCCTTTCAATACCGTATCCATCACCTTCCCTTCACGGCATCATTTCTGGTATGTTTCTGAACTTGAGAAGCTGTCATAGGTAAATGACCTACTAGTGAAAAATAAAGAACCTTAGCAAAACTAGTTGATGATATCTGCTCAATAGGTAAAGGTAAGAGTGATAATGCATCAGCATTAGCTTAGCACTCTGATCGTATATCATAGGAACGTGCAGATAAGATCAATGATCATCTTTGCAATCGACTAGCAGCTAATGACGGTATACCTATATATGGCCCAAAAATAGTTGCAGAGTGTGCTGCAGTACCCCCCCCCCGCACCGAATGGCCCGCCCCGGTCAGGCCCCACCCCTCCAGCCCCACCCCCTTGGCACTGCCAGAGTGTTAGGCTGGCAATACCAGGACACTAGGCTGGCACTGCCCAAGGGGCACAACCCCTGCCTCTGACCTCCTGGGGGGTATCATAGATCGTGAGAGGTGAGAAATCGGATGCAAACCTGATTTCTCGGCTTTCACACAATCCTACTGGCTTGCCCTGCCCATCAGCCGGCAGGGAGAAATGGTAAGACCCCATGTGTTTGAATACGTTCCAATGTTGCTTCTAAATTATTCAAATGCTCTTGTTCATTGGACCCTGTAAATAGATAACCATCCAGGTAACATTGTACACCAGAGAGTCCGCTTAAAATCTGATACATCGATCTTTGGAATAGGGCTGGTATGGATGTTATTCTAAAGGCAATCTTTTATCATGAAAAAGACCTTTATGTATAATGATGGTAAGCAATGATTGTGATTCAACAGCTACATTAATCTGAAATATGCTTGTGAAAGATCAATCTTGTTGAATGTTTGCCCTCCTGATATACAAGCAAACCAATCTTCAATTAAAGGAAGTGGATATTGATCACACGACATTGGATTTATGGTTGTTTTAAAATCACCACAAATATGAACTGAACCATCTGGTTTCATTTCAAGTACAATGTGAGTAGCCCAGTCACTCATTGAACAAAGGTGCTATAGGTCAATTTTAGCATTGACTAATCTGTCGACAGTGTTTCAGTTAAGCTTAATCTTCTCCAACCATGATCTCCCAAATAGAGCTGGAAAATTAACACGGACCACATGGAGAAGCAACTCCACTCTTTTCCACTCAACTCTACATTGACCATGATGTATGTCTTTCAAATCACATCAGCTAGTTTTAAAAAAAGACGCTTCAGCTTTTGTTGGTATGTAATCCCAGGAATTAAAGATACAGCAGCACCAGTATCAACCTCCATCCTAATAGATTTTCCACTTAACTTTGGAATCACCCAAAATCCATATGATTCACCCTATATGTTCAAGCTGTTCAGTTGGAGCTCTTCATCATATTTTTTTTATTCATTCGTGAAACATGGGCATCGCTGGCTGGCCAGCATTTATTGCCCATCCCTTGTTGCCCTTGTTCTGAGGGCAGTTGAGAGGGCAGATTTCCTTCCCTAAGGACATTAGTGAACCAGATGGGTTTTTCCAACAATTGACACTGGTTTTATGGTCATCAGTAGATTCTTAATATCAAATTTTTTTATTGAATTCAAATTCCATCATCTGCCATGCAAGATTCGAACTAAGGTCCCCAGAGCATTGGCTGAGTTTCTGGATTAATAACCTAGCAATAATACCACTAGGCCATCGCCTTCCCCCACCGCCTCCTGGACATTCTCTTCTGCACAGTTGTAATTCTTTTCTTTCATGTTGTAAATTTTTTTGTAGATTACAACTTGTTCATTTTCTTGAAGATACCCAGATTCTTCTTCTGAATATTCTTCACAGAGGAAGCTGGTCTAGACCAACAAACATTTGTAATGTGACCCATTTTGCCACTATTCTTCATTGACTATCTTTGCTCCAGCATTCATTCACTGAATGGCCCATTTTGGCACATCTGTGACATGTGTTGCTGTCTTAACTTCTTATGAGCAGTTCCAAACTTGTGGATCTTCATTTCTGCACCAGGTTATGAGGCCTATTTAGCGGCCAGTTCCATCAACAATGCCATTTCTACTGCTGTCTTTGAAGTCAAAGCATGTTCAGTCAGCAGTCTTCTTTGGCTAGCCTCAATTTGGAGATCACAAACTAGACAATCACGAAGTGACTCTTCTAGCGGCTTGCCAAACTCTCAATGTTGTGCCAGCCATTTGAAGGTCGCCACAAACTGCACAATGCTTTCGCCTTCCACTTGATTTCTTTGGTGGAATCGGTACCATTCCACGATGATCATTGTCTTTAGAGAGTAATGCTCTTCAAGCACCTTTGTCAAGTCATCGTAAGTTTTGGTTCTGGGATTTGCTGGATGAACCAAGCTCCAGGACATAATTATTAAAGGCCTTCGTGAGAAAACCTAGTACGAGCAATTCGTTTTTAATTTTATTCGCCTGCACAAAGTAGTGAAAACACTCGGCATTGGAACTCTGTGATTAATTTTCTTCATTGAAAGTCCCCATGGATCCTAATGACCCATCATTTCTCTTGCAGGCCCTAGCAACTTGAGACTGCTCTGAGTGTTGTTTTTTACTGTCCTCCCAGTACTCCCCTTTTTTAATCTTGACAATTTTCTTTTCAAATGGCCACAGCCAAGGCATTACTCTTTTCTAATATGCCAGATAATGCCCTGAATCTCACCCGTCTCTGATCAAAATACCCCTCTTTTAAAGCAACACAGGCACATTTTCTTACTTGAGATTTCCTGGCGCTAGCCTGTTGCTTTTCCCCAGCTTCTAAAATTCGAAGTGAGGACCCACAATTTTTCCACTTTCAGATCTTTTCTTGATGTTCTCAATGAAACAAAATCCCACTGGTCACCAATTTTCTTTCTGTAATGTCCTAACTGTGTTAGAGGTTGTGGGTTTTAATAGAAAGCAAAGCACATAGTTTGCAATATAAATTCAAGCAAAACACAACAGGTTTTATCGAAGAGCTGTCTCTCTGCACTGCATTGAGTACAAACATCACCATCAAATCATGTGATCGGCTCTTAAAGCAACCTGCACCTCTCTTAACTATATGAACCCCCCCAGCCTATTACCTGGAACACCACCCCCCCCAGGTGTCCTCTACCCTCTCTCCCTCACACCTATCATGACTCCGGCTCCCTGCACTTAGTTCCAGGCATGTTGCTGCAGTGCCTCTTCTGGCCGCTACACCACTGTGCCTGGAGGAACTGGAGAGCTACTGGCCAATCTGATTGGCGGTCTGCTCTCCAAGGTGGGACTTTCACCCAAGTGAGAACAGAAGGCACGCCTTCAGCCAATCAACTCTCGTTGGAGCGTGAAACAGCAGTGGGCATGTCGGATCCCTGCTGATGATGGGCTGAAATAGGCAGATAGTGGGGCTGGACAACTCCCTTGACTGCCGGACTTGGCCACGCCCAGGAGCAGCCTTATAAGGAGGGCCTAGTCTCTCCTCCTCCTTCCACTCCCACCCCGCCCTGATCAGAAGAGTGGGGCTGAAGTGCAACCAGAAATTAAGTGGAAGTCCTTTAATGTAACTAAAAAGGCCATGTGACCTATTACCTGGTCCATGGACTCCTCATTCACTCTTCTGAGTACAACAGGTCAAATGAACTAAACCAATTACCAAATTAAGCTGAAATCCCCTTCAAGGGGCACTGCTACAACAAACTAAATTGTCAAAAGAAACTTACAATACTTCAACTTAAAATGTTATACTAGGGGATCAATGGTGCACTCCAGCCCCCGCGATGCCCAGTGATCTCAGAAGGCCTCCAGAGTGCCAGTGGACACCACATGCCCCCTCTCCAGGAACACCCTGGTAAAATCATAATCGAAAGATAGGCAGTCAGTTTGAACCACTACCCCCACAGCCTGCTACCTGGACTTGTTTATGGCCACCTTGGCCAGGCCCAGGAGCGGACCCAGAAGGTGGTCTTCCAATTTGCCTGCCCTCCCTCTGCACCAGCTGTCCAAAGTTCAGGAATGTGCAGCTGAAGAGCAATCAAAAATTAAGTAACAAATGTCTAAGAAAACCAAAAAGGAGTGCAATTGCCTACATCCTATGTACACATGGTCCATGGACTCCACAAATTCCCAAAAAACGCAGGCATCTTGGAAGTCTGTGAACCATCACAACCTCAGGTTGTGTGGGGCTGCTGCATGTAACACCCTCCACCCTAGGTCCCCAGTGGAAAGGGGAAGTATGCCCATGTAGTGAGCCCCCCCACTGGGGACCTCTGCTGCCAGGCGACAAAAGAGCACACCAAGGCATGTCTGGATGGCAGGTGAAGGGTGTGCAGCAGCAACCCATACTGGAAAACCTCTGCAAGGTGACTCAAGATGTAGTGCTCTGAGGAGGAGTTGTTGTCACATGGCTGTGGATGTATTCCGTTAATATGTAACAACAAGTGTGAATTACTCAACTTACACTCACACTTAAATAAATGGGTGAGTTTTGATAATGTTTCTGGCACTTTTAAATTCCACCAGCAGCAGTGGATATGAGCCCATGTTCCCTGGACTACTATCACTGCACTACCATCTTCCCCCTTTCTAAAATTCCACTACCTGCCATGGGATCCCTAGAACAATGGCCTGGGCTTTTGGATTACTAGTTCAGTGACATGACCAATATCCCTCCATCTCTTTCTGCCCCAATATACTCAAATAATTAACTTGCAATTACTAACTTAAAACAATCCTTGACTGTTAACTGTTTCCTATTCTAACAGGTTCCCCTCTTAAAAATGAAAGTCTGCTTTAAGTATAATAGAATAAATTCTTTTTTCTATATAATACAATCCAAAATATATATATTTTATAATCAAACTTCCATATTCCCCCTCCTTATAAAATGTAAAAAATATCTGAATGAAAAAATATTTTTGTAGCTAATCTCACCAACCATCCTTCTTGGAGAAACGTCAATAATTTTTTGGGCTTATACTTCTTTTCATGAAACAATCAAACAATCAATGGCTGGTGTCAACCCATTTTAGTTTGGAGATTTTCTTGTTCTCTAACATTTGTTTTAAACTTGCAATATTCAAATATTTGTAATCTTTTTCCGTTAACACACTTTGTAGAATGCACATTATTCCAAAGTGACCTGTTGTCTACGTAACAATAGGTATTGTTCCTGAATCCTCTTTTTTATTTAGAATTTCCCCCAGTATCTTCGATATGAAGAGTGCCATATCTATCGCCTCAACAAGGGCGACAGTCTCTGCTGCCAAAGTACTTTACTACTCTCGGTAACTTTTCAGCTTCCTATGTCAAAGAGCAACTTTTACCACTTTACCCCCATTAGAAATATTATAAATCCTCCTGCGCTTGAAAACTCATCACAGAGGTTTGCATAAGAATCATCATTTTCTATTCCGAGCATCATCCAAAGATGGGAATTTCAAGACAATGTTCCATTTTTAGTTTTATCAATGTTTTGAATTCCTGAATAATTTCTTCAGCCTCGAGATTGTTCACTTTAGTGCTCAATTCCAAAACGTCAAAACTGACATTCAATTTAGTTGCCCAATTAAACCTCAGAGTCCTCCATTTCAGAAGCTGCTGTATCTTTTTGTGAGGCCCAACCATGACTAATTGCGATGGGATTAACACTCTCTAAACATGATTGCTGAAGTAGAGTGACATTTGATCCACTCGGTCTGATTTCCAATCCGATGTATTTAAAAGCCCCTGAAGCCTGGCTTCCAAACTTGAACTCTGTTCTAAGCTCATTAATGACAATCTTTTCAAATTTGCTACTCCAACCACACAAAAGTTGTACACATGCATTATGAGGATGCCTGAAAGTTTCCTCTCATGGTGCCAGTGAAACATTGGAGGGCCTGCTTTCAGTTGGAGACAGCCCAATTTTAGTAAAACAGACCTCACTGAGATATACCCAACTCTGGAAGTATCATTTAAACCAATATACATTTATTCAATTTCCAGAGTGTTCTGCATTTTGCACCTCCTTCAGATGGTGGAGAAAAAGTGACCTCTCTCACCATGTGATCCTTTCACACAACCTGGTCGGAATTCTCCCCCAAAAATCCTAAGTGTTGAATTCACATGAAAACTGGAGTAATTTATGCTGATGTGTTCAGTGGGAATTCAGAGAAGAATCTCCCACACTCTGTGCACTGCAGAGGCCACCAGCATGAATATCAGTAAATTTCAGGGAGAGGGACCTATTTCTGCTGGAGAGGCTGAAATCAACGCGCTGAGTGGGCCACTGCACATATGTTGATCTGTCATGCCAAGATCGGCACATGCGCAGTGGCCTCGCACTGCCGATCTCCCAATTGCTGGCCAGCCCTGCGACCCCACAGCGCTGGCCGTGTGACCCCCCCCCCGCCCAAAGGCTCGATCACTGGCACCCTGACCATTCTCAGCCCACCCCAATCTCCAGCCCCTCCGACCCGATTCCCTCCTGCTGCAGTCCCGAACACCCTCCGCAGTCCCGAACCTCATCTGCTATATTTAACATTGCTGCTTATTGCTGAAGAAGAGATTGAAAACTGCCCATCACATAGAAAACAGAGAGTTGGAATAAAGAGTCATTTTCAGAATGACAAGATGTAACTAATGGAGTATCGCAAGGATCAGCTCTAGGCCTGCAATTGTTCACTATTTACATTAATGACCTGGAGGAAGGAACAGAATGTAAGGTTTCCAAATTTGCCGTTGATTTTCTTTTAATTTTTAAAGTTTAAGTTTATTTCTTAGTGTCACATGTAGGCTTACTGCAATGATGTTACTGTAAAAATCCCCTAGTCGCCACGCTCCGGCACCTATTTGGGTACACTGAGGGAGAATTTAAGATGGCCAATGCACCTAACCTACATGTCTTTCTGACTGTGGGAGGAAACCGGAGCACCCGCAGGAAATCCACGCAGACATGGGGAGGACATGCAGACTCTGCACGGTGACCCAAGCCTGGAATCGAACCCAGGTCCCTTGCGCTGTGAAGCAGCAGTGCTAACCACTGTGTCGCCCCATATAAAAATCGATGGAAGCACATGTTGTGATGAGGATATTGTGATTCTGCACCAGGATATAGATTGATTGGGTGAATACCTAGCAAATGGAGTTTAATGGAAATTTGAGGTCATGCACTTGGTAGGAGGAATCAAAAAGCAAATTATTATCTAAATGGAGGGAGACTGTAGGTGAGTGAAATACAGAAGGATCTAGGTGTTCTGGTGTATGAATCACAAAAAGCTAGCAGGCAGGTCCAAGAAGTAATTAAGGCAAATGGTGTTTTGGTCTTTATTGCAATGGGGTTGGAGTTTAAAAATAGGGAAGTTTTGTTGCAATTGTACAGGGTGTTAGTGAGGTCTCACCTGGAATACCGCACACAGTTTTGATTCCCTTACTAAAAAGGATATAGCAACATTGGAGGCAGTCTATAGGAGATTCACCAGGCTAATTCCTGGGATGAGAAGGTTGTCCTATCAAGAGGGACTAAATAGTCTGGGTCTGTATTCTTTGGCATTTAGAAGAGAGAGGGGTAACCTTATTCAAACATATAAGAACCTGAGGTGGCTCGACAGGGTAGATGGTGAGATGTTTTCACTCGTGGAAGAATCTCAAACAAGAGGACATAGCTACAAAATAAAGAGCTGGTCATTTAAAACTGAGGTGTGCAGAAATTTCTTCTCGCAGAAAGTGGTGAATCTTGAGAATTCTCTGCCCCAAAGGGTGGTGGAGGCTGGATCATTAGATGTATTTAAAGTGGAGGTAGATAAATATTTTTAAGATCAAGAAATAGAAGGCTATGGGGAAATGGTATAGAAAAGGAGTTGAGGCTGACATAGATCAGACATGATCATATGGTGGAGCAGGCTTGAAGGGCCTAATGCCTACTTTTGTTTCTATTTCTTGTGTCATCTTAATAAATAATATCCATAAAATCTAATAATGTTTCTAAACCTCTGTCTGTGTTCAAATGCTCAGGTTCCAACTCTGGAAATATTTTGCATGTTATTTTGCTTTTGTATGGTACCAGAAGTGCCAAAATCTTATTTTCTTCCAGAAAGAGCTTTATTCTCAATGACTTAAAACCCCAACCCCCATTACACCTGTTTCCCCTTTCTGCTCTTTTGAGCGTGAAAGAAAATGAACAAAAAGATCCAATTGACAAAAGGTCAAATCAATAAATTGAGGCTATAGCCCTTTAAGGGACACTTTAACAAAAAACGAATTCCAAAGGAAACTTACAGAAATTAAATTTAAGATGTCATTGTGCAGACTGATAATGCACTCCAGCCTTGCTCACCGGTTACAGTTTGAGAATATTAACTAAAATTCAGTCAAATTAACAAGTTAAATTAAAGGAACAATTCCTTAAAGGGAGACTGTAACAAAATACAAAAATCTGAAAGGAAATATTTCCCCTTTATATACACCCAGTGATGTGCTTAACCAATTGACCTAACTTAAACACTCCTTGACTAGTTCCTACCTGAATACTAAGTGCAGCGCAGTAGTGAGTGATGTGGCACTGTGGATGTTTTGGCATACATACTCATGAACATGTAGTGCCTCAAAATCATATTGCAATAAAGTAATAGTATAACAATTTATGCACTTATACCAGTGACTATTGCTCTTTCCCTTTATCTCTTGGATATGTGATTGGCAGGAGCCCATGGAACAAATGTGGAAGTCAACAGTGTTATGGATATCGATAGTTACTGCAATAAGTTAATTATCGGATGTTGTGGAAAACATTGTCGAAGAAAGATAATTATGGAGCATTGCAGCATCAATAACATCATGAGCTGCTGAACATCAGCAAACATATGACAATCAGGTTGCAATTATATAAAGTTTAAAGAACACAGTCATGATAGAACCCTAGCATCAAAAGAATTTTAAAAAGGGCTTAAACTGTGTCAAACTTCACAAAAACAGCTGCAAAGTGTCTTTGAATTCAAGTGAATCCCCATTACCCTTCATCCTCTATACTGTGAACCTCTACATTGGACAACAACATTTATCACTTAGATTAGCAATTGACTGATATTTAGTACTGCATATAACTTGAAGCTTCAGGTCAATGTAAATTACTGGTGATAATGCATACTGCTAGGAGGATTATTTAAATCCTGATCCGCTGTAGATACCTTTGTGGGTTCTGTTGAGGTAGTTGCTCTCAAAAATGGTCAAAGCACTTATATGAGAGTTAGTTCGCACTTCACTTGCAAGCCAACATTATCCAGTGGTCTAACAATGTTATCCACACATTAGATACCTTGGGGTCATTTTCACTTTGTGCAATTGTGTAACATGGGTGACAATGGAAATAAAAGTTGGGAGATATGTAAACTGCAAGCTATGCTACAGTATGGCACAAAATCACAATTAGCTCCAGATTTTTTTTTAAATTTGGGATTACAATTTGCTTTAAAATACAATATTGAAAGTGACTCATTTTTAAACTTTTCTGTGGAAAAATGGAGAAATATTTTGAAAATGTGACTATAAGAGAGATCTTGGGGTCCATATCCACAGATCTCTAAAGGTTGCCAGTCAAGTGGATAGAGCTGTGAAGAAGGCCTATAGTGTGTTAGCTTTTATTAACAGGGGGTTGGAGTTTAAGAGCCGTGGGGTTATGCTGCAACTGAACAGGACCTTGGTGAGACCACATTTGGAATATTGTGTGCAGTTCTGGTCACCTCACTATAAGAAGGATGTGGAAGCGCTGGAAAGAGTGCAGAGGAGATTTACCAGGATGCTGCCTGGTTTGGAGGGTAGGTCTTATGAGGAAAGGTTGAGGGAGCTAGGGCTGTTCTCTCTGGAGCGGAGGAGGCTGAGGGGAGACTTAATAGAAGTTTATAAAATGATGAAGGGGATAGATAGAGTGAACGTTCAAAGACTATTTCCTCGGGTGGATGGAGCTATTACAAGGGGGCATAACTATAGGGTTCGTGGTGGGAGATATAGGAAGGATATCAGAGGTAGGTTCTTTACGCAGAGAGTGGTTGGGGTGTGGAATGGACTGCCTGCAGTGATAGTGGAGTCAGACACTTTAGGAACATTTAAGCGGTTATTGGATAGGCACATGGAGCACACCAGGATGATAGGGAGTGGGATAGCTTGATCTTGGTTTCAGATAAAGCTCGGCACAACATCGTGGGCCGAAGGGCCTGTTCTGTGCTGTACTGTTCTATGTTCTATGTTCTATAATTAAGAACCCATTGAGCTCATCACTGGGAGGTTGAATCTGTTTTGCTTGCAAATTTCAATGTGAAATGTCAGTTGCCCAAACTGGCATTGTACTCAATAACATTGACACTATCGCTAATCTTCCAATATTATCTAGACATGGGGGATGTACCAGATGAATGGAGAATGGCAAATGTGACACCCTATGCAAGAAAGGAAGTAAGAGCAGGCCTAGTCAGTTAGTTTAACACCAAAATGCATGAGGTATTAGAAAAATAATCAGGAAAAAAATCAGCAGGCACGTGGAGAGCTTTGAGTTAATAAAGTATAGCAAGCATGGATTTCTAAAATAGATACCATGCTTTGACTAATTGCATTTTCTGATGAAGTAACAAAGATAGTTAATGGGCGAGATCTTCCCTAAAAAATTTGAAGTACTGAACGAGCAAGAAAACGGGAGAGTTTCAGACCCGTTTCTTGGGCAAGTTGAAAATGCAATCTTATGACACTCTCATGTTTTGGATAGAAGTGTGTTTTTCTCACCAGTGGAGAGAGGGGCGGAGCCAATGTTCACCAGCGAAGCTGACTGTAGACTGTTTGGGGTATCATTGCGCAGGTGACCTGATCTCCCAGTGAACTGGGAGATCTCCTACCACTCACACCCCCCACCCCTCCCCATGGACATCACCCACCCTCCCTCCCCGGCTGATCACTCCCAATGCTGGTCCCTCCCTCCCCTCCTGCCACTGATCACTCGCTGTGCCAGTCTCCTCTCACCCCTCCCCCTCCAGCAATCTCTCCCTGTGCTGGTCCCTCCCCCTCCCCACTCATTGGCTTAGGCAAGTTTTGGAAGGCTTCTGAAAACCTGCCTTGTTTGAGAGTTTGTGAACCTTTGGGGGAACCTGCTGAAGAGTTGGGACCATTTTGACAGGTTAAGTGGTTTGATAGCTTCAACTGCCTTTATTAGATGTTGTCTCATAAGTTAGATGTGGTTTTACTGCTGTGATTGATCATAGGGTTCTGCCTTGCAATGATAAGTTGCCATTACTTTGACCAGCATTGTCTAAGTGTTGAGATGCATTAGAGTACTTTTCACACTGGAAAGTGCAATTATCCATTCAAAACTGAAGAAAACAGTGCTTGGAAACTCGTGTCATGATCTGAGGTCTACAGCATTCTAAATTAAGAGTATGGGTATCAAGCGTCCACTCTGAGAGAAAAACAGCTACCTACTCCTGGACTGCTTTGATTGAAAGGACATCTGACATAGCTCAGAAAAAAAGTAATGTCACGTTTCTTTGCAGTTTCATTCATTTGTTACATTTGTAAGGGTTTGTTATGATAACTGTGCACATTATGAATGCTTGGCTAAGTTTAAAAAGCTTCAACCTCTTATCTCTGCAGGGGGTTGTGTTCACAGTTTGATTGACATTTTAAAGAGGTTATTGAGGATTGTCGGCTTTCATGTGGTCATTGAATAAATGCTTGTTTGTTAGTTACAACTGAATGACTACTTCAGGGGAATTAAGTCTCTTTTATTGAGTCTTGATTTTTCAAATTTTGAATGGTTGTATTTTAGTGACAACACTTAGATTGTTAGAGGTGCACTTTTTAACATCCATTTCAAAGGATTCTGTTCTTATAACATGGCTGTTGAGGACCATTCACAGCTCCCAATGCCTCGTGCCAATGAGGCTAAGAATAGGGAGTTGGTTCAAATGAATGCCTGGCTAAAGGACTGGTCCAGGAGGGAGGGCTTTATTTTCATAGACCAATGGGAGGTTTTCAGGAGAGGATGGCACCTGTACAAGAGGGAGGGGTCACAACTAAGTTGGAAGGGCACAAATATCCTGGCTGGGAGCTTTGCTAATGCAGTTCGGGGGGGTTTAAACTAGTATGGCAGGGGGGTGGGGATCAAACTATTAGGTCTATAAGTGTGGTGGCTGGGGACAAGCTTGGGGCTGGGACAAGGCTGGCAAAGAAGAAGAGCACTCTGGGGGAGGACGACCTCACTGAGCCTGGGGGTCTGGAGTGCTTATACTTCAATGCAAGGAGCGTAGCAGGTAAAACAGACGAACTTGGGGCCTTAATGCGCACGAGGAATTTGGATGTGGTTGCGGTGACAGAGACTTGGTTGAAAGAGGGACAGGACTGGCAGCTGAATATTCCAGGGTACAAGTGTTTTAGGCGAGACAGAGGAGGGGCCAAAAGAGGTGGGGGAGTAGCGGTATTGGTTGGAGAGCATATTACAGCGGTGCAGAGGGAGGACAATTCGGAGGAGTCATGTAGCGAGTCACTCTGGGTGGAGCTTAGAAACAGGAAAGGCGCAGTCACTATGTTGGGGGTGTACTACAGGCCCCCCAACAGCCCAAGGGAAGTGGAAGAATGGATATGTCAGGAGATACTGGATAGGTGCAGGAAATATAGGGTTGTTGTAGTGGGAGACTTCAATTTCCCTGGTATAGACTGGAAATCGCTGAGGGCAGGGACTCTGGATGGGGAGGAATTTGTAAAATGTGTACAGGAGGGTTCGTTGGAACAATATGTGGACAGCCCAACTAGAGAGGGGGCTATACTGGACCTGGTACTGGGGAATGAGCCCGGTCAGGTCTTCAAAGTTTTGGTTGGGGAACATGTGGCAAATAGTGACCACAATTCTGTTAGCTTTAGGATAGTGATGGAAAAGGATGAGTGGTGTCCCAAGGGTAAGGTGTTGGATTGGGGGAAGGCTAACTTTATTGGGATAAGGCAGAAATTGGCAGCTCTTGATTGGGAGAGGCTGTTTGAGGGTAAATCCACATCTGGTATGTGGCAGTCTTTTAAGGAACGGTTGTTAGGGCTACAGGACAAGCATGTGCCTGTAAAAAAGAAGGATAGGAAGGTAGGATTAGGGAACCGTGGATAACCAGGGAAATTGAGGGACTGGTCAAAAGGAAAAGAGAGGCGTATGTTAGGTCCAATCAGCTAAAAACGGAGGGAGCTCTGGAGGAGTACAATGAAAGTAGGAAAATACTCAAACGGGGAATTAGAAGAGCAAAAAGGGGTCACGAAATGTTCTTGGCAGACAGGATTAAGGAGAATCCCAAGGCATTTTATTCATACGTTAGGAACAAAAGGGTTGTTAGGGAAAAAATCGGACCTCTCAGGGACAAAAGTGGGGACTTATGCTTGGAGCCCAAAGAGGTAGGGGAGATCCTAAATGAATACTTTGCGTCGGTATTCACAAAGGAGAGGGATGTGTTGACTGGGAGTGTCTCGGAGGGGAGTGTTGAACCGTTGGAGAAAATCTCCATTACAAAGGAGGAAGTGTTAGGTTTGTTAGAGAATATAAAGACTGACAAATCCCCAGGGCCTGATGGAATCTATCCAAGGCTGCTCAGGGAGACGAGAGGTGAAATCGTTGGGCCTCTGACGCAAATCTTTGTCTCGTCACTGGACACAGGTGAGGACCCAGAGGATTGGAGGATAGCCAATGTGGTCCCGTTATTTAAGAAAGGTAGGAAGGATAACCCGGGTAATTATAGGCCGGTGAGCTTGACGTCCGTGGTGGGGAAGTTGTTGGAGAAGATTCTTAAAGATAGGATGTATGCGCATTTAGAAAGGAATAAACTCATTAACGATAGTCAACATGGTTTTGTGAGAGGGAGGTCATGCCTCACTAACCTGGTGGTGTTTTTTGAAGAAGTGACCAAAATGGTTGACGAAGGAAGGGCCGTGGATGTTGTCTATATGGACTTTAGTAAAGCGTTTGACAAAGTCCCTCATGGTAGGCTAGTGAAAAAGGTTGGATCTCATGGGATAAAGGGGGAGGTGGCTAGATGGGTGGAGAACTGGCTTGGTCACAGAAGACAGAGGGTGGTAGTGGAAGGGTCTTTTTCCGGCTGGAGGCCTGTGACTAGTGGTGTACCGCAGGGCTCTGTATTGGGACCTCTGCTGTTTGTGATTTATATAAATGATCTGGAAGAAGGAGTAACTGGGGTGATCAGTAAGTTTGCGGACGACACAAAACTGGCAGGACTTGCAGATAGTGAGGAACATTGTCAGAGGCTACAGAAGGATATAGATAGGCTGGAAATTTGGGCAAGGAAATGGCAGATGGAGTTCAATCCTGATAAATGCGAAGTGATGCATTTTGGTGGGAATAATGTAAGGAGGAGCTACACGATAAATGGAAGAACGATAAAGGGTGTAGAGACGCAGAGGGACCTGGGTGTGCAAGTCCACAGATCTTTGAAGGTGACGTCACAGGTGGAGAAGGTGGTGAAGAAGGCATATGGCATGCTTGCCTTTATAGGACGGGGCATAGAGTATAAAAGTTGGGGTCTGATGTTGCAGATGTATAGAACGTTGGTTCGGCCGCATTTGGAATACTGCGTCCAGTTCTGGTCGCCACACTACCAGAAGGACGTGGAGGCTTTGGAGAGAGTACAGAGGAGGTTTACCAGGATGTTGCCTGGTATGGAGGGGCTTGGTTATGAGGAGAGATTGGGGAAGCTGGGGTTGTTCTCCTTGGAAAGACGGAGGATGAGGGGAGACTTAATAGAGGTGTATAAGATTATGAAAGGCATAGTTAGGGTGAACGGTGGGAAGCTTTTCCCCGGGTCGGTGGTGACGTTCACGAGGGGTCATAGGTTCAAGGTGAAGGGGGGGAGGTTTAACACAGATATCAGAAGGACATATTTCACACAGAGGGTCGTGGGGGCCTGGAATGTGTTGCCGGGCAAGGTGGTGGAGGCGGACACACTGGGAACGTTTTAGACTTATCTAGACAGCTATATGAACGGAGTGGGAATGGAGGGATACAAAAGAGTGGTCTAGTTTGGACCAGGGAGCGGCGCGGGCTAATTGTTCCTTGTTTCTCGTGGAAGTGGAAATGACTAGGGTTGGGAAGCATTTTCCGATCAGGGCCATTGTGATCTCCTGGACTCGTTTCGATCGCCACAGGGGGTCGGAGAGGAATTTCCCAGATTTTTTTTTCCCCATATTGGCCCTGGGGTTTTTCACTCTGGGTTTTCGCCTCTCCCTGGAGATTACATGGTCTGGAATGGGGGGGTGGGGGTGAGTTAATAGGTTGTAATGAACAAAGCATCGTAGCTGTAGGGGACAGCTCGGTGGATAGGATATTGGTATGTAGATGGGCTGGAAAATTGGGCGGGGATCCTGGATTCAGGATTCAATCCTGGACCGGGGAGCGGCGCGGGCTTGGAGGGCCGAAGGGCCTGTTCCTGTGCTGTATTGTTCTTTGTTCTTTGGATACTAGGAAGTAACTATGGAAGTTACATGTAGGGCATGAAGGAGACATGGGATGTGTGAGGGAGAATTGAGAGAACATGGGGTATTATGGAGAATAAGAGAGGGCATGGGAATAGGTGCAGGGGTTGAGGGAGCATTAAGGGTTTGAGGGGGCGTAAGGTGTTGGTTGGGGGGAGCAGTGTGGCTGAAGAGGCATAAAAGCTATATGGAGCTGGGCCAATGTCCCATTGACCAATGTGGACTATCTAACCAGCCTGCCTCAGCAACAGTACTCCTGCAACTCTTCCTGTCCACATCTCCAGGAGACGAAGATATGGCTGATGTGGGCATACATGACAGGCTTGGGTTTCCAAAGTCGGGAAATGGCCCGATTTGCATTTCCCAAGCTCAACGTGAAAATTCAGTCCATTGAATACAAAAGTCGGGAGATTATGCTGAACCTTTATAAAGCACTGGATAGGTCCCAATTGGAGTACACTGCAGTTCAGGAAGGATGTGAGAATCGTTAAGAGATCGCAGAAAAGATTGATCAGAATGGTTCTAGGGATGGTAGATTTTAGCAGTATCATAGAAAGAATCATAGAAACCCCACAGCACAGAAAGAGGCCATTCGGCCCATCGAGTCTGCACCGACCACGATCCCACCCAGGCCCCACCCCACATCCCTACATATTTACCCGCTAATCCCTCTAACCTACGCATCTCAGGACACTAAGGGCAATTTTAGCATGGCCAATCAACCTAACCCGCACATCTTTAGACTGTGGGAGGAAACCGGAGCACCCCGAGGAAACCCACACAGACACGAGGAGAATGTACAAACTCCACACAGACAGTGACCCAAGCCGTGAATCGAACCTAGGTCCCTGGAGCTGTGAAGCAGCAGTGCTAACCACTGTGCTACCGTGCCGCCCAGTAAGGTCAGTTTTGAGAAGCTGGGGTTGCTCTCCTTGGAGTAAAAGAGATTGAGGGGAGATTTGATGTCCAAGATTATGACAAGTTTGGATAAAACAGACTACTAAAACTGTTCCCATTGGCTGTTAGTATAAGGAGTAGGGGACACATGTAAGGTTTTGGGCAAGAGATGCAGGAAGACTGTGAGGAAGAATTTTTTTATGCAGGGAGTGGTAATGACCTTATACTTGCTGTCCATGAAGGTGGTGAAAGCAGAAACAATCAATGAATTCAAAAGGAAATTGGGTGGACATTTGAGGGAAATATACTTGTTGGGTTTGGGGGATCGAGCAAAGGAGTGGGATTGCTTCACAGAGAGCCAGCATGGACTGTTGTAGGTCAAAGATAGATGTCTAACTATTTTCGGACTTTGCCCCCTTTGAGTGACCACACGGAGATTTTCGGAGTTCTTAAACAGCCTTTAGTACAAGTTATAGTGAGGGATCTGGTGCTCTAGCTGGTGGCATGCCAGAGAGCCCTGAATAAAGCATTATACAGACTGTTATACTTTCCGATTCAGTTACAAGGAATTAGCATATATCAATCAAAGGTGTACATTTGTTGAGAAATTATCTATATCCACTGACAACCAATAGTTAGGATTACATAATATATAACATATGAGTATAGTCCAATTACAATTTGTGCATGTCTACTTAATTATAACATCATCAAGTACATATTTTCCCTATTTACCTACTAACTTACAGACAGGAGTATGATAGATATATGTCCGATCAGTGATGCATCAAACTCCCTTGCCATTGTCCCTTGTTCTAATGGACACACATGAGTTGCAGCTGCACATCATTCAATTGAATTCTTGTGTACATACTATGTAATTAGAGTCTCCATTGTAATTAAAAGTTTCATGGTCCTTGACTGTTATCTGGAGGCCACCTGGTGCTAAAGCATCTATCTTCTCAAAGCTTCTCTGTCTTTGAAAAGCTAGCAGCTTCTGTGATTTTTAAACTTGTATGATTTTTAACCCTTTCAAACTCAGTGGGACTAATAGCCTCCTTCTGTGCTGTAGTTGATTCTATGGGTGGGATTTTACGGCCTCGCTCATCCCGAAACTGTAAAATCCCACCTGAGGTCAATGGACCTCCCATTGACCTCCCATGCTCTGCCCATCACCTGTTCTGATTCTCATGGCAGGCGAGCCAGTAAAACTCCGGCCTATGACTCTGTTGTAATACTTCTGTCACCAATAATTGAGCATAAGTAGAAGTATTCCATTCCTATGAGGATTCCCAAAAGATCAGTTTACAAGACTCGTGTTAATTGCCTGTCTCTAACCTGAAGTTGCAGATTGAACAGAGACCCCTGAATTAAATATTTTTGGAGTTTTACATGTAACAGTTGAGTTATTGGAACTCGAAAGCTGAGGGGATATGGATAGGATTGGGTTGAACATGGTGAAATAACACCTCAACAATCAAGCATCAGATCAAGCCCAAAATGAGGTGCAATGCCTTAACTTGTTAACTTGGATCTTGTTTGTTTCTCTTATAAGGATCTTGAATTGGATTCAGTTGGAATTTGAATTTGGTTTTTGGAACAAGCAAAGAATGGATTTGGACCCGCCCGCTCCATTCTGAGCATTGGCTTTGTAACTTTAAGAATGGAGTAAAAATTTTTTAAAACACTCACGATCAAATCTCACATGTTAATTCATGTGATGTGAGGAGGCAGGGGACCCAATCAATGATCAACTCCTTGTTCCTACCTACCCAACTCCATCTTCCTTATCTCACTTTCCATCATGCTATTTCCTGACCCAACCTCCTCCCTGGACACCAAACCACTTCCACCACTCCACTCTCTGGTGACAATTCCCATCAGCTTACTCCTTAATCCAGCCTACAACCCAAACAACACCCTATTTTCTTCCAGCTTGCACTTGAGCCCAACAGTACATAACCCATCCCTACCCAATTCATAAATATTTAATCATAGAGAATGCCATTCACATTTATTTGCTCAATAAAGAATTTTGAATGAAAACAGAAAATTATGGAAATATTCTGATCAGGCAGC
Organism: Mustelus asterias; assembly: GCF_964213995.1. Classification (NCBI taxonomy): domain Eukaryota; kingdom Metazoa; phylum Chordata; class Chondrichthyes; order Carcharhiniformes; family Triakidae; genus Mustelus; species Mustelus asterias. The sequence goes on along the minus strand of NC_135807.1, from coordinate 99,803,808 downwards.
ATCTATGGAGAGATAAACATGGTCAGTGGGCTGAATTTTCTGCACCCTTTGGGAATGGACTGAGGGATGGGAGGATGGCAGAGTGGCAGGGGAAAGTGTCTGCCTCTTTCTCACCACCATGCCATTTTGCAGCAGCAGGAAAGTTAGCAGCTCAAACACCCATCAGAAGACCAGTTGAGCCACTTAAATTTTGTCCATAACAGGAGGGCCCAACACTCCTGGATAGACCACTCATGTCTGTTTCCCAGCCATAATTAGCTGTAAGTATTCGCATTCCAACCATTATTCATGTAAGTTGAGTTTGTGTCTTTATATGCCCTGTTTGTGAACAGAATTCCCACTCACCTGAAGAAGGGGCTTGGAGTTCCGAAAGCTTGTGTGGCTTTTGCTACCAAATAAACCTGTTGGACTTTAACCTGGTGTTGTTAAACTTCTTACTGTGTTTACCCCAGTGCAACGCCGGCATCTCCACATCATGACTGCCCTTGTCGTAACAGTGCTGCTGTAGAATTCATTTTTCGGAAGTCGGATCAAAAACTGAAGAGACACAGGTTTCTCCGAAAGCCTTCTTTATTGCATCGGAGGAGAGATCGCAAGACCATGCACATCCAGCATGGGTTCGTGAGTCTCTGTCCGACTTACAAAACAGTTTTTCGGTTATACCTGACGGAGATACATCCACATACTTCTGTAAGCCAATAAGGGCATAGCTGTATTGTTACATTTTGAATAGATTACTTTCAAGAACAAAAGACAATAGCCACATAAAGACATGGCTATTAAAGTTTCTGATTAGATTACTTTCAAGTACAAAAGGCCAATTGATAAGGCCCTGCCCTCCTAAGCCAGAACCACAATTACCTATTAGCAGTTTCTTTAATGTGATCATTAGTTTCGCTTGTCGCCCTCGCCTCAGGCCCTCTCCAAACCAGTTTATCCCTCAACTGATTTCTAGTTAAGTATCCCAATTTTAACCCTTTCCTCTTCTCAATCTATCTTATACACATTCTCATTCCCTCCTGTTGTCATTTCATGACAACCCTCAGTGTCCATGAATGGGTCAAGGGCAGGGGTTAGGGGATCGCATTCGGTTACGTTAATGAACGAGGCCCGTTTTCCAGGTAACAGATCTTGCATAGAAGAAATCATACGTTGTAGAATGCACTTAAGGACAGCAATCCCCACGAATATTCCCATGACCACCATTCCCACGTAGATTCATAGAAATCATAGAAACCCTACAGTACAGAAAGAGGCCATTCGGCCCATTGAGTCTGCACCGACCACAATCCCACCCAGGCCCTACTCTCATATCCCTACATATTTACCCACTAATCCCTCTAACCTACGTATCTCAGGACACTAAGGGGCAATTTTAGCATGGCCAATCAACCTAACCCACACTCTCTTTGGACTGTGGGAGGAAACCGGAGCACCCGGAGGAAACCCACGCAGACATGAGGAGAATGTGCAAACTCCACACAGACAGTGACCCAAGCTGGGAATCGAACCCAGGCCCCTGGAGCTGTGAAGCAGCAGTGCTAACCACTGTAGCATTAATTAACCAATCACCCCATCCACCGTATCCCCAGTTTCCCCAGCTGCCCCATCCTTTTCCTTCCTTTATAACCCCTAACTGTTGGTCAATCTGGTTCACAAAACGGGTGATGTTAGCTGTGGCATCATCCAAACCCAAAATACACTTTCCCTCAACTATGGAGTATACCCCACCTTGGCGTGCTAATAAATAGTCCAGGGCATATCGGTTTTGCAGTGAGAACGGTCTGAGTTTTTCCGGGCTCTGAGTAATCACCTTAAGGGCTCCCCGGGTTGAGTTGCCCAGAATGGTGAGGCCACAAGCAAGATAGTTCCGGTTGTCAGCGGCCATCCGTCCAGAGACAACTCCCAGGGAGAAGAAACCAGCGGCGCCATAACCATGAACTTGTCCTGGCGAAAGGGCTGTCAACTCTTTATAGTCTGGTGATGTGCTTGATAAAAGTAGTTGCCGGTGATGTGGTTCTGGGGATGGGGAAGGTCCAGAACATCCAGGTTAGTGAATTCTCGTTTCTGTCAGACAAGGGAGTCGTCTTCCGCTCTTTCCTGCAGGAGGGGATCATCCACTAAGGCTTCCCTGAAGCACTTTCCGTTATAGAGAAAATGATCATATTTTCCCTCCGAGGGTTCTCTTTTACAGGTAAATTCGAATTTGCATCCCCAGTACCAACATGGTAAGGTCCAAAGATTGCGTTTGTCTAAAACCAATTTTCTATCTGCCTGGACTAGGTACCCGTTACAGAAGTCTATTTTAATCACATTCCACCATCCAAATAAGCCTTCACGGGTGTCGTTACAAACAAGAACATCCCGTGAGCACAATGATGTACCTGGTTGGATTGATTAGCCTTGCAAATAATGGTTCTAGCTTCTGAGTCAAGGACTAGAGCCACTAGAACTAGCACTTTTACCCATAAGCCCATTCCCTTTATACTAACTCCAATTTCCTTCAACTGTTACCTGCAGCGAGGGCGAGAGCAACGATAAGATCCCACTTTATAACAATCAAAAAGCGTTGGGGAGGAACAGTTAGAAAGTCCAGAAAAAGTCTGAGATCCTGGTTTTTGAAGTTGACAGGTCTTTCTTCATTAGTCGTTCTGGATTAAGTGTGATCAAGCTGTCCAATGCTTACAGTCACTCAGGTGTATCCATCTTTCCTGCCCTTTCACCTTCACTGCGGTTGGGGTCTGTAGCAGAACTTGGAAGAGTCCTCTCCAGCGAGGTCCCAGTCACGAATCAGCACCCAGTCCCCGGTTTCGACTCCTTCCCAATCTCCGTCCTTATCGGGTGGAGGCCTGGTAGATTCCTTCACCTGAGTGTGTAAAAACTTAAGAGACATAGTCAATTGTTTAAAATATTGCTGGAGTTGGTCAGACATGACGTGCAGATCAATCGGGGGAGGAGGAGGTGTAGCACTATCCCATGGGGTTCTAAGTGGGCGCCCATACATTATCTCAGCGGCATTTAAACCGGTACCGGTATGGGGGGTTCTGATAAATGAGTAGGGGCGGTATCCAAGAAGGTGGCGGGATTAAGGACGGAACAAAAGGCAAAGGTCAATGGAAGGAGATGCAAAAGAGGATGTAATTCAAAGTAATGGAGACTTTAGGATGAGGTTCTGAAACACTGGAGTGAAAGGACGTGGAGGGATTTAAACATGAATGAGAACTTTAAATTTGCAATACAGCAGCAAAAGTAAATCAGGGAAGAGGCAATGGATGAGTGGGACATCATACTGGCTGCAGAATTTTAAATGAGCTAAAGTTAACAGGAGGCAAAGAATGGAAATCTAGCCAGATAAGGTAGTGATAATTGCATTGATAAGGTATCAGCAGCAGATGGACCAAGGCACACAATGTCAAAAATATCAATGATCCTCAGGCATTTCAAAGGGCTGATACTATTACATAGTTCCTCACAAGCAGAAATGTGACACCACAGAACAACTTACCACACACCTCCTCATACTTCTTTTTCGCAAACAGCAGCAACTTATATATGCTCATAAGTCCCTTTAACATAATAAATCATTCAAAAGCAGTTCAAAGCAGCACTGTAAAAAAAAAAGTCAAGAGCTAATTTCTGCCACTGTAAACAAAATTACTGCAAAAAAACCCAGAAATATTTTGGTGAATCTCATAAATTAACCTCTGAAGATCTACTGACTTGGCTTTCCTACTGCTTTTGTGGTAGAAACAAAAACTCAGCAGCAAACCACTACAGCACAAGTGCAATTTTAAATCCGTTTAAAGTCACCACGCACAATCGGGGCAGGGGGATAATTCTTATCTATCTTTGCAGCTAAATTTCATGCAGTGTAAAACTGACCATTCCTCACTTGGAGGTCTTACACTTCTCTAAATCCCAAGTACCTCCCAATGGCCATAATTCGTTTCCCAATTTCTTACTTAGGCGCGCACTTAATCACCGATACTTCTGATCTTCCTGTGGGTTTTCCTGGCATAATTTCCCCAGCGGGGTGGATGGACCCGCCTTATCTAAAGTTTGACCCATACGGACTGCACAGTCTTACTCTTACGAAGATTTCAATCGTTACAGCGACTCGAACCCCCACGATCGCGAAGTTAACTGCCTAATTCCCTGAAGACTCGAACCTCTTTCTTGTTAACCCACTTATTTCCTACTAGGGTCTTGAACCCTTTAGTATTAGCTCGCCAATTGTAAACCTGTGGACTTTAACCTCCAGGCACATGTGGGGGACTCGAACCCTCCACTTTCTAGTTAGGCATCCCAATTTTAACCCTTTCCTCTTCTCAATCTATCTTATACACATTCTCACTGCCAGTTCTCAGTGGCCACCTCCCTCCACCTCCCCCCAGCCCAAACTTTGGAGTCTCCCTGCTTGGCCCTAGAGTTCCCCAACCTACTTCACATCTCTTCGAGGGCACCTTGCCATTAAGACAGCCTCTCCCATGAGCTGCAGCCTCATCATTGACCACCACTAGTGGTGATGCTACTGAGGCAGCCAAGCTGCCCCTGATTGTCTCTGACCTTCTGATTGTCTTTTGTGGCTAACAACAGAAGTTGAATGATATATACAAAATAAAAATTAGAACTTCTTCTAAAGTATCCATTGATTTTTTTGACATCTTATTATTTAGTTCCAAAAGGTCTTTCAATCTCTTTAAACTCCGTGGAGGTGAATAATCAAAGCGTATTATGCTGTAATTGCAATATTGAAAATGCGTTGTGCAAATTGGTCATCTTTCTGAATTTTGCCTCTTGCATCAGTAGCTTAAGTTGGGAAGTTCCAGTGAAACTCCAATTGCAGTTATTAGAGCTAATTGCTTTCAAAGGTAATGTTTCTCACAGGCAACATTCAAAATCCTGTATGAAGCAAATAACTTGATAATATGCACTATGATTACAATTGGTGGCCTCTAGAGGGAGTAACACAAGCTTCTTCAGCAACTCTGCATACCAATTGGAAAGTCATTGCTGTCAAACCTGTGTAAAACAGAATTACAAAGTCAAAGTGGATGGAAGCTGCTGTGCAGCCTTTAGAAACACTGTTCAGCCTACACACTCAGCAGCAGAATGGGTAAGTGAGGAACAGCCTTTGTCCCATTCACTTCACTCTCAAATAACATGACCTGTCTTATCAATATTTTCATCAAAGCTTTCATAAATTATGTCAACATAATTGTCATGCTGCCAAAGAAAAGGAGACCATAGGCAGAGGAACAGACCATTAGGCATGGATGCCAGCGAGACTCTCAAATATCACATGTGCCATTGGAGGGGAATGGCACCAGCACTGAGTGCCAACTCCATTCATCTCCAGTGTAAGACAGAACAGAAAAAAGTGCAAATGACAGATTTTTGGTTGATAATATAAGTGAGAACCAGGCTGAATGTAGAAAGTTCAGAGAAGTTAAAAAGTACATAAGAGGCAAAGAGTGACTGGGAAGAGGCTGACAGGTAGTATAAAAGGGATAGACATGGAAATATGAAAAAGTTAGCAAGAGGAGAGGATGGGGCTAATAAGGGAATCTATGCATGGAGACAGAGGGCATGGCTGATACACTAAGTGAGTACTTTGCATGTGTCTTTACCAAGGAAGAAGATGTTGCCAAAGTCATACAAGAAGGAAATGGTTGAGATATTGGATGCGTTTAAAATTAATAGAATAGGGGCTGAAATGGCTGACTGTGATTAAATAATAAACAAACTTATTTCATGGAAGTATCAGTGTTGAAATTCAAGGATGTTACTTTGTGGAATTTAAATTCCATTGTGTAAATCTTTTGTAATATATTGCTGAAATGGTGGAAATGAAAACAAAGATCTTGTACTGTTCACTTCCTCAAGACATCCCAAAACATTTCACAGCCAATGAATCACATTTTGAAATGCAATCACTGTTTTGTAGGCATACACAATGGCCAAATTTCATTCAGCAAAATCACACAAACAGCAGTTAAATGAATGACCATTTGATCCATTGAGGTGGTGTTGGGTGAGGAAGGAATGTTGGTTAGTATATCAGCAGAACTTCTCAGACTTCCTCAAAATAAAATGTTGTAGCTTAGTATTTGCAAGCTTTTTTGTGAAATGTACATGACTGTGGGTAAATTCTTGGTGGAACTGTCTTTCTGTAATATGGAGAATTAAGTAACCTGTGCATGTGCCGATAGACCATGTTATCTGAACAATTAAGGCTTGGTACTGATGTAAATGGGGTTTCAGGCGTTTTTTCAACCTGTATGTTAAAAGCTCATGAGGTTTCCATTTTGTATCTTACATTGTGTGAATTTTGAGCTATACTTTCAGCTGTTGATTGTCAGAGCTCAGGAAATTTAATTCATCGTCAATAATAACTATTTCCGAGCACCTAAAAAATAATCTGGAACTCATGCTGGGCACCGATTGATCTGTGCCTGGTATTACTTAGCTAAAGGTCAGACAAAATCACCTTCCTTCCCCCATCTCAGTGGGTTTCAGTAATCCAACTAATTGCTTCAGGATGCATTGCCAAAAATCTGCATTAATATTCACCGGTTAAATTCAAAGTAGCACCACTTCACTTTCAAAAATTTTTCCTGTCAATGCTTTCAGCTACGTTCTTCTGGATAAGAGTTGGAAAAGATAGTGGTTTTTTTTCATTGTAATATTGCACATGTGGGTTACCATACGCACAGAAAACAATGATAGTTGTATCCGGTAACAAAATCCATGACATACCATCTGCAGATTTGTGTTATGTTTATACAGCCATTGCAGTATCAGGGGAGATAGAAAATGAAAACTCAAGTAGGTAAATGATATTCCAGAATAACCAGGAATTTAGTTCAGATTTCCACATGTATGCCTTATATATAGGATGGACGTAGCTCATTTGATGATGAAACTACTAGTAAGAATTATATATTTCAAAAAATCTCCATCAAGTTTACGCTCAAGGGCTCAGTCATTTACGAGGTGCAAGACCATAAAATGAAGTCAACCTGGAAAGATTTTAAGGAGCCATCTGCTTCTTGTCTTGTTGCACTACTACAAGCCTAGTTGTATGAGAGGCTGCTACTTCACCACAAAAGATAGTTAAAAACTACTAAAACAAATGAAATTTTACTTGTAAAAAATGAAATACAAAATTAAACAAATGCGAGAGATTGCATGATTATCCAAACAACATTTTGCAGGTGCAAAGTTGCTGTTCTTTTGGCCAGTACCACTGCATATTTACTCATAACAGATGCTTTGGGAGTGCAGTTACTTCTAAGCAATGTGCAGTGAAACCTGCTTCTGAGCAAATACTTTCTGCGTATGTTTTCTTGTTGAGTCATTTATTTTGTCCTTAAAGTGTAGTTTCAGCTTTGTGCAACCATTTAGTCCAGTCCAACCTGCTGCAATTAACATACCTCATTATATTTCTAAAGAACTAGCACATCGGTCACGTTACACATTGAAGTTCTGATGAAAGATTATCGACCTGAAATTTTGAGTTGAATTTTCCTGGCCCTCTGATCACGATGTGGATCACAGACAGGGTGAATCAGGAGAATAGGGGGAGTTGCTAAATGCATTCCAATCTCCAGCGAACTTTCCCAGATTCAGGTTGGGAATCAGATCAGTTACCAATTGGGCTTGTTATGGCCCCAATTAGAAATGATTTTTCAGCCTCGCTGGCATTTGGCTGCCAGCATAGCAACACTCTGCTGCGTGCAGCGGCCACCAGGGCAGAGGAGGTAATTGGAGTAGAAGGTTTCATCCTCCAATGGTAGAGTCGTAGACATTAAAAGCCACAATTGCAGCCACACCCAAACCCGCAAAGGGGTTTCCCCTCCAATCATATGGGCATGCCAGCCTCGAATTTGTTTATTTTTACCTCGCTCTGCGTCCCACTGAGGATGCATCCATGTTGATGTGTTCTTGTGGACCCTGACCTGCCTCAGCAGTGAGGCTGCCAAAGCTGCAGAACTACCAGTCCTTTGATTGGACCTGCAATCTCGAGAGCCTGCCCGCCACACTTGATAAGATGGTGAATGTGTGGGCAGCCAATTAGGAGGCTGCCTTCTGGGAGATTGTGCCACTTAACACACAGGAGCAGACTTGGGATTCTCATTTGGTCCTAACATCAAGGTCCCGAAGCCTGTGACAAAATCTAGCCTGTTAACTCTGTTTCTCCTCCACAGGTGCTGCCAGACCAGCTGAGTATTATCAGCCTTTTCTGTTATTATTTCAGATTTCCAGTATCCACAGTATTTTGCTTTTGCAGTGCATTCATGTGTCAGTTTACTGTAGCACATTGGATATACACATGTGGCATGGCCTATTCATGTACCAGCTGATTTTATAGGGTTTGAAAGAATGCATTGAATTAGTAAAATTAGAAACGATACTGGATAGAAATGATGTGGATGGAAAATGTTCCGATAAGATGTGATATTCAGAGTCTTTGCTTAATTTGCTCAAAGGCTGCACAATATCACCCTAATACCAGGAATTACAAACAAGAAGTAATGTGAAGTTGAGGAACAACAACAAAACGTATATGATGCAAGTCTTCATTAAAACAGGAATCTAGATGTTCCATTTGATCCTGAAAACCTGGTGATGTCCTTCAAATCCAACCTGATTTTGCAAAAAATTAGGCTAAAACCTAAGCCTTTACAATAATTTTATGAACCAGCAGCAAAGCACATATATGGTAATAATGTTATTGTTAGATATCCATACGCCCTTATAATGCCGAGCAATCACTGAGATTAAGGGAGTCAAAGGAGGAAAGCTATCTTCGGGAGGAACTTGGGATGGCTGGTAGAGGTGGTGAAGAATAAGGACTTTCAGGAGAAGCATTAGAATTGAAATGATCTGCTTCTATCAAATCAGATCAGTTTGAAACAATGGGGGTCATCAAATCACTTCAGAGAGTTGAGGGATATGGGGACTGGGCGAGAAAGTGGAACTGAAGCTCAAGATCAGTCATGATTGTATTGAATGTTGGAGCAGGCAGGCCTTATAATTTGCTGCTGTTCCTATTCTGTGTGTTCTTGAATATTGAAATTTCAGTGATAGTAATGTTAAAAGGGCTTCAGATAAATACAATTTCCTCCAGGAGAGGTTGACTAGTAAGCACGTGGGAAGGTTTTAATTACATTTGGCAGGGGGAGGGACACCAGGACATAGCAGTAGTTGGGGGTTGGGGGTGGGGGGAGGGGGGCAGAAACAAGGTGTACGTAAAACAAGGAGGGACAAATAGCAACAGAACAAGCAATAATGGAGGGGAAACAGGAATTAGATGGAAGAATAAACCGAAGCCAACTAAAGAAGTTGGAATGCATGTCCATTAATACAAGGAATGTTACAAATAAGTTGATGAGATATTGGCACAAATTGCCACATAGGGTTTTGACATAGTGGCTATAATAGAAATCTGTCTTAAACATGAGCAAAAGTAGGAACTAATTCCTGGCAGCACTGTATTTTGGAGAGATAGGGAAGGAAAGAAAGCAGGAGATGAGATGGCAATATTGATCATGGATAATATTACAATTCTACAGAGGAATGATATACCAGAGGGTTCAAAGACTGAATCTATTTGGTAAAGTTAAGAGGCAGGATGGATCTGTAACATTGCAAACTGTTTACAATAAATGCCTGAATAGAGCGAGAGGAGCAAACCTGCAGGCAATTATCAGAGAAGTGTAAAATTAATGGATCAATATTGGTAGGATACTTTAATTACCCTAACAAACAGAGTGAATCTCTAAAATGTGGACAGGAGAACTTTCTCAAACAGTATGTTCTGGTCAACAGTTAGTGTTTAATTCACTGTCACTTCTCTTCCAGGAATTTCCATCTCAAATAAATTCTGCTTTTCTCATCAATGGAATTTTCTTCTGCCTCCTTTATGTTGCTCATTTTCATTACTTTCTGTTTGCCTTTTTTTAGTTTGATCAGGAATTTACCATAACATGCTTTCAGTACCACATCTCTTTCCTCAGCATTGGTTTCCAGTTTGAGATTCCATGGGAATTCTAGCTTAATTTCCACCCTTCCTGTTTAAGATTCACCCATGATAACAAATACTGCCAAGATATTCACTCTGCCTCAAACCGTTGCTCTTGCCACTTCCTGGGATCCATGTGCAATGCCATGCACTACCACATGCATGGCTTGACCGCTCTCTTTTCAGAAGCACCAACTTGCTCTACCTTAGTGTTGTCCTGGTCCATAGTTCTAATTTATGCTTTGCATCATCTGGCGCTATAACAAAAAAAACTTTCTTTCAATTGTCAATGATCACAAACTACAACACTCTTTCATATCAACACTTGTTAATTGTATATGAATTATATTGAATTGTACACAGGTGTTACAGATGGGAGAGGGAGGCAAAACTCAACTCATTTCTTTTTCACTATCTCTCCGGAAGCAGTACTGTTTTAAATAGGTTCCGGTGTGTTTCCCCAAACCCTCTGTTTGTGAGGTCAAGTTTTAAAGTGGCTCTCAGCAAACTCTCTTTTGGGTTAAACCAAAAGTACAATTTGTTCACACATTCAACCTCATGGAATGGTCACAACTTAATACGCACGCACGCATACACACACACACGAACAATAAGAAGGTAGGAAAGAAGGGTTTTTACAACTATGAATAACTTAAAAGAAAAAGCACCACAATGTGGATATCTCTTCCACTTTCTTCTGTCGGGAAAAAGATACAAAAGTCTGAGGGCACGTACCGACTCAAGAACAGCTTCTTCCCTGCTGCCATCAGACTTTTGAATGGAACTACCTTGCATCAAGTTGATCTTTCTCTATACCCCAGCCATGACTGTAACACTACATTCTGCACTCTCTCCTTTCCTTTTCTATGAACGGTATGCTCTGTCTGTATAGTGCACAAGAAACAATACTTTTCATTGTATACCAATACATGAGACAATAATAAATCAAATCAAAAAGATCATGTCACAGGTCTTAGGCATTCACTGGGGATTCACTTGTATCCAAGATCATAAGAAATAGGAGCAGGAGTAAGGCATTCAGCCCATCAAACCTGCTATGCCATTCAATAATAACATGGTTGATGTGATTGTAGCTTTAACTTCTCTTTCCTGCCTACCCCATAACACTTGATTCCCTGTTGAAGGAAAATCTTTCTAACCCAGTCTTGAGTATATTCAATGACCCAGCTTCTGTTGCTCTCTGGAGAAGAGAATTCCAAAGATTTAAGAACCTTATGAGCAAAGAAATACCTCCTCAAGTCTGTCTTAAATGAGAGACCCCTTTATTTTAAAACTGTCCCCCCCCCAGTTCTAGATTGCCCCATGAGGGGAAACATTCTCTCAGCATTCACCCCATCAAGCCGTCTCAGAATCTTATATGTCTCAGTAAGATCACCTCTCATTCTTCTGAACTCCAATAAATATAGGCCCAACCTGTTTAACCTTTTCTCATAAGATAGTCCTTCCTCCCAGGAATCAGCCATGGGAGCCTTCTCTGAACTGCTTCCAATGCAAGTATATCCTTCCTTAAGTAAGGAGATAAAAACTGTACAGAGTACTCTAAGTGTGGTCATGTACATTTGTTGCAAAACGTCCCTACTCCTTTACTCTATCCTCTTTTAAGGCCAAAACTCCATTTGCTTTCCTAATTACTTCCTGTAACTACATGCTAAGGTTTTGTGATTCATGTACCAGGGCATCCAGATCCTTCAGAATTATGAAGTCTCTCCATTTAATTTATATTCCGTTTGTCTATTTTTTCTGCCAAAGTGGACAGCCTTACATTTTCCCACTGCCATCTGCCAAATTTTTGCCTATTCACTTAACCTATCTGTATCCCTTTGCAGACTCTTTGTATTTTCCTCATAATTTCCTTCCTTTCCTAACTCAGTAGCATCAACAAATATAATACAATTTGTCCCTTCATTAAAGTCATTGATGGAGTTTGGCCATTGATCCTTGTGGCACTCCATTCGTTACATTTTGCAAATTTCAAAATGATCCATTCATCCTGACTCTCTGTTTCCTATTTGTTTTGATGTGGAGATGCCGTCGTTGGACTGGGGTGGGCACAGTAAGAAGTCTCACAACACCAGGTTAAAGTCCAACAGGTTTATTTGGAATCACAAGCTTTTGGAGCGCTGCTCCTTCGTCAGGTGAGTGGAGGTAGGTTTGCAAACACGGTATATATAGGCAAAGACATAATTGCTAGATAATTTTCAGATTGGAATGCGAAGAATGGTTGGAATGTGAGTCTTTACAGGTATAAACAGTGTGAGCGGAGAGAGGGATAAGCACAGGTTAAAGAGGGGTGAATTGTCTCAAGCCAGGACAGTTAGTAGGATCTTGCAAACCCAGGCAGTATGGTGGGGGGTTACAAGTAGTGTGACATGAACCCAAGATCACGTCCTCATGTGTGCGGAACTTGGCTATCAGTTTCTGCTCGGCGATTCTGCATTATCATTTGTCTTGAAGGTCACCTTGGAGAATGCTTACCCAAAGATTGGAGGCTGAATGGCCTTGACTGCTGAAGTGTTCCCTGACTGGAAGGGAATACTCCTGCCTGGCAGTTATTGCATGGTGTCTGTTCATCGTTGTCATAGCGTCTGCATGGTCTCGCCAATGTACCATGCTTCGGGACATCCTTTCCTGTAGTGTATGAGGTAGACAACATTGGCTGAGTCACATGAGTATGTACCGTATACCTGGTGGGTAGTGTTCTCACATGTGATGATGGTATCTATGTCGATGAACCTTTTGCAGAGGTTGCCATGGCAGGATTGTGTGATGCCGTGGTCGCTGTTCTCCTGAAGGCTGGGTAGTTTGCTGCGAACAATGGTCTGCTTGAGGTTGGGCGGTTGTTTGAAGGCAAGTAGTGGGGGTGTGAGGATGGCCTTGGCTAGATGTTCATAGAATCCCTACAGTACAGAAGGAGGCCATTCAGCCCATCGAGTCTGTACCGACCAAAATCCCACCCAGGCCCTATTCCCGTAACCCCATGCATTTACCCTGCTAATCCATTAGGTTCAATTTAGTATGGCCAATCAATGTAACCTGCATATCTTTGGACTGTGGGAGGAAACTGGAGCACCTGGAGGAAACCCATGCAGACATGTGGAGAATGTGCAAACTCCACACAGACAGCGGCCCGAGGCCGGAATTGAACCTGGGATCCTGGTGCTGTGAGGCAGCAGTGCTAACCACTCTGCCACCATGTCGCCATGTTCATCGTCATCGATGATATGTTGAAGACTCCGAAGAAGATGTTGTAGTTTCTCCGCTCAGGGGAAGTACTGGACGATGAAAGGGACTCTGTCGGTCATGTCCCATGTTTGTCTTTCGCTGTGGCGCATCGGAACTGTCGATCGATGATTTGGGCATCTTTCAGTGGGAAACCCTGATGGATCAGATGTCTGCTGTCTCAAAAAAATTCTTGGGAAAACAATAATTTCCTTCAGCCTTCATGGAATGAATGGGGCATTCTGTAGTGACACAAAGAAGAGGACTCATTGATGGCCAGATTTCAAAACGGTCTAGCCACTGGACACAAGATTGGAAGGTTTACAAACAGACAGAGTGAGGATGAAAGTATCTTTAGCAGATCAGACTATTACAGTAGAAGAGAGAATTGGATCAGCAATAATAGACAAATAAAGCCCAGGAAGGGCCAAGGAACAGATAGTAGGTGCTTCAGGTGTAACTCAAAGGATTATTATACAATGAATTGCCCAAAGTGGAGTGGCAGAATCTTCGAAATGGCGCATGACAAAATTAATTTTGAATCTGAATAATGAATCTGGACAAATTATCACTAAGGAGGCTAAATGACAACTCTCTGACACCTCCTCCTGGATCATGACCTCCAGCACTAAACGTTGTTTCCCATGTAATCACTGTCCTATCTCATCGGGTATTTCCCCTCCATTGCCCCCAACTTCATAGTCCACCCACTCCCCACAGTTTACTTCCTTTCGAAGATCGACAAGCAGGACTTTCTGGTCGACCCTGTGTTTTAGCCTGTTCTTAACCAGTGAAGCTTATTTCCTCCCATCTTGACTCTATTTTTTCTCGTCTTTTCTAGACTCTTCCTAGCCACATTTCGATGATTCTTCTCAAGCCCTCTGCCACTTTAACAGTTTCCAGTGTCCTGACCATCTCTTTTTTTATCATTTATGTCCAATCTCTCTGCACCTCCAACCCTGTAAGAAGTCTCACAACACCAGGTTAAAGTCCAACAGGTTTATTTGGTAGCAAATACCAGCCCTGGCCAGACAGCCTGAGTACCCTTTCACCAAGGCCCTGCAACATTTCTTTCCATTATATCTAAATCCTTTCTAAGACCATTGAATGTGCCTCCATCACTTGAAGACCCCAGCGATGTCCGAGCTCCACAAGATGTAGCTGTCATGTACACTCTCTGGATGTCATGCACAAATCTGAATGATGTTCTTCCTGTGGTCACACACAATCTGAACATTAAGGGAGTGAAACCCTTTCCTGATAATAAATGGCAGCCCTTGATCGTGTGAGGGCTGCAGTGCGACGTGCGTGCCTTCTATACACCCCCCACACATGGGGCATCCTGGCGATAGCGGCAGAGCCTGCAGCTGATGCTTCCTGTTGGGCCTGGTCCACATTAAAGTGGTTTGATATGATTTAGTATTGTCACATGTCTTAGAATACAGAGAAAGTATTGTTTCTTGCTCGCTATACAGACAAAGCGTACTGTACACAGAAAAGGAAAAGAGAGTGCAGAATGTAGTGTTACAGGTCATAGCTAGGGTGTAGAGAAAGATCAATTTAATATAAGGTAGGTCCATTCAAAAGTCTGATGGCAGCAGGGAAGAAGCTATTCTTGAGTCGGTTGGTGCATGTATTCAGACTTTTGTGTCTTTTTCCTGACGGAAGAAGGTGGAAGAGAGTATGTCCGGGGTGCATGGGTCCTTAATTATGCTGGTTGCTTTTCTGAGACAGTGGGAAGTGTAGATAGTGTAAGTGGGTGGGAGGCTTCATTCACGACCCTTTGTAGTTTCTTGCTGTCTTAAACAGAGCAGGAGTCATACCAAGCTGTGATACAATCAGAAAAAATGCTTTCTATGATGCATCTGTAAAAGTTGGTGAAAGCGGACATGCCAAATTTCCTTAGTCTCCTGAGAAAGTAGAGGCTTTGGTGGGCTTTCTTAACGATAGTGTCGACATGGAGGGACCAGGTCAGGTTGTTGGTGATTTGGACACCTAAAAGCTTGAAGCTCTCGACCATTTCTACTTTGTCTCCATTGATGTAAACAGGGACATGTTCTTCACTACGCTTCTTGAAGTCAATGACTATCTCCTTCGTTTAGTTGACATTGAGGGAGAAATTATTGTCGTCAGACCAGTTCACCAGATTTACTATCTCATTCCTGTATACTGTCTCGTCATTGTTTGAGATCCGACCAACTATGGTGGTGTCTTCAGCAAATTTGAAAATCGAGTTGGAGGGGAATTTGGCCATGCTGTGTGTATAAGGAGTACAGTAGGGGGCTGAGGACACGTCCTTGTGCGGCACCAGTGTTGAGGATGATCATGGAGGAGGTGTTGTTGCCTATCCTTACTGAGTGTGGTCTGTGGGTTAGGAAGTTCAGGATGCAGTCGGAGAGGGAGCAGCCAAGCCCCAGGCCACAGAGTTTGGAGATGAGTTTTATAGGAATAATGGTGTTGAAGGCTGAGCTGTAATCGATAAATAGGAGTCTGACATCGGTGTCTTTGTTATCTAGGCCTTCCAAGGTTGAGTGCAAGGCCCGGGAGATGGCGTCTGCTGTGGACCTGTTGCGGCAATAGGTGAACTGTAGTGGATCCAGCTAATCTGGGAGGCCAGAATTGATTCGTACCATGACTAACCTTTCGAAGCATTTCATAATGATGGATATCAGAGCCACTGGATGATATATTTACGGCATGCTGCCTGGCCTTTCTTTGGTACTGGGACGATGGTCATCTTCTTGAAGCAGATTGGGACCTCAGATTGTTGTAAAGAAGGGTTGAAGAGGTCTGTGAATACCCCCACTAGCTGGTCCATGCAGGATCTGAGTGCTCGTCCAGGTACCCCATCCGGGCCAGTCGCTTTCTGTTGTTTGACCTTCAAGAAGCTCTGACGTCTGCAATGGTGACCCCAGATACAAGTTCATTCAGGGCTTCCAGGGTGGAGGGCATGCTCTCGCTGACCTCTTGCTCAAAAAGGACGTAGAATGCATTGAGTTCATTGGGGAGGGTTGCATTGGTGCCGGTGATTTTACATGCCTTCATCTTGCAGATCTTGCCATAGTTGGTGGGAGTCTGTGTGGCTTGCCTGGGACTCTAGTTTGGTCAGGTACTGTCTTTCGGCATCTTTGATGGATTTCCTTAGATCATATCTGGATTTCTTGTATAGGTCATGGTTGCCTAACTTGAACACCTCAGACCTGATCTTCAGCAAACAGTGGGTATCCCTGTCCATCCATGGTTTTCGGTTGGGAAACATCTTATTTGCTTCTTTGGCACAGTCTTCTACACACTTACTAATGAAGTCAGTTACTGTAGTGGCGTACTCATTCAGGCTGGTCACAGAGTTTTTAAATACTGATCAGTCTACTGACTCTAAGCAGTCCCGTAGGAGATATCCAATTCCTCAGGCCAATATTGCATGACTTTCTTTGATGGATTCTCCCATTTCAGTTTTTGCTTATAAGCCAGGAACTGGAGCACAGCCTTGTGGTCTGATTTACCAAAGTGTGGGTGGGCGATAGAGTGGTAGGCATGTTTGATATTTGCGTAGCAGTGGTCTAGAATGTTTGAGCCTCTGGTGGAACAGAAGACGTGTTGGTGATATCTTGATAGGAAGCTCTTGAAGTCCCCAGCCACAATGAACAAGGCCTCGGGATGTTTCGTCTCAAGGCTATTGTGGTGGTGTATATTTCATCCAGCACAATCTTCAAGTCTACATGGAGTGGGTTGTAAATTGCTGTCAGGATAACAGAGGTAAACTCTCACGGAAGGTAGTGGGCAGCATTTTAGCATCCGGGGAGCAGAAACTTGCCAGCGTTGCTAAGTCTAGGCTCCATGAGGTGTTGATTAAGAGGCAGACCCCAGCCCCCTAGCCTTGTCTGAGGCCGCTGTACGGTCCATTTGGGGGATTGAGAAACCCTCGGGTTGAAGGGCACAGTCCGGTGAATCAGGAGTGAGTCATGTCTCTGTGAAACAGAGTACACAACAGTCCTTCAGTTCTCTTTGAAAAGTGAGTCTGGCTTTAAGTTCATCTAGCTTGTTTTCCAGAGATTGGACATTTGCTAGGAGTAAGCCAAGTTGGGGGGCCTTGGGACTATTTTGTTGTCACAATCAAGTGGATGTAATTGCCTGCCCAGCTGTACTGGGCTTCTGTCACCTCACAGATGCACTTGTGTGGAGAGGACTGGGAGGTGCCACACAGGTCTCCACTGGGGGCCTGGAAAGACCTGGTGGCGTAAAAGTTGAGGGCCATTGTGACCTTCACCGCCAAGGGAAGCGGTTGTCCTCCTGCCCCACAAGATGCCAGGTGCTGCACTATCTCCTTGCTGAGAAGCAGTCTCCACATCATCCTTGCTGAGAAGCAGTCTGCGGTGCACACGGCATCCGGCAGCCCATCAAGACATGCACAGGTGCACCTTGGGCTCCGTCTGGACACTGGCAACCCGACACTATTCCTGGTGCCACACACTACCTCTATCGGTTGGCAACCATCGCCACATCCTCGCCATGATGGGCATGGGAGCATAAGGGGGCTGTGAGGAGGTCCCCATTGGGAACCCGTGAAGCATGGACATGGGTATACCCATCTGAATGTCCAGTGCAGTGGCTTCCAGGAATGGCTTGAAGTTCAGACAATTAGTGGAAAAGCACCTCCGTGGCTTTCCTGCGATGGGTGGCCATTGTGTGGAGCACCGCAGAGTCCATGCGGTGTGAGGAGCTGCGTTAACACATGCCAAGCTCCCCTGATTGGGGCAACAGCTGCCAGACCAGATTCTTGTAACAGTTATCGGGGCCTGGGGTGGAATGTTGGCAGAAATCACTGAGCTGTCCAGCAGACGGGTGGCAGGGCAACCAGAGCAACATTAGTGGGGTTGGAACTCAACCGCATGTGCAACCCTTCCGGGGTCATTCAGTGGCCAGTAGGAATGTACACAACACAAACCCCAGGCCAGTGGTGACCCTCGACCCGAGGACCCCCAGACCAGCACAAGACTCCCCCAAACCCCTGCACCCATGCAAACCCCCACCTCATCCTGCACCATGACAGTGGCTGAAATCCCCCTGAACTCCAGAGGCTGGTGTTCAGTGATACTTACCTCCTTACTCTCCTTTGCTACTGCTGCGCCTGAACTGGATTTTATAGAGCAGTAGTGATTTGTGCCAGTTTGACGTCTTGCCAGAGAGGTGGAAAGCATCAGGAGGGGAGAAGAATGCGAGTCGAACATGCTAATCATATTGAAATCCATTCAGATTCATGCTTATAAGCTTCATGCTTATTTTGGGTGCTAAGCGGTTTACACCATGAAAAAGGAGCTGGGAAGATATCAAACCATTTGGCGCTGGGCGTGAATTGATTTTTTGGCATTGCATGCTATTTTCCCAGTTTACCACATTGACAGGGCTTGGCGAGGTGGTAAAATTGCATCCCATATCTGGAAAGTTTGGATTGTGATATCCTTATTGGGTGATGACAGGTCACAGTGGGAAAAAGCTTCAGTTGCATAGATCTATGGTTCACCATTCAGGACTGGGAGTGGGATCCCTGCTCAGATTGAAAAGACCACGGGGGCGATTCTCCCAGCAGCTCAGTGTGCCGGGAGACATCAGCAGAGGCCATTTCACGGGCTTCCTGCTGGGCATCACGGTCTCCACGAGTCTCCCAGAATAAGATTTCCAGAATAATCAGCCCCGCACTGGAAATCGGCACTGAGCTGATTACGATATGGTAATCGCGATTTCCATTTCCTCATGCCGGGAGTGGTTCACTCCAATGAGGTTTACTCCTGCTGCCCACTAATGGGGAACAGGCAGCCTGACTGCGCTGGAGGGGGGAGAGGCCATTGAGGCCCCCCCGGAGGTCAGGGGTAAGGGGGATGCCACCCTGGCAGTGCCAGCTTGGCACACTGGCACTGCCCAAGGGACAAACTGGCAGTGTCCAAGGGATACCTTGGCACTACCCACCATGCACTGGGCAGTGGCAAGCGAGTTGGGCCAGAATGGGCGGGGCCTATTGGAGGAGGAGCCTGTTGAGGGGACCCACTGCCACTCTGCACATGGGATTACTGGGGGAGGGAGGGAATAGGTGATCGGGGCTGGCCATCCAGGTTGGGGGGAGGGGGGGGGTTGGGGCTGCCAGGGAGTTGGGGCTTTTGTTGGGGGAGGGTCAGGACTGTCAGTGGAGATCAGGAGATCGGGACTCCTGGCGGGGGGACATTGGGAGGTTGGGGCTGACCGGGGAGGGAGTTGGGGATTGGGGCTGTCAGGGGGTGGGGGGACATCGGGGCTGGCCCATGGTGGTCTGTGAAGCCAGCAATTGGGGTATGGGGGGGGGTCGAGAGGCCAGCAATGGGGGTTACATAGCTGGCCAGCGATCGGGAGGCCCATAATGCAGGGCCACTGCACATGCGCCAATCTTGGCCCTGACAGTTTGGCGCATGCACAATGGCCCACTCAGGGCTATGCTGCCGGCCTCTCAGGCTGGAATATGTCCCACCCCCTGATTTTCAGAGTTAGTCCTGTTAGGGCACTCTGTAATGCACAGAGCGTCGGAGATTCATTCTGGAAATCACGCTGAAAAAACGGCGGGATTTACTCCCATTTTTCTGCACATTGGGGACTTCTAATTTTTTCTGGGAGAATCCTGGCCCACATTTTTGAGGATTTAAATTGAGGCTGGAAGACTAGCCTATCTTGCACTAGAGAAATAATCTCTGGGACAACCTTCACTGTGAAAGATAGTGAGGTTACCAGAATGGGAAAGGAAAAGAATGGAAGTAAACCTTTGGGATGTAAGAATCATTTTGGACTGAGTCCAGGAAAATTGAACAACTGCTTAAGGGACAATCTAAAGTATGCATCTGAAGCGGGTTTTTCTGTTGTGTTCGGAGTAAAAGTGGATAGTTCTGTTCGTTTAAAGTAATAGTTTCCCACAAAAGTAGCTTTTAGTCAATAGCGCTTTTAGTAAGTTTGTTACAATAAGCATCTTAAAATATGAAATCTTGTCACCTTTTCAACTATCGATTGGAAGTTCAAATTTCTTTTTAATAGTTCATGGTTTCTATGGAGATTGTAACGCCTTTTTTTATATAGCTTTATTCCTGAGGAAGCGGAACAATCAAATCTTTGCTTATCTGTGCATTAGGGAAATATGTCTGAGTTATGTACTGTTCCAGTACTGTGATGGGGTTTGTTGAAAATGTATTTTTTGTGCCACTGTGCCAAGAATGAGTTTGAACTACTTGCGGTTTATTAAGAGTTGAGCAAATAGGGAGATTACAAAAGATACTCGCTGCAGAAAAATGCACTTTACAGCCAGTTGAGCTTAATCTTTCCTCCCCCTCCCACTTCTTCCAATTCCTTCCAATCTCACATTACAATGATCTGATGTTTAAGCTCAGCTGAAAGGCTTTTTCATCTCCTCCTCCAAAGCCTTGATTTTGGTGGTATATTAAGTGTTATTAGCTCAACATATCAAAGGCTCAGAAAGGTTTAACATCATGATCTCAGCACATAATATAAATAAAATTATATTTTTATATTTAGAAAAAAGAATAAACTTATACAGGAAAACATAAGATTAGAACTATCCAAAAATGTTTTATATGACAGAAGTATTAGATATGTTGACATTCTGGCTATTGCCTATTTCCAGGTTTTTAATTTTATGTTTAAATAAAGAACTGGAAATAAACTGGAACCCAAAATAAATCAATTTGTTTCACAATCCCTCAATCTT
Organism: Mustelus asterias; assembly: GCF_964213995.1. Taxonomy (NCBI): domain Eukaryota; kingdom Metazoa; phylum Chordata; class Chondrichthyes; order Carcharhiniformes; family Triakidae; genus Mustelus; species Mustelus asterias. The sequence goes on along the minus strand of NC_135807.1, from coordinate 99,782,803 downwards.
GATCTCCAACGCATTGTCATCAGCCAAGGCTATAGGGGATAGCCCAGGTCTCCAGGAGCCTCCTATCAAATCTGTTTGAGCCCTCAAATAATGTGGGACCCGTGGATTATTGCAATATGGAGGCATCATGGATAGTTCATGTCAAGGAAAATGGGCATGTGACAAAAATTGAGTATTTTCTGTTTACATTGGATAATAATATGGTTTTGTTCTTACTGTCACCGAAGAAATTGAGTTAGAAACCAGGTTCACTCATAGAAAATTATACAACTTAAGTTTTTTGCCTATTTCTTTAAAGGACAGGATCGCGCTAATCCGGCCCTGCTGAAATCTCAGCGGGATGGGAGAATCACCCGCCACCCCCCCATCTTATTTATTCATTAGTTAGTTGCTAATTTAGTAAAGAAATAGCAAGGTATCATTTCCTAGCTCAGAGACAAAAGTAACAAGCGAACCAGCTATTTTAAAACAAGAACAACAAAAAGTAGCATCTTCTTTCCCCTCGACACTGAGTTCCTACTTGCATCAAATTCCCAACTTTAGCACTCTTTGTATGAAGTGCTCAGTTCTGCAATCACTCTGTGTCCCACACTTTGGTACAAGTCATGAAGAATAGAATCAGAGGAAGATAAAGGGTAAAATCTTCCCTTCAGGAAGCTAAATCCAGTGGCGAGCAAGAAGCTATCTCTCCCGCTCTCTTGTCCCTGCAGGGAAGAGTAATCTGTGGCTGGTAGTGTACCAGTGATGGTGTATCCCTTTACAGGCCCAGCTTGGTCCTTCTCCAGTGTCTCCTCTTGGACTTGTACTGATCTTGTAGCCGGTTTTCCTGCGGATCCACTGTGGAATCGGCCGGTTCTGCTTCATCTTCTTAGCGAAGAACCGCTTCATCCTGAAGGTTTTGTGGGATGGCATGGCCGCACGTCCACTCCGGCAGGAGGGATTCGTTCCTCCGCTGGGGAGCAGGGATCGTCTGCAGAGTGGCGGCGGACCCCCCTGCCCCCTCCCTCCCCACCGATCGGCCGCAGACTGGCAGCGGACACCTCCCTCGACCAGAGGATGATCTGGGTCTCTGCCCCCCCCCCCCCCCCCCACCCGACCAGAGGATGATCGTCAGAGAGCCGCTCTCTCTGCTTTCTGCTTTTTTTTTTCTTTTGAGCCCGGGTGCGCTCTGTCAGATTTTTTTCGAACTGCGCATGTGCAGTTCAGAGCTCTGATCGGTCCGCCAGCACTAAGCCCCGCCCACAACGCGGATCGGACTGGAGCCGGCAAAACGCGTATGGGCGCGCTAGAAAGAGGATTCCAGGCGCGGATCTATTTGACGCCCGGATTCAGCACTTAGACTCAAAATGGTAAAATCAGGCCCGAAGTGTTGACAATCTGCAGTTCTCTCATTGACCTTCATCTGGGATCTTTTGTTGCCCTCCTGGGGTCTTTCATTGTCCTCTTTCTGGGGTCTTCTATTACCCACTTTCTGCTTCTTCCATTGCCTCCTCGGACGTCTTCTGTTGGCTTTTCCTTGAGGTCTTCATTTCCTGTATGTATTGTGCTTCAAGACTGTCAGCTATCAGCTGCTGCTGGTTCTCTCTGTGCTTTTCCTGTACTTTTGAGGGAAAAGCGCGTACCATCTTCTACGTACCAGCGACCTCTGCAGTTTTTTGGTTTGGCTGTATGGAGAGTCTGTTCCCTCTCCTCTCCCCGATGTGCCGGTTTCCCTTGTCAATTTCAATGGGAGATCCAGCATGTTCTGTTTGGGGCCATTTTTAAAAAACGTTTGAACTTTAAAAAAAAACCAGATTGGGGACTTCTCCCCAAAACTTTGGAACTTCCTGCAGTCCCTCAGTGTAGGGACCATTACTCAGACTCTGTTGTGATCAGGAGCCTAGCAATCTCGGTCTCTTTAGCTTTTTAAGAACTTGTTACAGCTCCTTGGGGCATTTTTCCCTTTTCACTTTAAAGACTGCTCTCTGTGCTTTCCTTTCTTTTCTCTTTCAGGAAATTTTGCAGCAACTCTGTCTTTTTTTTAAACTTAAGTTCCACTTTTCCATAAACTCTAAATCACAGCTCTTGCTTCTGAAGGTTATTTTCTCTTCTGTATGTTTCTAAACACTTGACTGTATCGGCCAGTCCAGACACGTTTCGCATCTGCCCTCAGGGTCGAGCAATATCTTAACATCTCGAATGGGTCTATTCGCACACAGGCCATAAGATATAGGAGCAGAATTAGGCCATTCGGTCCATAAAGTCTGCTCCGTCATTCAATCATGGCTGATAGGTTTCTCAAGCCCATTCTCCAGCCTTTTCCCCTTAACCTTTGATCCCCTTACCAATCAGGACATGCGGGTGAGTATTTATTTCCTCAGACTTCAATTAAAACAGGATACAAACAGGTGTCGGACCAAAGGCTGTGTCTCACAACCCATGTTATCCTCATTGCCAAATGTAATGATGCACGCTCACAGACTTTGTCAGGAACATAAAAAGTATTTATCAGCAATGAAAAACTGTATAGAGGCCAGCAGCCCCCCAGCTGCCTTGGAGCAGCACACCAGCTGCTATATGTCTTCAGATTGTCTTCTGCCTCAGAGAGCACTACACCTCCTGGTGTGATTACCCTTCTCAGTCTCAATTGGCCCCTCAAGCCAATGACCTCCTTCTGCTGTGTTGCTGAAGGGATAATCACCACACAGACTGCAGCAGTTCAAACAGGTAACTCACCACCATCTTCTCAAGGGCCATGAAGGGATGGACAACAAATGCTATCCTTTCAGTGATACCCACATCCCATGAAAGAATAAAATAAAAGGCAGGGTTGTGTGTGACTTGGAGGGAAATCTGGAGATGTGCTTGCTAACATTGTCCTTCTAGTTGCTGAAATGTGCAGGTTTGGGAGGTGCTGCCGAGGAAGCCTTGGGGTGTGTTGTTGCAGTATAACCTGTCGATGGGACATGCTGCAATCTCAGTTGGGGGCTGAGGCATGTTGTTGCAGCAGAGTAGAAGGAACTTTACGCTGTCCCTGAATCGAAAGAATTCCATTCCCAACACTTACATCTCTTATCTTGATGAGTGTTTAAAAGAAAGGTTTGCAAAGCACGGTGCAGCAGCTGCTCAGGTTGGTTCACAACCAAACACCTGTAACAATGAGTGGCATAATATTCATTTTTACTCAAAATCCAGACAATAGCTAACTGACATTGCAACTAAATAATTAAATTTCAATGCCCACTTTGACAAGTTACTTCCTGCTGATATCTTGTTTCATTGTAGGAAACCAACGTCTATTTTGAATATCAATTTACGGGAGTTGTAGAAGGGAAAAAAAAGAACCTAGGTTGTAAATGATTTAAAATCTGCACTGTAAAGGGTATGCAAGCAGGATGGGACAGGACAAATTACCAGACACAAAGTGAAGTATTCCCATTAGTGCATGCTCGTTTGACTGCTAGACTAGAGATTGTTCATCTGGGTTTTTGGGAACCATATAGGAACATAGGAACTAGGAGCAGGAGTAGGTCATCTGGCCCCTCGACCCTGCTCCGCCATTCAATAAGATCATGGCTGATCTTTTTGTGGACTCAGCTCCACTTACCCGCCCGCTCACCATAACCCTTAATTCCTTTACTGTTCAAAAAATTATCTATCCTTGCCTTAAAAACATTCAATGAGGTAGCCTCAACTGCTTCACTGGGCAGGGAATTCCACAGATTCACAACCCTTTGTGTGAAGAAGTTCCTCCTCAACTCAGTCCTAAATCTGCTTCCCTTTATTTTGAGGCTATGCCCCCTAGTTCTAGTTTCACCCGCCAGTGGAAACAACTTCCCTGCTTCTGTCTTATCTATTTCCTTCATAATCTTATATGTTTCTATAAGATCTCCCCTCATTCTTCTGAATTCCAATGAGTATAGCTCCAGTCTACTCAGTCTCTCCTCATAAGTCAACCCTCTCAACTCTGGAATCAACCTAGTGAATCTCCTCTGCACCCCCTCCAGTGTCAGTATATCCTTTCTCAAGTAAGACCAAAACTGTACACAGTACTCCAGGTGTGGCCTCACCAGCACCTTATACAGCTGCAACATAATCTCGCTGTTTTTAAACTCCATCCCTCTGGCAATGAAGGACAAAATTCCATTTGCCTTCTTAATTACCTGCTGCACCTGCAAACCAACTCCTTGAGATTCCTGCACAAGGACACCCAGGTCCCTCTGCACAGCAGCATGCTGCAATTTTTTACCATTTAAATAATAGTCCATTTTGCTGTTATTCCTACCAAAATGGATGACCTCACATTTACCAACATTGTACTCCATCTGCCAGACCCTCGCCCACTCACTTAAATTATCTATATCCCTTTGCAGACTTTCAGCGTCCTCTGCACACTTTGCTCTTCCACTCATCTTAGTGTCATCTGCGAATTTTGACACACTACACTTGGTCCCCAATTCCAAATCATCTATGTAAATCGTAAACAATTGTGGTCCCAACACTGAACCCTGAGGCACACCACTAGTCACTGATCGCCAACCAGAAAAACACCCATTTACCCCCACTCTTTGCCTTCTGTTAGTTAACCAATCCTCTATCCATGCTAATACATTACCCGTAACACCGTGCACCTTTATCTTATGTAGCAATCTTTGGTGCAGCACCTTGTCAAATGCCTTCTGGAAATCCAGATACAGCACATCCACAGGCTCCCATTCTCCATTGCACATGTAATGTTCTCAAAGAATTCCACCAAATTAGTCAAACATGACCTGCCCTTCATGAACCCATGCTGCGTCTTACCAATGGGACAATTTATATCCCGATGTCTCGCTATTTCTTCCTTGATGATAGATTCAAGCATTTTCTCTACTACAGAAGTTAAGCTAACCGGCCTATAGTTACTTGCCTTTTGTCTACCTCCTTTTTTAAACAGTGGCGTCACATTTGCTGTTTTCCAATCTGCTGGAACCACCCCAGAGTCCAGTGAATTTTGGTAAATTACCACTAGTGCATTTGCTATTTCTCCCGCCATCTCTTTTAGTACCCTGGGATACATTCTATCAGGACCAGGAGACTTGTCTACCTTTAGCCCCATTAACTTGCCCAACACTACCTCTTTCGTGATAATGATAGTTTCTAGGTTCTCACCTGCCATAACCTTCCTGTCATCAATTTTTGGCATGTTATTTGTGTCTTCCACTGTGAAGACCGACACAAAATACCTGTTCAATGTCTCAGCCATTTTCTCATTTCCAGTTATTACATCCCCTTTCTCGTCCTCTACAGGACCAATGTTAACTTTCGCCACTTTTTCTCGTTTTATATATTTGTAGAAACTTTTGCTCTCTGTTTTTATATTCTGAGCTAGTTTACTCTCATAATCAATCTTACCTTTCTTTATAGCTTTAAACAATAGATAAACAAACAAGTTCTGTATAGCTTGTAGGCTTGTACACTGATTGAGAGAAGATGGTGGTGTAGTTACTGGACTAATAATCCAGAGCCTCAGGCTAATTGCTCTGGGGACACAGATTTGGATCCCACCACAGCAACTAGTGGAATTTACTTCAAATAATAAATCTGGAATTAAAAGATAGTCTTGGTAATAGTGACCATGAAGCCACCGTCACTTGTCATAAAAGAACTCATCTGGTTCACTAATATCCTTTAGCAAAGGAAATCTGCTGTCCTTACCTGGTCTGGCCTACATATACCCCAGACCCACAGCAATGTGATTGACTCTCAAATGGCCTGGTGATGCGCTATTCAGACACGAGGCTTGAAGCTCAGTAAATGAAAGGCTTTTATTTACTGTTAATGAAGCTACCAGAACTTATATACACTATCCCAGACTGAAGGGGTCCCAGCCAGAGCAGGGACTCTTATACCTCTCCCAGGAGGCGGAGCCCGACTGGGATGTGCCACAACACTACAGTACAAAGGTGTAACAACCCCACCCTAACCCCAACAGCAACAATAGCACAACCCAACAGTAACATATGTACACCCTTGTAGTACTGGCCAGCCCCTGGCTCAGCACTATCCAGTGGGAACCAACGATGGTTCACCACATTCACCCCTCCTTTGAGAACAAAGGCCGGCGGGGTACAAAAAACAGAATAAAGTGTCAGCAGTCTATAAGTTCAGACGGTCAGGGGGACCGCACCGTCGTTGTGACCTCCTCAATACCGGCGGTGACACCGGAGTAGGCACTTGCGGTGGCATTCTCCCCAAGGCGGCGTCCAGCTGTTCTTCCACGGACTCACAGGCCGGTTGACCCTGAGGTGACGGTAGTCCAGGGGATCCTGACACGCCCTGCGGTGGCGACCATCTTCTGGGCTCAGGCAAGCTGTACATGGGAGTAAAATGGTTAAGCAATGGTCCCGATGCTGCCCGCGCCGTGTCCGGGGAAGAAACAAGAGATAAAGGGTTTGTTACAGGGGGTATGGGAGCGACAGGGGTTGCTACGTCCCCTGCTGGCGCCAGGTCTCGGATCGAGACTGTGTCCTCTCGCCCGTCAGGGTATGCCACATAGGCATACTGAGGGTTGGCGTGGAGGAGATGGACCTGTTCGACCAATGGGTCGGACTTGCGGGCCCTTACATGTCGCCGCAGGAGGACGGGTCCTGAGTACGTCAACCAAGACGGTAATGAGGTCCCCGAGGAAGACTTCCGAGGGAATGAGAACATCCTCTCGTGGGGAGTAGCATTGGTTGCCGTACACAGGAGGGAGCGAATAGAATGGAGCGCATCAGGGAGCACCTCTTGCCAACGGGAGACTGGAAGACCTTTTGACTTCAACGCCAGTAAGACAGCCTTCCAGACTGTAGCATTCTCGCGTTCCACCTGTCCATTATCCCTAGGGTTGTAGCTCGTGGTCCTACTAGAGGCAATCCCGTAGGAGAGCAGGAATTGCCTCAAGTCATCGCTCATGAACGACGAGCCCCTGTCGCTATGGATGTAGCCGGGGTACCCGAACAGGGTAAAGAGATCATGGAATGCCTTGATAACCGTGGCAGCGGATGTATCAGAGCAGGGAACAACAAAAGGGAACCGAGAGTACTCGTCAATGATATTGAGGAAGTACACATTCCGATCTGTTGAGGGAAGGGGGCCCTTAAAATCGACACTCAGTCTCTCGAAGGGACGAGTGGCCTTGACTAAATGTGCCCGGTCAGGTCGGTAAAAGTGCGGTTTGCATTCCGCGCAAACCCGACAGCTTCTTGTTACTGACCTGACGTCCTCCACCGAGTAAGGCAGGTTGCGGGCTTTTATAAAGTGGTAGAGCCGAGTGACCCCAGGATGGCACAGGTCATTATGGAGGGCGTGCAAACGGTCCTCCTGTATACTAGCGCATGTTCCGTGCGAGAGGGCATCCGAGGGCTCATTGAGTTTCCCTGGACGATACATGATGTCGTAGTTATAGGTGGAGAGTTCAATTCTCCACCGCAAGATCTTGTCATTCTTGATCTTGCCCCTCTGCGTGTTGTTAAACATGAACGCCACGGACCGCTGGTCCGTGATCAGGGTGAACCGTTTTCCCGCCAAGTAATGGCGCCAGTGCCTGACGACCTCCACAATGGCCTGGGCCTCCTTTTCCACCGCTGAATGCCGAATTTCGGGGCCTTGGAGGGTGCGGGAAAAAAATGCGACGGGCCTGCCTGCCTGGTTAAGTGTGGCGGCCAGGGCGAAATCAGATGCATCGCTCTCCACCTGAAAGGGGATGGACTCGTCTACAGCATGCATCGTAGCTTTCGCGATGTCGGCTTTCAATTTATCGAAGGCCAATCGGGCCTCTGGCGTTAAGGGAAAAGTCGTGGACTTAATGAGCGGACGGGCTTTGTCCGCGTAGTTAGGAACCCACTGCGCATAATAGGAGAAGAAGCCTAAGCATCTTCTCAGTGCTTTTGCACTAGCAGGTAAGGGAAGTTCAGAAAGGGGGCGCATACGGTCTGGATCAGGGCTAATGACCCCGTTTTCCACCACGTATCCTAGGATGGCTAAATGGCGCGTACGAAACACACACTTCTCCCTGTTGTAGGTCAAGTTCAGGCGAGATGCAGTGCGTAGGAAGTTCAGGAGGTTCGTGTCGTGGTCCTGCTGGTCATGGCCGCAGATAGTGACATTATCCAGGTACGGGAAGGTACCCGCAGCCCGTTCTGGTCCACCATTCGGTCCATAGCACGCTGGAAGACCGAGACCCCATTGGTGACACCAAAGGGAATCCTGAGAAAGTGATACAAGCGACCATCTGCCTCAAAAGCCGTGTATTGTCGGTCCTCTGGGCGAATGGGGAGTTGGTGGTAGGCAGACTTGAGGTCTATGGTGGAGAACACCCGGTACTGCGCAATCTGATTGACCATATCAGATATGCGCGGGAGGGGGTACGCATCCAGCTGCGTATATCGGTTAATGGTCTGACTGTAGTCAATGACCATCCGGGGTTTGTTCCCGCTCTTGACCACCACGACCTGCGCTCTCCACGGACTAGCACTGGGTTGTATGATCCTTGCTTTGAGGAGCCGCTGAACCTCAGATCTAATGAAGATCCAATCCTCAGTGCTGTAACGCCTACTTTTAGTCGCGATGGGCTTGCAGCCTGGCACAAGATTCTGGAACAAGGAGGGTGTGGTGATCTTCAGCGTCGAGAGGCTGCAGGCGGGGCGCGTTGGGCAATTTGGAGGCTGCTGCTGTTTTCCCACTGCCAGTGAAGGGAGTGGCCCACCGTACTGTAGGATTACACTCCTCAAGTGGACCATGAAGTTTAGTCCGAGAAGTATTGGCGCGCAAAGATACGGCAACACAAGGAGTTTGAAACGCTCGTAAACTGTGCCTTGCACCTTCAAGGTTACCACGCAACTGCCTAGCACGGCAACAGACCGGGACCTTGATGCCATAGAGATTGTCTGTTTGGCAGGTTGAATCTGGAGTCCACACCGCTTCACAGTGTCTGGGTGGATAAAGCTCTCAGTGCTCCCGCTGTCAAACAGACAATAAATCACGTGGTCATTTACCTGGATATTCATCATAGATTTGTCAAATCTATGAGGCTTGGCCTGGTCCAGGATGATCAACGCCACCGTTGGTTCATGAGCGCCACTGCAGGCAGCTGAAGTCGATGAGGAGGACCCCTGCTGGTCGTTCGTGGTCAGTGTCGACCAACATGGCCGCCCCCATGAGTCGCACGTGGGTGAGGGCACCAAACTCAGCGACCCCTGGTGGTCATACTCCTCCGACTCCGTCGACCGTAATGGCGTCGTCCTGGTCTCGCACGCCGACGAACCCCGCGACGACTTCGACGACGAAGACCCGAGCTCTGAAGAATCGCAGGCCGCACTGCCGTTCCTGGGTTTAGATCGGCACACTTTTGAATAATGCCCTTTTTTACCGCATGCGGTGCACAACACAGCTTTAGCGGGACACTTTTGCCGAGTATGCTTCGCTCCTCCACAGAAATAGCACCGCAGGCCGCCCGGGGCTGCTGCCGTCGTCTGGCCCGAATGGGAGCACGCCATTACACAGCATTTCGAACCCGAGGGACGAGGAGGGATTTGCGACTGCTCCTGCCACGTTGTCTCCACATGATCCTCCGGATATAATACTAAGCTTTTGGAGGCTGACTCGAGCATCTCTGCTAACTCGATGGCCTGGGTAAGATTAAGGTTACCCTTCTCCACCAGTTTAAGTCGAATGTACGACGATCCGACCCCGGCCACAAACGCATCTCGGGCGAGGTCGTACATGCTCTGCTCAGCCGACACAGTTTTGCAGTCACAGCCCCTGGCTAGCTGTAGGAGCTCGTTCGCATATTCCTCCATCGTTTCGCCAGACTGCCGTCATCGAGTGGCTAGGAGGTAACGAGCGTGTATCTCATTAGGTGGTTTGGTATAGCGCTTCTTCAGAAGCTCGAGGGCCTTAGGATAATCGGTGGCCGCACGGATCGCGAGGTAGACAGTGTCGCTTACCCTCGCATGGAGGACCCGGAGTCTGTCATCATCTGTGGTGACCGCTGCGGAGGCTGCCAGGTAGTCTTCGAAACACTTCAGCCAGTGGTCGAAGGTGTTAGAAGCGCCCACCGCACGTGGATCTAGCGTAAGGCGTTCCGGCTTCAGAATTTGCTCCATACTCTCTCTTTTTTTCGACGAGAGTTTAAGGACAGTAAATAAAATTGATGCGCTATTCAGACACGAAGCTTGAAGCTCAGTAAATGAAAGGCTTTTATTTACTGTTAACGAAGCTACCAGAACTTATATACACTATCCCAGACTGAAGGGGTCCCGGCCAGAGCAGGGACTCTTATACCTCTCCCAGGAGGCGGAGCCCGACTGGGATGTGCCACAACACTACAGTACAAAGGTGTAACAACCCCACCCTAACCCCAACAGCAACAATAGCACAACCCAACAGTAACATATGTACATCCTTGTAGTACTGGCCAGCCCCTGGCTCAGCACTATCCAGTGGGAACCAACGATGGTTCACCACACCTGGCAAGCCACTCAGTTGTATAAAACCACTGAGTGTAAAAGAACAAAACCAGATGGACCATCTGGCATTGACTTGGGCCTTCTCTATTGCTAGGTCAAAATCTTGGAACTCCCTATCTAATAGCACAGTGGGTGTACCTATGCCACTTGGACTGTGGCAGTTCAAGAAGGCGGCTCACCACCACCTTCTCAAGTGCAATTAGGGATGGGTAATAAATACTGGTGCCCACATCCCATGAAAGGGGGAAAAAACATAAAATTCCTCTACATTTTTCAAAGTTTGATGCAAAATTCAGAATGCTTAGCTTCTGACAAGTGCTTTGCACTTTGCAGGCCCTCTAGCTCAAAATTTTCCTGGACAACCCCTAATATCCAATCCCTACAAACCTTTACTTAATCATTATTCCAGAGATTAATAAGTGAGCCTTCTAATAAACAGTTTATCAGTTCACTTAATTTTCAGATCCCTGCTTAACTTTTCCATACAAGTGACTATAAAGTTCAAACTGCTTGTGCGAGAGTGAATAGTCGGCTGTTTTTCTCTGCCTCTCCCTACTAAGTTGCCATCTGTACAAGATGTTCAGAATATCCATGAGATTTAACTGCCAGCTTTCTGGAGCAACATATTTGTTACATCATTCTTTTTGCATGACATTCTCTGAAGGGAAGATGAAGTCATATTTATCATGAAATCTTAGAGCCTTTGTAATTAAGAAGTGCATAAGGGGAACTATTTTCATGCTGAGTGGCACTTGGGAATGCATTAATTTCTTAGTGATATACTCCAATTTAGTTGGTGTGCCTGTGGGATCTTGTAGTTGTATCATCAGAAAACAACACAGGAGACAAGGAGGCCATTTGGCCCATCAGACCTGCACCAGCTCTTTGAAAGAGATATCCAATTCATCCTATTCCCTCACTCTTTTCCATAACCCTGATTTTTTTCAATTTATAACTATATGTATCCATTTTCTTTTTGAAAATGATCAGAAACTCCAAAATATATTCTGAAGTTAGCCTAGACCCCAACTTTTAGATTTTGGCATTAGGATGAGCATAAGGTGTTTCACAGCATTAGACCAGATTGAAACAAACATTCTAGCAATTAGGACCAATTTTGCTGCTGCAGTAACAGCAGGGCTGCTGGATGCAGACAAAACAGTATTGATAATAAAACAAATTGCTAAAACAAATTCTACACAAGAAACATGACTCAAATACATTTCTTAAAGGCACAGCATCATCATAAAAGTTATTTTGAATATGTTTTCAACATCCTTTCATGCAGATGATAACACAGTCCACAGAAAATTCTCCTAATCATCCTTTTGGTTCTTTTGTTACAGTTTTAGGAACAATTTCCACCTTTAATGGTGTTTCCATGTCATTTCTGCAGATAGCTACCTGTTATTTTCCAGGATCAGTCTTTATCCAATGACACCAGTATCCCCTCATCCAGACAGAAGATCAGGGATCACAGGGGGTGAAAATTCTGCCTATCTAAGAGATGCTGACCAGTCAGAGGCCAGAAGCTGTCAGTGCCAGCAGAAGCAGTGGCAGCTGTCAGAAATGCACACAGGGAGAGGCTTGAAATCTCCGAGGGACTCAGGTGAATGCAGGGCAGGAAGGGCGTTGCAGGGTAGAGAATCATGGAGAGGGGGGGAAGGGCAGAATGGCGGCTTGCAGCAGGTCCTCCGTCCCAATGCTGAGTCCTTCTCTTTGAACAAGGGACCAACCCCCCAACTCCAGAAGAAAGAAAATACAGCTTTTCAGGCTTCCCAGATGATAAAACATGGATCCTCGGCTGTGGCCTCCTCCCCCTCAGTTGACTAGGTAGTCAATCTGGATGAATGCCTCATGGAATTTTGAAGAGATTTATTTAAATTCATTTTTGCCATGAAGATTGGCAGGTTCTCCACATCTCTAGCATTACCAAGTTAATTGCCTGATACTGGACGCCCTATACCCTTCCCACTCCCATGGAGCCTGAGAATTGAAGCTTGAATTTTAGAATCAAGCACTCTCAGCTCTGAGCTGAGCTGGGTAAGAACCTTTTCCAAAGGCAGGGCTCATCATCAATTGTTAACTAAAAAAGTTAAACACAACATTAACCTTAAAGAAAAAACAAATTCTTGTGCAAAGACAAGTGGCAGGGCAGAAGATTGGGCAGAATATAAAGAACATCAAAGAATGACCAAAAAATTGTTAAGGAGGAAAAAACTAGTGAGATAAAGCTAGCTAATAATATAAAGATGGATAGTAAGAGTTTCTATAGATATTTAAATAAAGAAAGAGTTAACAAAGTGAGTGTTGAACCTATAGAAATTATGCCTGGGGAATTGATAATGGAAAGCAGGGCTGCAGCAGATGAATTAAACAGCTATTTTGCTTCAGTCTTCACTACAGAGGACACAAATAACATTCCAGAAATATCTAAAACACAAAATGGAAGGGAAGAAGAGACTCAGGAAAATTTACAATCACCAGGGAAGTAAGTGGTATTGAGCTAATTGTTGAGTCTGGGGGTTAAAAAGCCTTGGATCTAGGTGAATTTCACCTTAAGGTCTTGAAAGAAAGGGCTAATGAGGCAGTTGATGCATTGGTTTTAATTTTTCAAAATTGTCTAGATTCTGGGAAGTTTCCATTAGATTGGTAAATTGCAAATATAAATCCTTTACTCAAAACAGGAGGAAGACAGAGAGCAGGAAATTATAGGCCAGTTAGAAAAAATGGGAAGGCAACTTATTATCTAAATGGGGAGAGACTTCGGGGTGCTCCGATGCAGAAGGATCTGGGTGTCCTCATTCATGAGTCACAGAAAACTAGCATGCAAGTAAGCGGATAATAAAAAAAACAAATGGAATGTTGGCATTTATAGCTAAAGGAATAAAATATAAAGGTTAGGAAGTATTGTTGCAACTATACAAGGCATTGGTGAGGCTGCAGCTGGAATATTGTGCACAGCTTTGGTCTCCATATTTGAGGAAAGATGTAGTGGCATTGGAGGCAGTTCAGAGGAGGTTCACTAGATCGATTCCAGAGATATGGGGTTTGTCGTATGAAGAGAAATTGAACAGTTTAGGCCCATACTCTCTGGAATTTATCAGAATGAAGGGAGATCAAATTGAGGTATACAAGATGATAAAAGATATGGATAAAGTAGATGTGGAACAGATGTTTCCTCTTGTGGAGCATTCTAGGGCAAGAGATTAGGATAAGGGGTAGCAAATTTAAAACAGCGTTGAGGAGAAACTACTTCTCCCAAAGGTTTGTGAATGTGGAATTCACTACCCCAAAGTGCGGTGGATGCTGGGACAGGGAGTAAATTTAAGGAGGAGTTAGACAGATTTTTAATTGGTAATGGGTTGAAAGGTTATGGGGAGAAGGCAGGAAAATGGGGATGAGGAACATATCAGCCATGATCAAATGGCGGAGCAGACTCGATGGGCCGAGTGGCCTAATCCTACTCCTGTATTTTATGAACTTTTGTGAAAGGGAAATCACATTTAACAAATTTATTGGAGTTCTTTGAAGGTGTCATATGCTGTGGATAAAGGAGAACTGATGGATGTATTGGAGCTAATTGACAGAAGACATCTGATAAGGTGTCACATCGAAGGTTATTGCAGAAAATAAAGGCTCAAGGTGTAGGCGGTAACATATTAGCATGGATAGAAGATTGGTTAACTAATAGGAAACAGAAAGTTGGCATAAATTCTTCTGATTAGCAGGATGTAATGAGTAGCATGCCACACGGATCAGTGCTGGGGCCTCAACCTTTTACAACTTATATGAATTACTTGGATGAAAGGACTGAAGATATGGTTGCCAAATTTGCTGATGACACAATGTAAGTAGGAAAGTAAATTGTGAAGCGGACATAAGGAGGCTACAAAAAGATGTATGTTAAGTGAGTGAGCAAAATTCTGGCAAATGGAGTATAATGTGGGCAAATCTGAAATTGTCCATTTTGACAGGAAGAATAAAAAAGTTTATTATCTAAATGGTGAGAGATTGCAGAGCACTGAGCTGCAGAGGGATCACAAAAGACTAGTGTAGAGGTACAGCAAGTAATTAGGAAAGCTAATAGAATGCTATTGTTTATTGTGAGGAGAATTGTTTACAAAATGAGGGAGATTATGCTTCAGTTGTATAGCGCATTGGTAAGATCTCATCTGGAGTATTGTGTACAACAGTACTAGCCTCCTTATCTAAGGAAAGATGTAAATGCATAGAAGCAGTTCAGAGAAGATTTTTTAGACTGATACTAGACTGAGGGCTTTCCTCTTATGAGGAAAGTTTGGAAAGATTAGATTTGTATTCACTAGAGTTTAGAAGAATAAGAGACGATTTGATCAAAACCTTTGAGATCATGATGTGTATTGAAAGGGCAAATGTGGAATGGATGTTTACTGTTATTGGAGAATCTAGAACCAGGAATGACATTTACAAATAAGGGGTCGCTCATTTAAGACGGAGATGAGGAGAATTTTTTTTTCTCAGAGGTTCATGAGTCTATGCAAACTTAGCAACTCACCGTGCCAACTGATCACCACAGCAAGCCGATAAGATTGCATGCGAGGCCAGAAATCTGGTGTGCGCCCAGTTTGACATCACACACAATGTTCTCGGCCCTATTTTGCTGGCAGGATTAGCTTTGCGCCATTTCTGGGTGCAAAGCCAATTTGCATAGGATTGATTTCATTTCAATCCTATTACCACATGCCACACAGCTGTTTTTGGCCTCACAGCTGCTTCCTCCCTCGCCGGCATGGCCTCACGCTGGCAAGGATCACTACAGGTCTCCACCAGCGGAGACGAGACGCCATGGCCATGCCGGGGGGATCAGAGGCATTGAAGCGGGGTGTCAGGGGCATGACTGGGCAGTGCCCATCAAGCAGTGCCCATCAAGCAGTGCCCAGTGAGACCAAGAGCCTATAGTTCACCTCTGAGGAAGAGGAGGAGGAATGCTCAGAGGGTGCAGTGTCACATCATTCCCCTATACCCTCCACCAGTACAGATTGTTTCGCATTGATAGGTATGCGTCCACAGTTAAGAGTCACGGTCGCAATCTGGTGGGCATATCACAGATGCACCCGAACAGATGACAGGCTGTGACAGATGAGACCAGTCACGCTTGGAAGACTGTGGAAAGTTAGACCCATGCTGAGCCCCAGGCTGATGATGGGCCTCTGGTATTGTCCACATGAGTTGCAGGGTGAGGTGAAGGAATATCTGGCAGAGCTTTCAGAGGCTACGTGCAATCTTGTATAGATGATGGGGGTCCATCCAGGCCATGGGTGCTGCCATATCTCAGGCTTGTGTGCACATGGCTTCCTCTACTGAGAGATTGGCAACTCTCATGGAGAACTAGATCCAACAGACCGCTCATTGGATGCCAGACATGTGCAGACTTGCAAATCATCTCCTTGTTCATGAGCTCCATGCAGCAGCAGCAAGACGAGGGGGGATAAAGTGCCTGGAGTCCCCACCAGATCCTCATTCATCTCTGGTCAACAAGGAGGTACAAGAGTGCCTTGCAAGGGAGGAGAATCTGCTGTCTTCACTTTCTGGGGGCTCCTCTCAGGGTATACTGAGTATGGACAGCGGCTCCTCATCCACTGACCCGATGCCTCCAATAGTCACAAGAACATCGTGGGACATCGTGAGATCCCTCACCAAAGCATTCTGGGGTGTGTAGGCCTCAGGCAGCCAGAGGACGGCCACCAGAATCATCCCAGACCATGGGCGAGCCTGATCAGCTGACTGCATGCACTCCAGCTGTAAACACAAGGGTCGCACCACATAGAAGCAGTTTGTCAGATATTACCAATGCCCTTGCTCCCTCAATGGGCTCCTGCCATAGAAGAGGGCCAGGTTTGGTTACCTCCTTGGCTATGTCAGTGCACAAGGAGAAACTGAGCACTCAACATTAGTGCGTGATATGAGGAAGATGATATCCGGTTAACCTCAGGGGTAAGTCTTTATTCCATTGGCAGTGAAAAGGTATCATAGTTGCAGGAAGTGGGTGTGAATGAGATTTTCTGGACCTTCCCTTGTGCAGCTCTCATTTTCCGTTTGCCTCCAATGCAAAAAGGTTTTTCATCCTGTCCCATCTGATCAGCCTCCTCCCACTCCCCGCCCTCCACTCCCCCTCTGATGAGGAGTGGCAATCAAATATGCCCTCATGATGCAAGGCATTCCCTATCTACAGTGCTGGATTGTGCAGAGAACAGCTGACCACCACGATATGAGAGGCCCTCACTAAGGCATACTACAGGACTTCACCGGATTCATCCAGGCACATACATCTCATTGTCAGAAGCCCATTGCCCAGCTCAATGGTTGCTCAGGTTCAGCTGTGAATTGTACCTCCCTTCTGCTGCATGTGCAGGTTTATCATAAGGGTCAGGAACCATTTATTTAATGAGTAACCCTTGTCCCTGAGGATCCATCCCTGAAACAACTGTGGTACCTGAGATTGATGAAATATGTAGGTGTCACAGCTGACACACCTGCAAGATATACTTTCAGTGGTCATGGCACATTGATAGAATAGAAACCCTTCCTGTCTGCTGATGACCATGTGACTAATTGTTCACACCTGAGGGAATCCAGTGTTGCCCCCTAAAGCTGATGAGTTTCTCTGCCTCGCTGTCAAAGTGCGTCTGGTAATGCCTTTCCTTTTGAACAAAACATTGGTCACCTCCTTGATGCTTTAACAAGCTTCTGCCTGGGAGACCCCACACATGTCGCTGGATCAATGGAAAGAGCTAGAGCTATAAAGGTTTAGTGCCACGGCGATCTTCAAGGCCGTAGACACTCATTGTCCAACAAGGCCTATGGATAACAGCTCATCTTGAAACATGGCCTAAGTCCATGATACCTCCACTGAAAGCCGTATTCTTCACTGAAAGGTGTCACTAGGACATCTGCAGCGTAGATGTGTCTCTATATTCGTGGTCATGAATAGGCCATACATGGCGATGCTGCATGCTGTTGGTCCCTTATGTGCTCTTCATTGGTGTGCCTTGCTAGGTGCTGCCCTCTTGCTGCTCCTGCTGCTGCTACAGTAGAGCCACCAAAACCTGGTCCTCCCTCCCTCTGCACCATTTCTCCTCCACACAGGGGTACATAAGTCCCATGGCTGGTGCTCTTACCATTTTCCATGATCCCCCATTGCAGTCTAGATCACCTGGCACTCTATCCTATGAATCTCTGCATCCTTTGACAATCAGCTCCCACTGTTGCTGAGAGCCCACCAGCAGACTAAGTTCTCACCCTTAGAGGCCTGTCATGGTAGACCACCTATGGCTTCTGCTCCTCTTTTCCTCTACAGGTCAACCAAGAATCAAGCAAACACCTCAATATGGTTGATTCCAGAGATGACACTGAGGCCTTGTCTCAGAGGCAGCAGCTTTAACCAGTTGGGGATCAGGAGGTCTCTGTGATCCCCTTGTGCCAATTTTAAAATCCTGAATTCCACATAAAGTTGCAGACAATTGCATGCAAATCATGTTAACTATCTGTTTAATGTGTTTAACTGTAGTCTCACTGCATTGTTGCATTAAGATTGACTTGGAGTTTTCCTGCTGGTAGTAAAATGTGGAACTGAATCAAATTGGGGTTTCGGGCGAGTGCAATGTCTCCAGACGTTTTGCCTTCCCTCCCCTCTATTCCTCTCCTGAAGGCCTCATAAAATTCAGCCCAGTAGTGCATAGAAACCAAACTGATTTTCCACATAATCTGCCAAGCCTCAAAGCAGACATTTATTGACAAAAATAACAACCATTTCTGTAACATAATTTTTAAAATGCTGCCTGCTCCTGTATATGGATCTACAATCAAAACATTGAAGCACATTTTAAATGTATGATTTGTGGTTTGAACCAACAAATGACCACAACATGGTTTCACTGATTTAGCAACAGTAAAGCAAACCAATTTGATCAACCCTACTGCAGATGCACAGATATGTACGTCAGATACCTTCTCAAGGGCAACTAGGGATGGGCAATAAATGCTGACCTAGCCAGCGAATCCCACATCCCATGAATGAATTTTTTAAATGGTGAGTTCCGAAAGATAATCTATTTTGTAAAACAGGCTAACTCAGAAAGCTAATTCACAAACTGGATACAAAAGAAGTCATCATGATGCGGATATAGTTATATTTTGCAAATCTTCTCAAACATTCAGTACAGCTAGAGCTGTAGAATCTTTTGTGATATATTTGATGCTTCCAGATCTCTTGTAGGATTCCAACAGAAATATTGCTGCGATCAACAGGTAGTTTTATGGTGAATATATATTGTAGAAAATGGTTTCAAATGCAAGCGGTTCTGTAAGTGTCAGCTCCCACTGTTCTGCCATTCATCCTGTCGATAATGTGTAGTGGATTTGAAAGCATTGAGTGTGCCAAATTAAACAACTGTGCATCCAGAAGCTTATAAGTGTGCCGTTGTTTAAAGGTGCATTTGCATTACAACTGGAGCATTGATACTAAGTGGTTTTGCTTCACACTGATACTCTATTTATAGTGCAAATGTAACTCATGGCCTTAAAATCTGTATCTGGAGTCATGGCCCAGCTTAACACAAGACCTGACATTTATATTGTGCCATTAAAGTAAAAGTGCCTCACAGGAGTCTAATCAGACAAAAATTGACACTGAGACAAGAAGCAGACATGAGGACAAGTGACTCAGTTAAAGGAGTAGGGTTTAAGTGGTGTCTTAAAGAAGGAAAGAGAATGGAAAGACAGAAGTGAGGAGGAATTTCTCCTCTCAAAGGGTAGTGAATCTGTGGAATTCTTTACTGCACAGAGCTGTTGAGCTGTGTTGTTAAGTATGAGATAGACAGATATTTAATCAGTAAGGGAAACGGTTATGGCGATAAGGCAGTAAAGTAGAATTGAATGAAAGAGCAGACTTGGTGGACCAAATAGCCTACTTCTGCTCTTTTTTGTGCAGTGTGTGCGGGAGGGTTTCCTGACACAATATGTGGATGGGCCGACTAGAGGTGAGGCCACATTGGATTTGGTACTGGGAAATGAACCGGGCCAAGTGTTAGATTTGGTTGTGGGAGAGCAATTTGGAGATAGTGACCACAATTCGGTGTCTTTTGTTATTGCAATGGAGAGGGATAGGGCCGTACGGCAGGGCAAGGTTTACAATTGGGGGAGGGGTAATTATGATGCGATTAGGCAAGAATTAGGGGGCATAAGTTGGGAACAGAAACTGTCAGAGAAAGGAACTAATGAAAAGTGGAACTTTTTCAAGGAACAAATACTGGATGTCCTTGATAGGTATGTTCCTGTCAGGCAGGGAGGAAATGGCCGAATGAGGGAACCATGGTTCACGAAAGAGGTGGAATGTCTTGTGAAAAGGAAGAGGGAAGCTTATGTAGGGATGAGGAAACAAGGTTCAGATGGCTCGATTGAGGGTTACAAGTTAGCAAGGAATGAGCTGAAAAAGGGGCTTAGGAGAGCTAGGAGGGGACATGAGAAGTCCTTGGCGGGTCGGATCAAGGAAAACCCCAAGGCTTTTTACTCTTATGTGAGGAATAAAAGAATGACCAGGGTGAGGTTAGGGCCGGTCAAGGACAGTAGTGGGAACTTGTGTATGGAGTCAGTAGAGATAGGCGAGGTGATGAATGAATACTTTTCTTCAGTGTTCACCAAGGAGAGGGGCCATGTTTTTGAGGAAGAGAAGGTGTTACAGGCTAATAGGCTGGAGGAAATAGATGTTCGGAGGGAGGATGTCTTGGCAGTTTTGAATAAACTGAAGGTCGATAAGTCCCCTGGGCCTGATGAAATGTATCCTAGGATTCTGTGGGAGGCAAGGGATGAGATTGCAGAGCCTTTGGCGTTGATCTTTGGGTCCTCGCTGTCCACGGGGATGGTGCCAGAGGACTGGAGAATGGCGAATGTTGTTCCTCTGTTTAAGAAAGGGAATAGAAATGACCCTGGTAATTATAGACCGGTTAGTCTTACTTCGGTGGTTGGTAAATTGATGGAAAGGGTCCTTAGGGATGGGATTTACGACCATTTAGAAAGATGCGGATTAATCCGAGATAGTCAGCACGGATTCGTGAAGGGCAAGTCGTGCCTCACAAATTTGATAGAATTTTTTGAGGAGGTAACTAAGTGTGTTGATGAAGGTAGGGCAGTTGATGTCATATACATGGATTTTAGTAAGGCGTTTGATAAGGTCCCCCATGGTCGGCTTATGATGAAAGTGAGGAGGTGTGGGATAGAGGGAAAGTTGGCCGATTGGATAGGTAACTGGCTGTCTGACCGAAGACAGAGGGTGGTGGTCGATGGAAAATTTTCGGATTGGAGGCAGGTTGCTAGCGGTGTGCCGCAGGGATCAGTGCTTGGTCCTCTGCTCTTTGTGATTTTTATTAATGACTTAGAGGAGGGGGCTGAAGGGTGGATCAGTAAATTTGCTGATGACACCAAGATTGGTGGAGTAGTGGATGAGGTGGAGGGCTGTTGTAGGCTGCAAAGAGACATAGATAGGATGCAAAGCTGGGCTGAAAAATGGCAAATGGAGTTTAACCCTGATAAATGTGAGGTGATTCATTTTGGTAGGACAAATTTAAATGTGGATTACAGGGTCAAAGGTAGGGTTCTGAAGACTGTGGAGGAACAGAGAGATCTTGGGGTCCATATCCACAGATCTCTAAAGGTTGCCAGTCAAGTGGATAGAGCTGTGAAGAAGGCCTATAGTGTGTTAGCTTTTATTAACAGGGGGTTGGAGTTTAAGAGCCGTGGGGTTATGCTGCAACTGTACAGGACCTTGGTGAGACCACATTTGGAATATTGTGTGCAGTTCTGGTCACCTCACTATAAGAAGGATGTGGAAGCGCTGGAAAGAGTGCAGAGGAGATTTACCAGGATGCTGCCTGGTTTGGAGGGTAGGTCATATGAGGAAAGGTTGAGGGAGCTAGGGCTGTTCTCTCTGGAGCGGAGGAGGCTGAGGGGAGACTTAATAGAGGTGTATAAAATGATGAAGGGGATAGATAGAGTGAACGTTCAAAGACTATTTCCTCGGGTGGATGGAGCTATTACAAGGGGGCATAACTATAGGGTTCGTGGTGGGAGATACAGGACGGATATCAGAGGTAGGTTCTTTACGCAGAGAGTGGTTGGGGTGTGGAATGGACTGCCTGCAGTGATAGTGGAGTCAGACACTTTAGAAACATTTAAGCGGTTATTGGATAGGCACATGGAGCACACCAGGATGATAGGGAGTGGGATAGCTTGATCTTGGTTTCAGATAAAGCTCGGCACAACATCGTGGGCCGAAGGGCCTGTTCTGTGCTGTACTGTTCTATGTTCTATGTGTTCTATGTTCTGCTCCTATGTCTTATGACCTTATGGTCTCAAAAGGAGGTATGGAAGGGAATCTCAGAACATAGAGGCATTGATGGACTGGGAGCTAATGTAGGTCAGCATCCAAGTTTATACAATTGCTGCACATAGATGATGGATGAAAAAGACTTGCTGCAAGTTAGGATATGGGCATCAGAAGAAGATCAAAGCAAAGTGAGACTCCCTAGATGACAGTCTTAAGCAACTTTCCTTTAGAGTCAGTTCAGTTCTCAATAGCTGATCTACACTCAAAATATATCTATGCCAAACTTGGTCTTCATACCAAATTTATCTATACTTTAGGGATGTGAATGCCCTATAATATTGACAAAATAATGGTCACTTTTATTTTATAGTATTGGTCTTCCTTGATGCTTGGACGGAGACTGAGAGAATGAACCAAGACAGACAATGGCATGTTATGGATTTGCCGATGATCCACTGCGCTCCTGCAGTGCTAAGAGAAAAATTCCTCACTTTGTAGTCCAGGAACTCTGCCAAAAGTAACACTGTAACATCAGTACAGCATTAGGTAAAGACCACAGAGTATTAATTTGACATTTACTGAATGGTTAGGAGAATTTAGACAGCTTCTGTTGTCAGGACTTCCCTTTACCAAACAGGCAGGAGTGTACCAACAGACTGTGAAGAAGTTATACAATTTAAAACTGAAATTAAATTTTCTTTTCCTCTAGTTAAGTATTATGCTAATATAATCAAGCCGTTCATGTAAATATTGCTGATGCAGCCATTAAATATTGCTGCAATTCCCTTGAGAATAACCCCACCTATGAGCAGCTGAGAGCCTGAAGGCAAAAGATTTACAGTAAAGCACATTCCAGAATGTTAATTGGCATTGGTTTATACACTACCTCCACATTTGTCCACCATCATGTCACACAAGTTTGTAGTTCTGAGAATCTGATTGACTCAATATGGCCCAACCGCTCACTGGCTCATTGATTACAAAGACTGTGTAAAACATGGACACAAAATAGAGAAAGCAGAAAAGAAACAGAACACCAGATTATTTGTTACTCAATTGATGACATTTTAAATGGGTTTACATTTATTTGCATTTTTACATTAGATCCTCACTAATGACTTTCCAGTTATAGCAAGGAGGGCAGCAGGTTCCAGACTGCAGTAGTCTCCTGGGTCTCTGTCAATGCTGCTTCGCAATCAACTGACAGAAGCTATGTTTTCAGGAGTCAAACTGTTCTTTCAGCTAGTCCTGCCTCTTGAGATGGAGTAGTAGGAGCCTGTCAATTACAAGATGTAAAGCGTTCTATTTATCAAGGTCCAGATGAACTCACAAACTGAAGGAAATCAAGCTCGAGCAAGTCAAGATTGGAAACTTAGGTCTACTGAATGGGAATCTGTACATCACTGTTAGAACTTTGTGACTGCCCCATAAAGTTGTTTGTATATTAGTTTCATCATCCATTTACATTGTGTAGAAGCAATGTTCAAATATTGTGCCTACTCACTTCTTATACTAATTGTAGACTAAGGGCCAGACTGTTTTCTTTCACCTCGTAAATACTGAGCAGCAGTTGTATAAACTTGGATGCTAATTTTCTCACTGCACTTTTCATTATTCATGACAGCTGGAGGAAAATAAACAGATTTTATTTCCTCAAAAATATTTTTTTTGTAAAGTCTGAAAATGTTGGCAATGCACAACCGCACCTAAAAGACAAAGATTGGTAAAACTTTGGATGTGAATTTTCGTGATCACTTACATTTGAAATATTCAGGTGCTGAAAATGCTGTGGATTTCCATCATTTTTGGTTTTTAGTTGAAATTTCAAATATTTATTCATTCTGAGAAGTGGTCATCACTGCCAAGGCTGGCGTTTTGTAGCTCAATCCTATTTACCCTGACAATGTGATAGCTGACATTCTTCTATTAGATGTAACAGTTTGCTAGACCACGACAGAAAGCGGCTAAGAATTGACCAACTCTGATAAGAATTATACTTCAGGACCATGAATTAGATCTTTATTACACTGCAAGAAATTATGTAAGCTGGTTTAGATATTGCTGCAAACTAAACCAGCGAATTTCATTTGATTTCAATACAATGAAAATCAGGTCGGTTCTACAACAGTTGAGCAAACTGCTCCACCAAATTACTTAAATTAAGAATCACCTCCAACAGTTCTTTGTTGTATCAGTTTGAATTAGATTGTGAGTTTTGACATTTCCTAAATAGGTTTGTCCAACTTTAAATATATATATTTACAGTTAATAGCCTTTATTTATCAGACTTTTTATTCATTCTCAGGATCAGGGGGTTACTGATGAGGCCGGCAATTTTTGCCCATCCATGGTTACCCTACAAAGTTGGTGCCTGTCCACCTTCTAATGGTTTGACTCAACTGAATGCTTGCTCAATGAATTCGGAAAGCAGTTAAAAGTAAATCATGTTGATGTGGGTCTGGAGTCATGTATCCCTGAACTGGATAAAGGTTTTTTGTCCATAAAGGACATTAGTGGCCCATTTGGTCCAGCTGTTTCATGGTCACTTTAACTGATACCAGCTTTTTATTTCCAAATTTCTTTTGAACCAGATTCTCAATTTGCCACAGTGGATTTTTACTCACATTCTCTGAGTTACTACTCCAGTAACGACGATCTCACTGCTTTCACTGACATTTGCAGATTGGAAGTGTGTAAACTCCCTAATTCATTTGTACCAAAATAACCTGATGTGAGTAAAAAAAAAGGCAATCAGGTTACATTTTCACTAAAATCATTTAAGATGGAAAGTTTAATCCTGGTGTTCAACAAATCACTGTGGTCTTATGTTTTAGTTTTGTTCGTAGGGTACGGGTGACACAAGTAATGCCAATTGCCCATTTCTACTTGCCCTGAAAGCACTAAAAACCAATCGTAATATGGGACTGGAGTCTCATTTGGGCCAGACCAGATATGGGGTTTTGCAAGGTAGAGCAGCACAAATAGGCCAACATTTGTGGCAATTCAAAATTCACTGGGTATCCTTTCCTCACCACAAGTTTCTGGTTGAATCGCACATTAATAACTGCTTGCATTGTTCAGAAGCCATTATTTCAGCATCATCTGGTCCATTACTATGGATTTATAATTAAAATTTGCTCTGTTTGGTATTTGTAGTGAAATGGTGACCTGCACGCAATTGTGTTGCACAGGAAGAGAAAATATTTAGTTAGCTTTGCATCGCCTTTGCATGCAGGATTTTAACAGCCGAATCTGCCTCTTCAGCTCTCGCATTAATTTATATCTGTTGTCACAATAGTAATATGAACGTCTATTTTGCTTGTAACACAAAAATATTTCCCTTAAGTGGGAATATGGAACTGAATCTTTAATTTGACTCGGTGTTAGTGAATAACAAACTGATATATTTCTTCTAGAAAATGAAAAACAAAATATAGATATATTTTAACTTATGTAGTCTGAAAATGTATGTGTTTGGCTGATCATGCTGTTAGTGAATCTTGTGCATCCTAAATAAAATCAGCATTTATTTAATATGAACTAAGATGAACAGCTTTTGCAAGATATTCGCATGAAATTAAATCACTTTCTCTAATATTTTGGAGATGATGGCGTTATAATTTGTTTTATGTTTTGGCGCCAGCACTGACTGGAAATGGATGTAAGGACCCTTCCCTTTTATTTCTTTCCCATTTCGGATGAGATACGTGGATGTCAACAGAACATTGTGAAACTTGCTGCATGGATCGGACTGCAAACCGTTCGGTGCTACTATAAAAACACAAGATTTTTAAAGATGTTTTTTTCCTGGAACTGAAAAAAGATTAATGGGACCCGAAGATTGGAGCTACGGTTGCCAACTGCTGATTGCATGACTTCCTCCTACATCTCTCCAACCGCTCCCCTAGTTTAATAGCCTTTATTTCTCGTCGTCCTTATAACTTAGAAAAATGTTGAAGAAAATAAAATTTTGAAATGTTTGCATGATTTCGCTCTTGGGTTGCTTGCAGCAATGCCCTGGAGATTAATGTTTAATCCTTCGAGCCTCCAGAGCAATGCTGCAGGGTTGACAAACCAAAGAGGGGAACACATTTCCCTCTGATTTCAGCAAGACATCCGGGCAAGGTCAGCGCTGACTCCTTCTCTCCACCAGAGGGTGTGTTAGCTCGTTTCAAACTCGCTGTGTCTCAATAAAACTTTTAATGGGATTTCGATAAGGAAAAAATGTCTTTTTATATTGAATCAGATTACACGAGAGAATTAAAGAGGAACAGACAAAACGCTTTGCCCGTTTTCTCCCTACAACTCACTGCACTGCCACAATTATAACTCAATAAACTCTACATTTGAGCACAATCTCAATGCCAGATTAGGTGTAAATCACTTTCGTCTAAAGACTAAATCCCTGCGAGGGTATCGATGACAAATGAGACGAGTCAAAGAATTAATCTCCAACGAGAGAAATCCCTGATTAGAGTGGGACAAAAATGTGTCCGCTTCTTAAAAGTGAATCGCATTTTTTTTTAATTTGTAGGGCAGCTCTGCAGCGGTTTGTACATCATTTCTGCTGGTGAAATTCTCAAGGGCGCGAAGTCTGTCTCTAAAACGCGCGATCCAGTATCTGTTCTTACGCTTACCCGGAGAAGTTTAACGAACCTGTAGCATGCCAGGGTCTGCGTGGCAGCGTTTGTATGGGTCTCTGTGACAGGGTATGTGTGGGAGGGTCTGTGTTTCAGGGAGGGCGTTCTCGGGGGGGGGATGTGTGTGGCAGGTTTATGGCAGGGTCTGTGTGGGTCTCTGTGACAGGGTCTGTGTGGGCAGTGTGTTCTCGGAGGGATCCGTGCCAAACAGAAACACCTGATAACCAGTTACTGCCAGGATGTGTTTTTTTTAAGTAAACGATGTGCCGTTTCTTGCCGGAGGTCACCAGCACCTAATTGTCCTGAAATAATGTTTACCCGCTCGTGGCAAACTTTCACCCGTTTTCTATTTTCAATCAAGTGTAACGTGGCTTCTAAAAACAAGCATGGAAAGGTCTCTCGTACAGCCGTCGTTGTCCGAGGGCTGATATTGCAATGGAGCAAATAGCATAGACAAGCCCCCAGGAAGGACCTCAGACAACCCACCCGTCAACCTTATTAAGCACCACGCTCTATCCAATTCTATCGAGGGTCACAGAGCTGAAATGTTTCCTGTTTCTCCACAGATGTTGCCAGACCTTCTGAGAATTTTCTGGTTTCATTTCAGATTTCCAGCATCCGCATGATTTTGCTTTTGTCTCGAATGGAGTGGGATGTGGGTCCTTCCTAAGACTGCACAGTTTATCAATCCACATGTCAACCTGTCCTTCAATCGATACGTCAGTATCATCTGCCCATCTATTACAGATATTATCTATCCACCGTGCTTCCCCTCGCCCATACATTATCTTCGCCATTTAATCAATGAATGGAAGGAAGACCTGCATTTATAGAGTTTCGCTATCACAGGGCGACCCAAAAGCACACAGATGTACTTTTGAAGTGTGGTCGCTGTTGTAATACGGAGAAACACAGCGGTCCAATCACTCCATCTTAGAAAGATTTTAACACAATGTCGGTCAAAAGGACAGCAGTAATGTTACCAACGGGAAATATACAACTTTCAGTTTACAGCAACATCTTTATTGCAATTTAGATACAAAACGGAAAAAAAAGTACAAATTAACAATCGACGGGAGGGTTTTGTAAACAGACCGCTGAACTACATTTTACACGGTGTAAATCAGTATAAACCTCGTCCTATTTGTCTTCAGCTCTGACGGAGGGTCATCCAGACTCGAAACGTTGGCTCTATTCTCTTTCCACCGATGCTGTCAGACCTGCTGAGATTTTCCAGCATTTTCTGTTTTTGTTTCATATTCCAGCATCCGCAGTAATTTGTTTTTATTCTGAGCTACTTTGTAGCTAACCCAACCTGTGCCTAAACTAATAAATCTGACAGGATTGGGCTAGCGGAGACAGAGAAATCAGAAGATTTCATTTTCTGGTGAAGGTGAAGTTGTACAATGCCGGTCACCAAAGCTGAAATCTATTCTCAATGGAATTGTATATTTTCATCACCACTTTAGAACTCTTTCAGTGGTGACCGAAACGTTATCGCTAATCCACTGCTTCCGGGATCTTTTATTGATTTGGTGTTTTTTACCTCAGAAGTTAGGAATTCGAATCCATGCAACGGTGTATTTAAAATACCCACAAAGAGCCGCCATCAGGGCAACATCAAACTAAACACAGAAGTTTTGAATAGTGTGTCAAAACATCCACCGAAATGTAAATTGTGGATGATACTTTAAAGGCTTATTCTCAAGCTTACATTATCAGTGGCACAAAATGACAACTGAATAATCATAATAATAAAATAATAATAATCATAATAATAAAAAAACATAATAATGCTGTCGGGATAGTTTCCTTGAACAGCATGTTACGGAACCGACGAGGGAACGAGCTATTTTGGATCTGGTATTGTGTAACGAGGTAGGTAGAATTAAGGATCTTATTGTGAAGGACCCTCTTGGGTCTAGTGACCACAATATGGTCGAATTTCTGATTCAGATGGAAGAGGAGAAAGTTTGGTCCCAAACCAGTGTCCTCTGTTTGAACAGAGGGAAATATGATAGGATGAGGGATGAATTGGCTAAGGTAGACTGGGAGAGCAGGCTGGCAGGTAGGATAGCTGAGGAACAGTGGAGGATTTTTAAGGAGATCCTTTTCAGTTCTCAGCAAAAATATATTCCAGCAAAAAACAAGGATTGTAAGAAAAGGGAGAACCAGCCGTGGATAACGAAGGAAATAAAGGAGAGTATTAAAATAAAAACAGCTGCGTACAGAATGGCCAAAAATAGTGGAGAAACAAGTGATTGGGAAAAATTTAAGAAACAACAAAGAGAGACTAAGAAAGCGATAAAGAAAGGAAGGATAGACTATGAAGCTAGGCTAGCAATTAATATAAAAAATGATAGTAAAAGTTTTTATAAATATATAAAAAGGAATAGAGTGGCTAGAGTGAATGTTGGACCCTTGGAGGATGAGAGGGGGGAGTTAATAGTGGGAAATGAGGATATGGCTGAGTCTTTAAATAAGTTTTTTGTGTCGGTCTTCACGGTGGAGGACACAAATAGTTTGCCAAATATTAACGATAGAGGGTTGGCAGCAGGAGAAATACTTAATACAATTAATGTAACCAGAGAGGCAGTGCTGGGTAGACTAATGGGACTGAAGGTGGACAAGTCCCCGGGTCCGGATGGAATGCATCCCAGGGTATTGAAAGAAATGTCAGAGGTAATAGTGGATGCGTTAGTGATTATTTATCAAAACTCGTTGCATTCTGGGGTAGTGCCGGTTGATTGGAAAACGGCTAATGTTACGCCGCTGTTTAAAAAAGGAAGGAGACAAAAGGCGGGTAACTATAGGCCGGTCAGCTTAACGTCTGTAGTAGGGAAAATGCTGGAATCCATTATTAAAGAGGAGATAACAGGGCATCTGGATAGAAATGGTTCGATCAATCAGACGCAGCATGGATTCATGAGGGGAAAGTCGTGCTTGACGAACATGTTGGATTTTTATGAAGATGTGACTAGGGCGGTTGATGGAGGAGAACCGGTGGATGCGGTGTTTTTGGATTTCCAAAAGGCGTTTGATAAGGTGCCCCATAAAAGGCTACTGAAGAAGATTAGGGCACACGGAGTTGGGGGTAGTGTGTTAAAGTGGATTGGGGACTGGCTATCCGACAGGAAGCAAAGAGTCGGAATAAATGGGTGTTTTTCCGGTTGGAGGAAGGTAACTAGTGGCGTGCCGCACGGATCGGTACTCGGGCCGCAACTATTTACCATTTATATAGATGATCTGGAGGAGGGGACGGAGTGTAGGGTAACGAAGTTTGCAGACGACACAAAGATAAGTGGAAAAGTGAATCGTGTGGAGGACGGAGAAGATCTGCAGAGAGATTTGGACAGGCTGAGTGAGTGGGCGAGGATATGGCAAATGGAGTATAACGTTGAGAAATGCGAGGTTATACACTTTGGAGGAAATAATAACAAATGGGATTACTATCTCAATGGAAACAAATTAAAACATGCTACCGTGCAAAGGGACCTGGGGGTCCTTGTGCATGAGACGCAAAAGCCCAGTCTGCAGGTACAACAGGTGATCAAGAAGGCAAATGGGATGTTGGCCTATATTGCGAAGGGGATAGAATATAAAAGCAGGGATGTCTTGATGCACCTGTACAGGGCATTGGTGAGGCCGCAGCTGGAATACTGTGTGCAGTATTGGTCCCCTTATATGAGGAAGGATATATTGGCATTGGAGGGAGTGCAGAGAAGGTTCACCAGGTTGATACCGGAGATGAGGGGTTTGGATTATGAGGAGAGGCTGAGGAGATTGGGTTTGTACTCGTTGGAGTTTAGAAGGATGAGGGGGGATCTTATGGAGACTTATAAGATAATGCGGGGGCTGGATAGGGTGGAGGCGGAGAGATTCTTTCCACTTAGTAAGGAAGTTAAAACTAGAGGACACAGCCTCAAAATAAAGGGGGGTCGGTTTAAGACAGAGTTGAGGAGGAACTTCTTCTCCCAGAGGGTGGTGAATCTCTGGAATTCTCTGCCCACTGAGGTGGTGGAGGCTACCTCGCTGAATATGTTTAAAGCGCGGATGGATGGATTCCTGATCGGTAAGGGAATTAAGGGTTATGGGGATCAGGCGGGTAAGTGGTACTGATCCACGTCAGATCAGCCATGATCTTATTGAATGGCGGGGCAGGCTCGAGGGGCTAGATGGCCTACTCCTGCTCCTATTTCTTATGTTCTTATCATATCT
The DNA here is from genome assembly GCF_964213995.1 of Mustelus asterias. Lineage (NCBI taxonomy): Eukaryota > Metazoa > Chordata > Chondrichthyes > Carcharhiniformes > Triakidae > Mustelus > Mustelus asterias. Next base: position 99,752,114 of record NC_135807.1, on the reverse strand, counting down.
GCAGTCCGATAAACTACACGTGTTGTGGAGGAAGTTTGTTAAACCCATTTTAAAATTCCCTGTGGGGAATTGACGGAAATTAAACAGACCCTGAATGTCGAGTCCGGATCCGGGGGAATTGCAACTGTTATTCTTGACTTTTTTTGAACTGGTTTAAGAAAATGATTTTATTTCCCCAGAGAAAATAACGCAACAGTGGGCGAGAGGAGACTTTATCCGGTTTGTCCAGGATCTCTGGAGATAGAAGCTCGGTAAGAAATTTAAGTGGCCTTCGCTAAATGCGATACAGAGACTGACAGGTATGGGAGGCATTTATTTGGTGCCGTTCCCATCAGGAGAATATTCAGACCAAGATACATTTCAAAGTTTTCTCTGAACCGCACATTAACAATAAACTGAGATCGACATGGAAATACACTTATAATGTAACAGTAAATAGCATGATGTAACGCTACTTCGAGAGATTATTTCAAAAGAATTGGATACAATGTTATTTTAGTGCCAGGCTTGCATCATGGGAGTGGGGTGGTTATATCACGACAGCCTTGGACCGTGGGTTCTGGTGAATGGAGTTGATGATTTGATGTGTTTTTTGATCTTACATCTCTCTGGTATGAGCCAGATACAGTAAGAGTTTTAACAACACCAGGTTAAAGTCCAACAGGTTTATTTGGTAGCAAATACCATAAGCTTTCGGAGCGCTGCTCCTTCGTCAGATGGAGTGGAAATCTGCTCTCAAACAGGGCACAGAGACACAAAATCAAGTTACAGAATACTGATTAGAATGCGAATCTCTACAGCCAACCAGGTCTTAAAGATACAGACAATGTGAGTGGAGGGAGCATTAAAGCTTAACTTGATTTTGTGTCTCTGTGCCCTGTTTGAGAGCAGATTTCCACTCCATCTGACGAAGGAGCAGCGCTCTGAAAGCTAATGGTATTTGCTACCAAATAAAATTGTTGGACTTTAACCTGGTGTTGTTAAAACTCTTACTGTGTTTACCCCAGTCCAACGCCGGCATTTCCACATCATGAGCCAGATAACCAACTTTAACATTAATTTGTACGTGATATTCGTCACTGCTCTCACCCCAGTCTGCCCTTGGATCTCATGGGATAAAGGGGGAGGTGGCTAGATGGGTGGAGAACTGGCTTGGTCACAGAATAAGAAGTTTAACAACACCAGGTTAAAGTCCAACAGGGACTTTAACCTGGTGTTGTTAAACTTCTTACTGTGTTTACCCCAGTCCAATGCCGGCATCTCCACATCTTGGTCACAGAAGACAGAGGGTGGTAGTGGAAGGGTCTTTTTCCGGCTGGAGGCCTGTGACTAGTGGTGTTCCGCAGGGCTCTGTATTGGGACCTCTGCTGTTTGTGATTTATATAAATGATCTGGAAGAAGGTGTAACTGGGGTGATCAGTAAGTTTGCGGACGACACAAAACTGGCAGGACTTGCAGATAGTGAGGAGCATTGTCAGAAGCTACAGAAGGATATAGATAGGCTGGAAATTTGGGCAAAGAAATGGCAGATGGAGTTCAATCCTGATAAATGCGAAGTGATGCATTTTGGTAGAAATAATGTAGGGAGGAGCTATACGATAAATGGCAGAACCATAAAGGGTGTAGGTACGCAGAGGGACCTGGGTGTGCAAGTCCACAGATCCTTGAAGGTGACGTCACAGGTGGAGAAGGTGGTGAAGAAGGCATATGGCATGCTTGCCTTTATAGGACGGGGCATAGAGTATAAAAGTTGGGGTCTGATGTTGCAGATGTATAGAACGTTGGTTCGGCCGCATTTGGAATACTGTGTCCAGTTCTGGTCGCCACACTACCAGAAGGACGTGGAGGCTTTGGAGAGAGTACAGAGGAGGTTTACCAGGATGTTGCCTGGTATGGAGGGGCTTAGTTATGAGGAGAGATTGGGTAAACTGGGGTTGTTCTCCCTGGAAAGACGGAGGATGAGGGGAGACTTAATAGAGGTGTATAAAATTATGAAAGGCATAGATAGGGTGAACGGTGGGAAGCTTTTCCCCAGGTCGGTGGTGACGTTCACGAGGGGTCATAGGTTCAAGGTGAAGGGGGGGAGGTTTAACACAGATATCAGAAGGACATATTTTACACAGAGGGTGGTGGGGTCCTGGAATGCGCTGCCAGGCAAGGTGGTGGAGGCGGACACACTGGGAATGTTTAAGACTTATCTAGACAGCCATATGAACGGAGTGGGAATAGAGGGATACAAAAGAATGGTCTAGTTTGGACCAGGGAGCGGCGCGGGCTTGGAGGGCCGAAGGGCCTGTTCCTGTGCTGTATTGTTCTTTGTTCTCTTTTGTTTCGCTATCTATCCCTGCACCCCCGCCCAAACTGGCATTTAGGTGATGCCCCCCTGTCCCTCCCCACCCCCCCCCCTCCGCTTTGAGTGGTGCGTCTCACCGAGGGCTGCAGAATTGTTTCCTCCGACACACAGAGAGAGACAGAGACACACAGAGAGAGAGACAGAGACACACAGAGACACAGAGAGAGAGACAGAGACACACAGAGAGAGACAGAGACACACAGAGACAGAGAGACAGAGACACACAGAGACAGAGAGAGAGACACAGAGACACAGAGAGACAGAGACACACAGAGACAGAGACACACAGAGACAGAGACACACAGAGACAGAGAGAGGCAGAGACACACAGAGACAGAGAGAGACACACACACAGAGACAGGGAGACAGAGAGAGAGACACACACAGAGAGACAGAGAGAGAGACAGAGAGAGAGACAGAGAGAGAGACAGAGACACACAGAGACACACAGAGAGAGACAGAGACACACAGAGACAGAGAGAGGGACAGTGACACACAGAGACAGAGAGAGAGACAGAGACACACAGAGAGACAGAGAGAGAGAGACAGAGACAGAGAGAGACAGAGACACACAGAGAGACACAGAGACAGAGAGAGAGACAGAGACACACAGAGACAGAGAGAGAGACACAGAGAGAGAGACAGAGACACACAGAGAGACAGAGACACACAGAGACAGAGAGAGAGACACACACAGAGACAGAGAGAGAGAGAGAGACAGAGACACACAGAGAGACACAGAGAGAGACAGAGACACACAGAGACATGGACACACAGACAGAGAGAGAGAGACAGAGACACACAGAGACAGAGAGAGAGAGACAGAGAGAGAGAGAGAGAGTCTTTTGGGTTCAAGCTGCACAAAATGCAAAGTCCACATATGGAGTGGAAAATACAAACATAAAAAACCCCGGGGAAAATGAGTTCCTCGGGCAAGAAGCAATTTAAAGAGTTAGGCAAATAGCTGTAATCCATGGGTCACACTCGGCATACGTGTTGGATTTTCCGAAATTTGTTATTTAATAAATCTTTAAAAAGGGCATCTCACGGAGCTGGAGTTTGTCACGGTGAGGTTCAATGATGAATCGCTCTCTTCAGCTCGATTTCACTCCCTCCTGGAGATAAAGAACAATCCACACAGCGACCTCCTTAGCAAATAGTATTTTAATTCGCCTCTTAAAGACGTTTCAAAGTGGCCTGTGTACAGGGATCAGTGCACGGCGCTGGGATAAAGAGGGAATTCTCTCCTTTTCCTCGTCTGTCTGTCCCGAGGTTCACATTCAACGTTTTGTTAACGTTCTCTTTTTAACTTCTCCAAAACACAGCATTCCCTGAATTTATTTCTCTCGTTAACGCTCCATATATAATGTTCTGACTTTCCTTCCTGATAACGTGTGCGTTCAAACTTTTTCTCCCTTTCTATCTTCTAACTCTTGTTTCCTTCCTCCCGAAACACTGGGTGTCAAACTGCCCTCTTCCTTATCCGGAGGGGAGGGGGAGGGGGGCGGGGGGGGGGGGGGGGGGGGTGGGGTGGTGGACAGGGCAGGGAGGGGAAGGGTGAGGGGAGGGGGGGGAAGGGTGAGGGGAGGGGGGAAGGGTGAGGGGAGGGAAGGTAAGGGTGAGGGGAAGGGTGGGTAAGGGAAGGGCGGGCAAGGGTGAGGGGAGGGAGAGTGACGGGAGGAAGGTATGGTTGAGGGGAGGTAGGTTGAGGGGAGGGTGGTAGGTTGAGGGGAGGGAGGGAGGTTGAGGAGAGGGAGGTTGGGCGAGGGTGGCAGGTTGGGCGAGGGTGGCAGGTTGGGCGAGGGTGGCAGGTTGGGCGAGGGTGGCAGGTTGGGGCGAGGGTGGCTGGTTGGGGCGAGGGTGGCTGGTTGGACGGGCGAGGGTGGCTGGTTGGGCGAGGGTGGCTGGTTGGGGCGAGGGTGGCAGGTTGGGGCGAGGGTGGCAGGTTGGGGCGAGGGTGGCAGGTTGGGGCGAGGGTGGCAGGCAGGGGCGAGGGTGGCAGGCAGGGGCGAGGGTGGCAGGCTGGGGCGAGGGTGGCAGGCTGGGGCGAGGGTGACAGGTTGGGGCGAGGGTGGCAGGTTGGGGCGAGGGTGGCAGGTTGGGGCGAGGGTGGCAGGTTGGGGCGAGGGTGGCAGGTTGGGGCGAGGGTGGCAGGTTGGGGCGAGGGTGGCAGGTTGGGGCGAGGGTGGCAGGTTGGGGCGAGGGTGGCAGGTTGGGGCGAGGGTGGCAGGTTGGGGCGAGGGTGGCAGGTTGGGGCGAGGGTGGCAGGTTGGGGCGAGGGTGGCAGGTTGGGGCGAGGGTGGCAGGTTGGGGCGAGGGTGGCAGGTTGGGGCGAGGGTGGCAGGTTGGGGCGAGGGTGGCAGGTTGGGGCGAGGGTGGCAGGTTGGGGCGAGGGTGGCAGGTTGGGGCGAGGGTGGCAGGTTGGGGCGAGGGTGGCAGGTTGGGGCGAGGGTGGCAGGTTGGGGCGAGGGTGGCAGGTTGGGGAGGGTGGCAGGTTGTGGGGAGGGTGTCAGGTTGTGGGGAGGGTGGCAGGTTGGGGGGAGGGAGGATGGTTGAGGGGAGGGAGGATGGTTGAGGGGCGGGAGGATGGTTGAGGGGCAGGAGGATGGTTGAGGGGAGGGAGGATGGTTGGGGGGAGGGAGGATGGTGGGGGGAGAGTGGCAGGTTGAGGGGAGGGAGGGAGGTAGAGGGGTGGGAGGGAGGTAGAGGGGAGGGAGGGAGGTTGAGGGGAGGGAGGGAGGTTGAGGGGAGGGAGGGAGGTTGAGGGGAGGGAGGGAGGTTGAGGGGAGGGAGGTTGAGGGGAGGGAGGGAGGTTGAGGGGAGGGAGGCAGGTCCGTGGGAGGCAGAGAGGTTGGGGGAGGCAGGTTGAGGGGAGGGAGGCAGGTTGAGGGGAGGGGGGGCAGGTTGAAGGGAGGGGCGCAGGTTGAGGGGAGGGGGCAGGTTGAGGGGAGGGGGTCAGGTTGAGGGGAGGGGGTCAGGTTGAGGGGAGGGGGACAGGTTGAGGGGAGGAGTGGCAGGTTGAGGGGAGTGGGGGCAGCTTGAGGGGAGGTAGGGCAGCTTGAGGAGGGGGGGCCGGTTGAGGGGAGGGGGCCGGTTGAGGGGAGGGGGGGCAGGGTGGCAGGTTGGGGCAGGTTGGGGTGGAGGGTGGCAGTTTGGGGTGGAGGGAGATAGGTGGGGGGGAAGGTGGCGGGTTGGGGGGTCGGTGGCGGGTTGGGGGGAGGGTGGCTGGTTGGGCGAGGTTGTCGGGTTGGGCGAGGTTGTCGGGTTGGGCGAGGGTGTCGGGTTGGGCGAGGGTGTCGGGTTGGGCGAGGGTGTCGGGGTTGGGCGAGGGTGTCGGGTTGGGCGAGGGTGTCGGGTTGGGCGAGGGTGTCGGGATGGGCGAGGGTGTCGGGATGGGCGAGGGTGTCGGGTTGGGCGAGGGTGTCGGGTTGGGCGAGGGTGTCGGGTTGGGCGAGGGTGTCGGGTTGGGCGAGGGTGTCGGGTTGGGCGAGGGTGTCGGGTTGGGCGAGGGTGTCGGGTTGGGCGAGGGTGTCGGGTTGGGCGAGGGTGTCGGGTTGGGCGAGGGTGTCGGGTTGGGCGAGGGTGTCGGGTTGGGCGAGGGTGTCGGGTTGGGCGAGGGTGGCGGGTTGGGCGAGGGTGGCGGGTTGGGCGAGGGTGGCGGGTTGGGCGAGGGTGGCGGGTTGGGCGAGGGTGGCGGGTTGGGCGAGGGTGGCGGGTTGGGCGAGGGTGGCGGGTTGGGCGAGGGTGGCGGGTTGGGCGAGGGTGGCGGGTTGGGCGAGGGTGGCGGGTTGGGCGAGGGTGGCGGGTTGGGCGAGGGTGGCGGGTTGGGCGAGGGTGGGGTTGGGCGAGGGTGGCGGTTGGGCGAGGGTGTCGGGTTGGGCGAGGGTGTCGGTTGGGCGAGCGAGTCGGTTGGGCGAGGGTGTCGGTTGGGCGAGGGTAGCGGGTTGGGCGAGGGTGGCGGGTTGGGCGAGGGTGGCGGGTTGGGCGAGGGTGGCGGGTTGGGCGAGGGTGGCGGGTTGGGCGAGGGTGGCGGGATGGGCGAGGGTGGCGGGTTGGGCGAGGGTGGCGGGTTGGGCGAGGGTGGCGGGTTGGGCGAGGGTGGCGGGTTGGGCGAGGGTGGCGGGTTGGGCGAGGGTGGCGGGTTGGGCGAGGGTGGCGGGTTGGGCGAGGGTGGCGGGTTGGGCGAGGGTGGCGGGTCGGGCGAGGGTGGCGGGTCGGGCGAGGGTGGCGGGTCGGGCGAGGGTGGCGGGTCGGGCGAGGGTGGCGGGTCGGGCGAGGGTGGCGGGTCGGGCGAGGGTGGCGGGTCGGGCGAGGGTGGCGGG